>NC_057933.1:47682368-48038618 GCF_018555375.3 Anguilla rostrata
CATCAAGGTGAGCTGTTGGTGTGATACCTTGACAGTATTAACACAAAATGTATTAATGTGTTATACTCAATCCTGATGTGCTGTGTGTTTGCTTTGTCAGTATGGCAACTTCGTGGACAACCTCCGTCTTTATGTGAGAGGTGGCAGCGGAGGGATGGGACTGCCTCGCCTGGGTGGCCAGGGGGGGAAGGGAGGGAGCATTTGGGTGACAGCCAAAGATGGTCTCACCCTGAAGAAAATCAAGGACAAGTACCCTCACAGACGTTTTGTTGCTGGAACCGGAGCTAATAGCAGGTATGTCGTGATTTTTATATTTCCTTCGGTTTGACTGCCGTTTCCGTGACCGCGGGTAGCCCAGGTTTGCAGGGTGTTTGGCTGATTAATTTGATTGTCGTAAATTGCAGTTCACGCCAGAAAAGGCTTAGTTAACTCTCGTCTTTGGGCTCCCGGTGACTCACCAGCGTGTGTGCGGGAGTGCATCGTTAATTCACTACGATCGTAAAAGCTTAGAGACACGCTGTGGAAGAGAGGCGTGCTGCATCTCGCATAAAAATGTGGCTCGTGTCATTCCTGTGGCGATTTGATTACACAGTCACAGCCCTTGTACCCCCAGACAGTGACGTTACCCAGAAATGAGCACTGACCGGTCAATGAGGGTTTGTCAGTGATTGGAATAATTTGACCGTTTCCCCAAAGTCATTGACTTCTTTGTGCTGCTCTGACACCTGGATGGCCAAACATGCTGTATTCTGCTGTAAATTCTGAATATAGCTAGTGGCACATCATTTATTCTACTGTCTTTGTATGATACAGTGTGATGTTTTGTATCAATGTATGTGTGATACTTTTAGATTCTGCAAGAAACTCAAAAAGCTTTGACATTCTTCTGATTGATGTGCTTTATATACCCTTTATTTGTTTGTCGACAGGCTTCACGTATCCTTCAACAAACATAATGGGTTTATGACTACTCACTTTAAACTTTATAATAGCCTCTGAGCATGTCTAACTTATCTAGAGAATGTATTGCAAACATTCATCTAATTAGTTGTGGTGCTTTCTTTGAAACCGTAGTATAGTAAGTATTTTATTCTTTTCTGACATTCAAAGATTGCTGGGAAGTGTGCTTGTGTATGTAGTCCAATGTCAAGTGTTTGTCAATTTATCGTTTTTATCGTGACAATGAAGAATGATGTTACAAAGAAATTTATGAAAATGTCTTGTAAGTACGAAAGTGGATCTCAGAAAAGAGAAAACGCACCTCAATCGTGGAAAAACATCTGACCACTAAATTAAGGATATCAATAACCTGCAGATCCACACCATTCTTGATTAAACCATTTTCATATGAACCTCTCTGTGTGCCTGGGGGCATTGTCATGCTGAAACCAACTGTTGGGCAAGAATAGAATCATCTAGAATGTGATTGTATGCTGTATCATTAAGATTTGCCTTCACAGGAACTAAAGGGGCTTAGCCCAAACAATGAAAAACAGCCCCAGATCTAGAAGTGTCCAGATACTTTTGGTCATATAGTGTCGCTCACCAATAAAATGCGAGTGACGCAAGAGGCAGTACTTCTCCTGACTTCAGGCTTCGTGACTGGGACTCTTTTCACCCACATTCAAAACACATTAGAGAAAAATATCTACCGCAGTGTGAAAGCGCATAACAATATTTGTTTAGATTGCTGTTAAATTCAAATGAAAAGGCAACGTAATCAACACGGCTCAGAGAATTTAACATCTCTTCCTGCGACACTTAAATTGGCTATTATAAAATAGTACAGACGTAGCCTAAGGATATGGTCGTTTTGTGTATTAATAATGAGATGTTTTGACGCAGTTAAAAAAACTTCATAACATAAACCCACTAAGTTATGATTTCAACCAACAGGGCATAGGCAAAGAAAATGGAGCAGTGGTAAACATCTTGCCTAGGCACTTGAAATAGATCCAGTCGGAAAAAGAGGGCACGCCCACAAAAATGTCATACACTCTTCAGGTACAAAGCCCAAGGAGAGCATTTGAAGTGGTCAGTTATATGTCTTTCAATTAGGACAAAATCTAGTAATGTATTAAAAACATTCAGTGTTTCATACTGGTCTGACATTTATTTGTGGTGGTAGTCTTTGCACAAACATGGTCCAATACATATTAAAATGAATGAATTAAATTCATTTAAAAAAACAGTCTACAGGCACCTTTAACATTAATTTATTAGTTACCTACCACCTCCCCTCCATCATATCTACTGACTAAAAGCACAAAAAATTAGTGGTTTAACTTAAGTTCAACGTCTGTCTTTCGAACTACAACTGTCTAAAGAGAAAAAAATAAAAATCTTTCTGATGAGTGACAATGACAACTTTGCTGCGTGTTGACATTATTATGTTATGAATGTGGTGCATCGCAAACAACGCACCACAGTTGCTGATTTCTTTAGTAAAAAAAGTAAGAGTAATTTCACAATACGCAGAAAAGCTGAAGGCTTTACCTGGTCCGAAGTTGTCGGCTTTTGCAATTGTGGAGCGAGGAGGGGGGGATGGAACAGCTAAATCATTAACCTCCTCACTAAGCGCATATAATTTTTTTCGCTTAGAATTTGACGTATTTTTTTAAAGTTCATCGAAATCGGCATTTGTTCGGTAGGAGCAGGGATGTGCCGCTCCAGTGCCGCAGTGTGGGCTGTCTCCAGTCAGACGTGAACTTTGAGAGCAGATGAACTTTCTCCATTTGACTGGTGGCTTTTTTTTTTTACTTAATCGGTGCCTCAGCGGTGCTCCCAGGCTCCCATGGTACCCAGAGATACGGCTGTGCCTGAAGAAGCCTCTGGCAGACCCAGGCCGCTCCCATGACTCACTGAACAGGAGGGCTGATAAGCTAAATGACAGACCCCAGAGACAAAGAATATTTAACCTTCGGTGGAAGGGATTTGGTGCTCCGTGTTCGGTGTTTAATTAGAATGGCATTTGGTTGCCTGCTTCGTCTATATACTTATTTATCCTTTATGGTACCAGGGGAGCCCCATTGAGAGCTCCATTTCTTTTTCAAGGGAGCCCTGGCCAAGAGACACTACTAGCAGTCAGTTTACACATAGACCGCCATACAGAAAGGAAACCGTTGATTATACATTATACTATTCAAGTAAAACAATTACAAATGTCGGTTTTTAAGGTCTGTAGTTTATGTGAAGGGAAAATAATACACAAATGCTTTAGGGGGGAGGGTATAGAAAGATGAAAGATGGAAAAAGGTTGTGTTCATTATTTCCCAAGGTCTCCCAATTAGGCTATGTGGAGACTGTTAACATTATTGTTTTGGTGTATTTTTTAGGTGAGTTTCCCTGTCATTACTGCTTACCAGGGTTTATTTCATTTGGTTGGATTTTTAGTTCCAGCAGTTGAAAGAGGCAGGCTTTCAGACGCTTATTTCCCTAAAATCTAAGCGTCTGTTAATCAAAGCCTGCCCCTTTGTTTTTGCAAATAATGGCTTAACAAACTGCCTTATAATTCTGCAGTGGAGTCTGTTATTGTCTCCACCATGGTGAGATGTTATTTTGTTGGAAATAAATGAGCCTGAGGTGGGCGGGGTTTCCTTTTCAGTGTCCATGCCCTGAAGGGGGAGAACGGAGAGGATGTAGAAATCTTGGCTCCCGTCGGGATCGTCGTCACCACAGATGAAGGGGCGGTCATAGGTAAGTTTCTGGCTTGCTACTCACAGCAGAGCTGCTGCCATTTCAGGGACCAAACCTGGGTGTCAGACATAGGCTTGGGACATTTTACGATTTTCTCTACACAATGACACAATGGTTTGTCCTTGCGATTACTCAAGTACCCAGAAGTCTTTAAAGTTTTCACAGGAACATGACCATTGCAGAAATTAAAAATTGGAAGATGGAGAAATGATGTGTACTTTTAGTTGTCACCAAACATTGCTTAGGTTTATGAGGGAACCCTCTTTTGCATTGAAATATGTGTCTCATAGGGGAGTTGAATGCAGAGGGGGAGAAAGTCCTGGTGGCGAAGGGGGGCATTGGCGGCGCCCACTACTCCGGTTTCCTCCCCAGCAAAGGCAAGGCTCGCCAAATCCGCCTGGACCTGAAGCTCATTGCAGACGTGGGCCTTGTGGGGTGAGCAAACCCTCTTCATTCTACTACCAGGGTGGGAAGAGCCATCAAGTTCTCGGTAACCAATAAGATCATCCGCCAGACCACTCAAAGAACTTAAAATGTACATTTAAGGTTGACACAGTGTAGTTTAGATCCTTTTCTATCTCAAGAAAGTTTGACTTCTTCTGTTTAAAGCTCACTTTTTTCATCAGTGATTAAAAAAAAAAAAAAAAAAACTATTGCTTAAGCTACTTCCAGGACCATACCCTGTTCAGCTGACCCATTAGCCTGTAAACTGATGTTCATATCTCTGAGACTGTACTATATATGACAGTTCCCACCCCTTTGCTTGCTATAACAGTGGTTCTGTTTCTTCACAGGTTTCCAAACGCTGGTAAATCCTCATTGCTAAGCACACTTTCCCATGCAAAACCACAGATAGCGAATTACCCATGTAAGTGTCTACAATATACTTTATTATTCACTAGTGCTATGTATTTACTATATAGTGTTCAGAGCAGTGTTGAATATTAAATTATATTTGCTTAGCACAAAGCACTGTTATAAGACTTTATAAGGCTGTTATAAATGTTATTTTCTTCCCAGTTGTCTTATCTGATTATCAGATATAGCCTATAGGCAAAGATGGGTTGGTTTTGAACAGACTTTTGCCTTTAACATATTTTGCTTGGCTACACATGCTAACACTGATGTGAGATCAAACCAGTGAAGTGAAACCTCAAATTTTCATACATTTTTACAGTCACAACCCTGAGACCTGAGATTGGCAAAATCATGTATGATGACTACAGGCAGGTAAGACTGCTTACCTTTGGTTTTTTTCTATTTATCGGTCATCAGGACAACAACCGGACTCTTTTAAACAGGTAGCAAGCTGTGCGTCTATTTCAGGCTTGTAGAATTTTGAGCTTTAAATACATCAGTGATATTATTTTATTTAATATTAATCTTGGGAATTATGATCGTCCTGGTACTGGCCCTGACCCTGTCATTCCTCTGCTAGCCCATCAGACTGGTTGATTAGTCTAGTGGAAGCAGGGTAGAGGGTAGGGGAAAAGTAGTTGATTCTATTTGTTCCTTTCTTAGGTGTCGGTGGCTGACTTACCTGGCCTAATTGAGGGTGCTCACATGAACAAGGGCATGGGACACAAATTCCTCAAACATGTGGAGAGAACCAAGCAGTTGATGTTTGTGGTGAGTTCCCTGGAACATATATATGTGTATATGTATGTATAATTATGACTGTATTTAAATGGTAAGTCCCAGTGTGGACCACTCCTGCTGGTCTCCTCCTTTTCCTCTTGTTTTCTAAGGTCGATATCTGCGGTTTTCAGCTATCAAGCAAAACACCGTTCAGATCAGCTTTTGAGACTGTACAGCTTTTAACCAAGGTAACGTATGCAGAAAATCCACATGATGTCTTTAGTTGCATTCAAAGCTAAAAATCACAAAAAGAAGTCTGTGCATCCCACCTACAAAAATAACTAAAAGTGACATTTCTATCATTTATGTACTGTGTTCTTAAGGAGCTGGAGCTATATAAGGAAGAGCTACTCTCTAAGCCTGCCCTCCTGGTTGTGAATAAAATGGATCTTCCAGAAGCTGAGATGCTTCTTCAGGAGCTTCTTGATCAACTTCAAAACCAAGATGGTAATTCACAAAATGTCCCCTATTCTGTTTCCAGGGATTGGAATAGTGTCTTTTTTTAACCTTACTGTATCTTCTGTAGTTAGTATGTGGACACCTGACGTCCAACATATCATCCAAAATAATGGGAATTAATATTTGTCCACTCTTTTTCTGCTATAACAACCTCCACTCTTCTGGGAAGGCTTTATACTACATGTTGGAGCATTGCTGTAGGCATTTTCTTCCATTCAGTCAGAAGAGCATTAGTGAGGTCGGGTACTGATTGGGCGATTTGGTTTTCCAATTGATCCCAAAGGTGTTGCATGGGGTTGGGCTGAGTGCAGGCCAGTGAAGTTCTTCCACACTGTTCTCAACAAAACCAAGGCCAAGGGGTGTCCACATACTGTTGGTCATATAGTACATGTGCTTGGTGTCTAAATGTAAGCAGGCAAGCATACCACCTAGAGGCAGTTTCCTGTTAGTGCACTAGCCTCCTATTAGTAAAACCTGAACTGGCTGAAACCACTATACATTGAAATACCATACACACGCACCAGGTGCAAGGCTCTGTTGCCTTCACATGGACTCTTGTCTCTCGTTTCAAGATTATAAGAGTTTGCTGCCCGAGGACCTGGTCCCGAAGAGCGGCCTGGGCTTCAGGCACGTGGTCCCGATCTCCGCGGCGACGGGGCTGGGAGTGGAAGAGCTGAAGGCGTGCATCCGCGGGTCGCTGGACGAGCAGGCCGCCGCGCAGACGGAGGAGGAGCGCACGCGGCGGGTCCAGGAGCTGCGAGGGGCGCGTCCTCCCCCGACCGGCCGCCCCCTCCGCCCGAGGCCGCCCGCGTGAACCTGCTCTTCAGCGACGCGAACGCCCGCCATCCAGCCCACAACTGCGGGAGCAATGCTAAACTGGCTCATATGTGACAGGGCCTTTCAGACGAGACCTTACTCTGAGGGTCCTTACTGCCATTGTTAAAGATACCATGTGACTTGTGGAAGAGATCAGGGCGGGTCTCCTGCACATCATGGGGAAATTCCCAACCTGCTGCACCGCTCTCAGTTTGGCCATCTAATTACTCCCCGATTTAACTGACTCGACCTGAGCTGTGTTCTGCTGCAACATGGCTGCCGTGAGTTATCCAGGTGGATGCCACACATTGGGTGTGGTGGAGGTGAGTTTTCTCCCTTCACTGCAATCATGGGACATTAAATAAATGCAGTCCCTTATTATCATTGTCGGTCATAGCAGTGGTCTATTGCCTACAGAAATGAAGCTTCCTAACAGTGCAGTTAAATTGAAGATGAGCTGGTAACTCCTTAGGCTGTGGTGTTTAGGCCTTTACACTCTTGACCCAGGGGAAAACTAGCCCACACACCCCACAACAGACTGCTGCTGGATTGGTCCAGACAGCCATGAAAATGGTTAAATTACATGTGGGGCTTTAAAGATGTGCACTGAATAAAGGAAAATTAATCCTGAGAGAACACCTTTGGGGCAGTTGTTTGCCAATATCAATTAATGATGGGGGTGAGCAGTTGTGAATCGGACTTGAGTGTATGAATTGGCTTGTAAATGCTCCTCCTCCCTTTGCATTGCTTTGTTAACATAAAGAGCGTGTACACTGGCATTTTGATGAAAGTTTTATTTTATATTAAATATATTACAATACTGAATGATATTGTAAGAAAAAAAATATGGGCATTGATTTTTTGCATTGTCAGTCTATGTACAGCATACAGGGAAAAAGAAAAGAATGAAGTATATAGATTTATATATCAGGAGCTGGCGATGCGGGTCAGCAGACATTAACAGGTTAAAAACACAGTGTCCTGATGCCTCTAGTTGAGCAGGCTTGTGGAATTCTGGACTGAATTGCGTGAAATACATTCAAAAGAGATGGGACCAGTCCTCTTGCCTCGGCTGGGATGAAGCGTTTCCTCAGGGCAGTCATTCAACGTCATCGGCCCGGTTTACAGATACAGACAGCAACAGTAACGCGGCAACAGTATCCCTGCAGGGATCATCCGAAGAGAGAACAGAGCGCCGGCAATGAGGCAGTAACAAAGTTTGGAAGATTTCAGAACGCCTCAACAGACAGGACAAGATGGTATTCCACGCTATTCCTATTGGTCCAGAGGGCCCGCGTGACTCTGCTGGACCAATCATAAAAAGACTGTACGTGTGCCTCCGAGTTGGAACGCAAGCTACTCCTCGACACAAAAGAAAATGCTCTCGGCCTGTTCTTGATACCGCCTCAGCATTTGTGCAAATCTTAAGTATGTTAAAGAACGATTGGGCGTAGAAAAACAAGGCAAAACATGCACAGTATAATCTATTGCTTGAAACGACTCGGCCACGACTGCTGCTTCTTTCTCCCTTTTTCTTGCCCATTCAGAAGCCGACACCTGGCATGACTGCACACCAACTTTATCTGTAAATCATAAAGATGTGGCAAATGAGCGGGAAAGTGTTCTGACAAAGGTGATCCAGTAGATGGAATCGCAGAGACCCCACAGTGATTTTGTTATTCCACAAAAGCTGTATGCTAGCATGCTCGCAGAACTTTCTCAGTTCTAGCCCACACGCTTTCCGTATACTTGTCAATTTGCATAAAACGATGAGTGCGTACCTCTGATGGAGATATGGCTGTGTAGTACTATTAAAGAGAGAGAAAAAAACCTGGGAGAGTTGTAATTGGTACGGTAAGTAAAAGAAAGAAAAAAAAAAACACTAATACTCATAGTAATATGAATCCAATATTGTAGTGATCTTAATATTGAGTACAATACTATTGCATACAGTAGTAAGTTCGTTATCAGTGCCCACGTTAAAACAAAAGCATATTCAGTAAATAACAGACAGCAGGCCTAATACATGGATGGAAAGTATCTACACATGACAGTAAGATTAATGTCTCCAGGAACATTTAAATAAAACTCCAGGTGAACGTTAAGTATTCTGATCGCAATTCTGTCCTACATTTATGTTTTTTGTTGTCCACAAGATCCAGTTTCTAAATTGGGCAGAGGACGGACAAGTCTGTTTTGGCCTGGTGTAGTTGGATCTTGGGGAAGGAGCGGTCAACTTTCTCAATGGCTTGGGCATGCAAAATTATATAAATTTGAATGAACAAAAATTGAATCTTTAAGAAATTTGACTTCCAATGCAACTCTGTGAATTCCTGTGCTGGACACATCAACTCAAGTACAGTCCACAACACAAACTTTAAAGAACGACAAAAAAGAAACGGATTGTGACACTTCACGGTGTACTCGTCGGCAATTAAAAAAAACATGTACAGCAATCGTTTTAAAAAACATTTTACAGGACAAATATATATAAATCAAAAATGCTTGTATGAAATGTTGCTTTTATCAAAATATTTCTGTGAAAGCTTCATGCCTCATCAGTTATTTTGAGGAACTGTACAGGTTTTTCACATTTCACCCCCCATCCCACCACCCACCCCCCCCACCCCCACCCCCCATTGTGAACTTTACATTCAGGTGGATCTGTGGCTTCAGATGTTCCAATCATCAGAGTGAATGTCAAAAATTGAAGGTGTCAGCTGGAGCCTACACCCTTGGTCCAGGAGCCTGGTCCACTGGCTAATGGGGGGTAACAGGACTACTTTACATCATTCTTATCAAACATTTCACAAGGGTAAATTATCCCCTTAAAATGGCAATTTTTAAATAAAAATTCAAAAACGTTTGGAAAAAAAAATCTCTATTTCTAGTCAAAAATCAAAATGGTCCATACTGTACAATAGTTCTCAGACTCTGTATTGGGGACCCCTGTGCATGCTGGTTTTCGGTCCTACCACAATTGAAATCCACAATTGCAGGATTTTAACACGTTCAGTTTATTAATTATGCTTTTCATGTTTTTTTTTTTTTGGATTTTGATGGATTATTCACCTTCCTAAGCAAAGTATTCACATTGTGTGGAACTATAAATGCAATTACATGAAAAGGGGTAAAAAAAGAAAAGAAATTAAACTGGTGAATCATTAGGCTCCTCATTGATGGATGTGTGGACACTTGGCCACTAAAACGAACTATCTGATAGATAATTAATTTAAAGACAAAGCAAATAAGCCAAACCTACATTGTGTTAATAAGACTACAGAAAAATTATGAAAGAAACGTGTTCAACAAGCAAGATATTGGCTGTAACAAAAACCAGCACACCGAGTTTGAGAACCATCGGTCTACAATCACAATTCAGTCAGAGGTAACTGTCATAAGGAAGTCTTCTGAAATAATTCACTGAGTTGCCAACTCTGCCTGTGGCTTCTTCTGTGTTTATATCTGCTTGCTCAAGCAAATGAACTTTAGTGTTACTATACTTAATTTCCAATGTGAATTAATAATTTCCTCGCTGTTACATTTCCCTTTCCTGCATATCTGCCTTGCATACTCAAAAGGTTGGCAAACACCAGTAGGTATCAGAATTCAGGGAAGAACTTCCTAGAACTTCCTGTCGAGGCTTCTTTGATGTCGTTCAGAAATGAATTTTAGAAGCACTAGCATGTGGTTCTGGCTGCACGGACAGTTCACAGTTAACATTGTGGAAATAAACTTTTTTTTTTAAGGTAGCAGGTGTATACTACCAAAGAAAAAGACTTTCCTTACTGAACTGTTTCATCTGAGTGAGCTGATCAATAATACTATGACAGGGGGAGGCAGTAAAGACAAACATCGTCAACTTTCTCCATTCTAAGAGGTCTTATAAGAAACACTACATCTTGACTGTGGTTTTGACCTATACATATTTACAAACCCACTCCAAAAAAACCCAGACGAGAACACGACTGGAATGCGAGCATGATTCACAGCAAGCTATGATGTGAATGGTATCGCTGATCCTCAAGAAGCCTAAATAGAAATCAAATTTTAAGGGCCTACATAATCGCCGTCTTCCACATGCTGTCCCCTACTGTGTTCGCTTTAAAACACTACAAGGAATCAATAAACAGAGGGTTTTTTTTCACATGCATACAGTGTTTTATTTCTACAGTGATCGCGTGCTTCAAAATGTTAAATAATCCTGCTTTATAGTGACCTGTTCGAATTGCATCGGATAGAGCACCAATCGAAGAGATCGTTCACACTGGACATGGGTGGGCCTGGAGGGAGGGGGGTGGGGCATCAGAGGGCAAGGGGCGGGAGCTGAGAGGAGAGGAGGAAGTGGCAGGCTTTTGTTCAGGAAGTTCCTATCTTGAGCGCTGTTGCCGCTGTGATTATTTTGCTATTTTCCCCCCTTCTGCACAACGGCCATGTTTCCTAAGCGCAGGACGAGCTCACAGACGGTGTGGTCTGGTGGTGAAATTGTACTCCTTGATGCCCAGGGTGAGTCAGCCAGCACAGCAGCGCCCCCTGGTGAGTGGCTTGGTCGGGGAGGTCCTCACATACACACCCTCTCCTTTACTTTAGTTTTCCTGTTTTGTTTCCTTGTGTTTTTCATTCATATAAAAGCAGACGAAAATGTAGTTCTTAAGTAGTTTTGCTGAGTAAATAGGGGCTTTATATTGATGTTTCCCATAGCTGTGGACCAAGAGAGAATGTTTCACTGTGAGGAGCCGCTATTAAAGTTAAGCAAAAAATAATATGAACAAATGTGTATATCATAAGATCATCATCAGTAAGCACACAATGAAAGTGATCAAGCTTACATTTGTGAAGGGAATATATGTCCTTATTTGGGGTCTCTCCAGTAAGGAGACACGTGGTATACTTACCCTAGCGCTTTGCCGATTGGCTTTCCTCTCCTCGTCAGGAAGTGGGGGCATCGGATAAGGATATCTCCGACTGGAAGCGATGGATCCAGTGGAGGAGGTGGGCGACTTGGCCGGCGACAGCGTCCTGGAGGAAGGGAACAAGGAGAAACGCGTCGTGCAAGGAGTCCAAAACCACATACCGAACCACACAGACGACCGAACCAGACACACCCTCAGCACAGCACTGGTCTGGATCGTCACCTTACCGTACCAGGGTGATGGTCACCATTTCCAGAAGCTTCCATCCACTGCCACTATCACCTGACCCCCCCCCCCCCCACCTCCCCATCCACAAATTCCAACTCCAGACACAAGGCATTCTTGATTTTCAGAACCTCCCGGGGCTGTCAGTACTTTGCAGTGCATGTTGTACTCAACTCAATGTCTCCTCCCCGTTGCCCCATTTCTACAAGTTGCATCAGTCACAGCGGCTGACTGCTGCCGGTGCTGGACACGTGGTGAAAATGAGGTGACGCTGAGCAGACCAGGCTGGTGAGCACAGATACTTGGGGGGGGGGGGGGGTTCAGTGACACAGAGGCAGAACCATGACATCACATGGCAAGCAGTGGACAATGACAGCGTAAGACGGCAAGGTACACCATACTGAAGTAATGCACATGCAGAGAGAAAATGAGGCAGGTTCACAAAGAAATGAGGACGTAATACTAAATAATAATGCCACAAAAGTGATTAGTTACATGTTAAAAGAGAGCATGAGGATGTATTGCGAAGGCCCCTCCAAGGTGTTAGTAACCCATAGAGATGGCTACAAGTCTACATTCTGCTCATTGGAGCCTGTCCAGTCTCCTCACAAGGGTGTAATACTTCTTCCAAATTTCATTTAAACATTCCATGTGCAGCACTTAGACTTTCACCTGTTTAATACTCAATGGGTTATGAACCTACATTTGATTGAAAACACTATAATACACTGTAGTTACACTATAGATGCAAGGTACTCTTATGAGCTCTGTGAGGAAAATGATTTTAGCTTCAGTATCTAATATAATACTCGCCCCAACTTCTGGTTGTCATGTTCTGACAAAAGGCACAGGTCCAATAAAGTGCATCAAATCAGTGTTTTTTGAAACTTTATTTGAATAGATTGCTGACAACTGCAGCATCCACCCTGACTGACAGGGCACTGCTTGTTTCCTTCTTCTGGGGTACTTCCTTTGCTGAAACTGCACACCATGTATGCATTCCAACCGTTTGGATGAACTGTCACATGTAAGAACACATATTCAGAGGGACTAATAAAATTAATATGCGAAATAGAATGCAGGACCTGCGTATCCAGACCCTCAATTTTTAGTGTGTTCTTCTTCATGTGGAACTATGAGTACAAGCAATGATCGGCGTCATGCAGATACTGTTATAAGGGGCGCTGTGATGTAGGGGGTCATGAGAAAGGGGCGTTCCGCAGTTTTGAGACGGATGAAGCCGTTGGATCGCCCCTTGAGACAACGACGGGGCCAGGCCCAGCACTTTATGAACGCACGAAGAGGTCAGGCTCAGAATTACCAGCAGATGACTTAACTTGTCTGGCCAAAAAAAAACGAAAAAGTAAGAGAAAACCAAAAAGAAGGGCACGAGAAGGAGGAGGTGGGGGGTACAAAATAATTTTTTTGGAAATACCTAATAAACGGTCCTTCAGTGTTTTTATTCACATCTTCTACCCACTTAGTTACATAATACTCTGTTTTGAAGCAGGGGCTTAAACACCTGCAGGGAGGGGGTAATGGTGGGTGGAACAGAGAGCGGTGGGCAGGAGGGAGAAGAAGGGAGACGAGATCTCAGAGACACAACAGGGCTCGGCACAGACATTCTGTTCAGTCCACCCAAGATGCAAGCGCGCCTTCACAGTCGCTCCAAACCATATGCCTTCTCATCCCGTCTCGTCTGACTCGAAACGTCCTCAGCGAACGAGTGCACGGCATGCAGTGCTTTGCCAGCTGGGGTTTTAGTACCACAGGCAATCGCCTCCAATTTGTGTGGTCACATTTTAGTGGCTGTTATGCAAAAAAACTGGCAGCAGTAGTGTACTATTTAAATGGCCCCGAAAGTGGTTGTATAATAAGCAATAAGCCCTGGGGAAGTGACCGGACTTACCAAGCATTCATCAAACATGCTCTAAACGGTCACTACACCAGGTGAGCTTAGTACATCCCACCACCTACCCAGGGTCTGATTTTCAAACGCCTACTGCTATTTGGCTAAGTCTAATCGTGTATTCACATGCAAATTGTTAAATATTATCAGCAGATGTCGACAGACCTTTGGTGCCTTTGAAGTATTAACAAAAATACCAGTTCTTCATTACAGAGCTACAGTGTCAAAATACAGCAAAAATGTCACCAAAAATAATTTGGCTTATTCAACAGATCATTTGCATTTTGGTTTGGTAGCAAATTGTTACAAGCACTTCTGTTCCTCTTGATCTGTCACATGCGTCAAATAAGAACAGGCACAACCACGGAGAAACAACCAGAAAGGAAATGACACAGAGGTCAACCGTGACACTCATTTTGCAGTACTCTTCTCCCCATATCGATGCAGTGTCATTTAATCTCACATCAATCCACAAATCACATTGAAGGTTTTTTTTAGCAGGGGGTTCTCTGCCTCATTGCATTATATGGTGCTTAGTACCCGTGATCATTTATTACGGGCTGTTTATCAGTCTATTTATCAGTCTACTCATAATCTCACCCAATAAGTATGAGAAAGATTATATGAGAGTATATAAATATTATATATGAGCGTATATGAATATTTCTTCCATCTCATGTACACTGCATGCAGTACATAGCCAGCTGAGGCTCAAACTCATCTGATGGCCATAGCCAATGGTCAGAGCTACTCAACACTGCTCACACCTCAGTTAAGTTTTTGAAGCAATCTGACATCTTTATTCAAACAGAGGCATGGGCTGAGGCTAAGTCTGAGACTCTTCTGTGGACTCCCCAAAGAGCGGGAAAACCTGCTAGACTGTGGCCGTGCTCTGGGACCAAAGTGGAGCAACTTGGCAACAGGCCAGGAATGAGAAACTTGCCTTTCCGAAAACGCACTTCTAAGGTTACTCACTCTGTAGAGTTGGAGCGTGGGCGGAATTTCTTCCCTTTCAGCTTCTTCCGGTTGCCTCCCAGGTTTCCTGAAGAGTCACGGGATAAATTAGTCACTATGCTTTATACACAGCGCAAACTCATCATAGATTCAGGCAAGGGGAGTCAATTGATACTGAATAGCATGGGTTACCTCCTCAACAGTGATTAGTTACCTTGCCAGGAGTTACTCCTCGGTCGTCCGTTTTCGCAGATGTCAGAGATGTGTTTGGCATCCGGAATCCTCTCACTCCAGGAATGGGACAGGCCATTGGACCTACATATCAAAATACACACCCCATCCTTATTTAAAACCTGGATCGTTTTACATTTTACTCGATGTGGAATCGTGGTTATCGGTTTGTTGTTAGATAACCCCATCATCAAAAATGGATATCCTGAAAATGAGACATTTTTGCTTGGACACCCAGGTAAGCTCCAGGTAAAAACAATTTTTGCACCATCTTCCAGAATTTAAGAACAGGAACTCATTTCTTCATGTGTTTTCTGTGTTGTCATTGGTAGCTAGAGATCACATGCCACTTGAAGCGTCACACTCATTTGAAACATGAATGCAAATGGAGAACATCTTTTCATTGGAAGAACTGTAATTTACTGTTGATTCATTTTTTCACAAGGTAGCCACAGCATCACTCCATTGACTGGAAAGCCTCTGCATACAGGCAATATTTTTTGGCCTCCCTTTAGCCAGCTGGAGGTGGACTTCTGGAGCTGTGAAACCCAGATAATTATGACTGACATTTTATAGACAGTTCTAGGCTAATGGACACGGCATGTGGTATATTCAAAATATACAGTATATTGCATACATACTCAGTTTCTTTTACTGCTTAACAGAAACCCATACTCAGTGGCACCATTTAAAGCCAGACAATGCTCTCAAGAAGAAGATGGAACAGACATAGAATGAAGGCAAGATGAAAAATGGCCACGATAACTAAACAAAGACAAGCAGAATTAATAGAGTTCATAATCACAAAGACAAATCTAGCAAAAGCATAACTGGTACTGCAGCCACAGATAGCCTTGAAGAACGACTGTTCAGGGTATGGTAATTATTTATTATTTATTATTTTTCGTTTATAATTGTTTTTTGATTTACTGTTTTTATGGTAGTAACTATTTGAATGTTGTCCCTAGCCAGATCACTCTTGTAAAAGAGACTGTGATTATAATGATTAATTACCTGAATCAGTTACATTACAAGCTGTTGATTGGTGATATTAAACACATGGAGAGCTGTGGTTCATATTCCCTTGTAGCTCTCCACCCCTGTCATTACCCACTGGCATCTGGATAAGAGCGTCAGCTAAATGCCAAAAATGTAAATGTAAGCAGGCTGACGTCAAAACCTCACCCCTCTCCCCTTTCTCCGAGGGTGTGCACGGGGTCATGGGACATGTGTGAAAGCGCGTTTCTTCCCTGACTCAACTGACAGATGCTACTTCATTCTTCTGATGGTGACTGGTCTTCCCTGTTGTGCATGAGTCACAGGAGTGATGAGACTCTTTACGGCTTCAAGGAGCTTGATGCTCAAAGCGTAGACCGCATGCAGAAGCATACTTCCCATATTTCCTTCTAACTTGGGAGATAGACGGTTTAACTCCATGGGCCAGTGGAGGCACCGCTTAAATGAGGCATGTCAGCTCTGTCAATGTGCTATTAACATGGGTCACACCAGCTTGCAGGAACAGCATGGCATCGCTGAATTAAAACAGTGCCGATCATTTTATTTCTGTAAAACACTGCTGATAACTTTCAAAGCTCAATGGACAGTGCAAGCTTAAGTTTGTTCCTAACAGTTCAGGGACTCTGGTGAAACTTTTCTTGTCTAATTAATGTTTTTTAAAGGAGAAGGCATGATTAGTAAGACAGACATGGACCCCAATGCACAGGATGCAAAGCAATAATAATGCAGCACAGAACCTGTTTCTGCATCCATGATAAAGCACCCCACCCCATTCTCAGCTCTAAATCACCCTCAAAATAGTCGTTCACTACTGAGAACCACCTGGCTCTCTTCCATAAGAGGAAAATAAAAAAATGAATGGCACCTTTCCTTATCTCAACGTGCTTTACAGTGGAGACAGGAAGCTGGCACCAGCAATGTTTAGCACCCACCAGGGGTGGAGTCTGTTCCCGGAAAGGAACTGAACACCTATTTATTAATTGAAAAATCAATTAATGTCCCAATAATGTTGGCACCCACCTGTAGTGCTTAAAGAACGCCTAAACCCCCCCCCCCCCCCCCACCCCCACGCCAAACCCCCCAGATGCAGAAAGCGGTTTTGCGATCACAGCGGCGTCACAATGGGTGAGAGTGAGATGGAGAGAGAGGCACACCTGAAGCCAAACAATGAGATGTTCTGACTTATGGATGGGATGGACGGAGTGAAGGAGCACGTATAGATCTGTAAGTGCGACAGATAGGCAGACCTCTTCTTGGAGCTGCTGGCGGAGTTGCTGCTGACGCCAGGGGGCATGTCGCTGTAGAAGGAGTCGCCGTCCCCCGGCTTCTTCACATAGTCCCCGGGCGGCATTTGCCTGCGGACGCAGCGAGGTGACGTGAGAGGCGGCGGGGTAGGGGCGGGGCCGGGAGGACGCAGTCCTGTCAATCAAAGACGGGGCCCGCCCAGCCCTTTCTGACCTCTGTTCAGCTCCTTTCATATTAGCATTGTTTAACTGACACAATCTACACTTTTCATGTTGAATTTCACAGCAGTATTTTTGGTCAATTAACTATTGCATAAGTTGGCTTTGTGTTGCTTTCTATGTAGTTGTATGCTGCAGATAATATTTTTGTTTGATATTTAGATTCTGCAGTTTAACTTCCAAGTCTGTACCAGAGTATTATAATTCTTACAATTATTATTATTATTATTAGTAGTAGTAGTAGTAGTAGTAGAAGTTGTATTAAAAAAACACCAAAATATATATATATATATATATATTTTAAAATAAAAAATAAATCTCCATACATCCAATAAAAAAGACCCTGAACACGCTTAAATGGCTCTTCCATTCATCACAGCTGAAATGAAAGAAGGTCATTTGGACGCAGGACTGTTGGGTCAGGGTTTGTTCTCCTGGAGGATGTGTCATCATTAAGGTTTGTGCTTCTGTTCAACAGCCTCAAATGGAAAAGAACTGGAAGATGAGTATCAGGAAAAGATGATGTCATATATGTATGACAAATAATTTGAGGTTATTTGATCAAAATTAGTTACATTTATTAAAACTGGGGAAAACCTTGGGAAAGTTTGTTAAAGTATTGTGAGCCTGTGGGAAAAAACAGCATTTAAAATGAAGATGCATGGTGGTGATGGTATAATTCAAAACATGGACCCAAACACACAAAAATGTAGACATGAAACATGGTGATAATGCAGCAAGTTCTTCAGCAGTCAAACATTGCTAAAAAGAAAGAAAGCCACGACGAACAAATCAGCATGCAACAGCAATGACAGAGAGAGAAGGAACCGTTTTCATAACATGCCCCTTTCATATGCCAAACTACACTTTCAGGAATGCCCACTCAACCGAACTATGAACACAACTGAAGATTGAAGTTTCATCTATGGAGCAGTCAGCTACACCGCTGTGCTGAGCAAACTTCAGAGTTATTGTGCACCTTCAGATGAACATGCTTACAACAGGCGGAAACCAAATAACTTGCCAACTATTCAACAGATCATTCTCCCACTTCTATAGTTCAATGCACACGTACACAAATTATTAAAATAATTATTTAAAATAAATACAACAAATAAATAAAAATAATTAAAATAACTTCATCAAAATAACTAAAGATGATTTTACTTCAGTTCTAACTTAAACTGATTATTTACTTCCACTGCACACATTTCCAAGAAATAAAAGGCAGGTGCTCTGAAAAACAGGGAAACAGTAATACAGCATCTACTACAGTGACATAAGTCCCCCCCCACCCCCCACCACACAGAGTAAGTAGGAAAATAAGCAAGAACAAACCGACAGAATCTTCTGTGGACCTCCGATTCTACGTACCTCCTCTGCCTGTAGCTCCTTTTGGGAATTGGAAAAATAGACAGACAGAAGCAGACATGAGTTACCATTGAACACACACCGGTTTACTTTGCCATGTTAATGAAACAATGGCACCATATTGGTGAGACTCCTTTAAAAAACACCGGAATCACTACTGTTCAGTATGCAGTGCCCTGCTGGGCCACCTGCCAATGTCAGCACTGGCATGCATGGGATTAAATACCAGACCATGGGGCACATCTGCACACTGGAGCATATTAACAAGATGAGCCACAAGGCTTTCCCAGTACATAGGATTACTGCTTCAGGGATTTAAACCCATGGAAAGTGTTTGCTTGGACAGTATCATAGCCTTGAGAAACCTGCTTACTTTGTGTTGCTGGTGTTCCTGGCTATACACTCATCCTTTGTTAGGCTTCATTTGCAAAAAGTAGTAGATTCTACTAAATCTTCTATTTGTCTCAAGATCCAAAATATGCATGTCCAATGACAATTATTAAGGGCTAACTGCATAATGACTGAAAATCATTTTGAATCGCATTTTAAACAGCCTTCAAGAAAAAGTATCATATTTATTTGATCTCACAATGATAGTTCACATTTTAAATCTTAGGATAAGTTGCTAAAGAATGTAAAACAAAGTCAACAAAAAATTTCAAAAAAGGAAAACTTAACAAAAAACAATAAAGTTACAAAGCTTCAAGGTTTAAAATACAAGTTTCCCAGTTAACTTACTTGTAGCCCCAGGCAGTGATCCCTAAAATTAGAGCCAGGACAAGAATGGTGCCTGCAATGGCACCTATTATGATATTGGTGCTGATGACACCTACAGAGAGAGAGTGAGGAAAACAGAGACATCTCATTTAACAGGCATCCAAAGGATCATGCTAGTGTAAATGCCACATTTCAACCATCTTTGCACAACTAAACCGTATGTGGATTAGACAGCAGCCAGGGCATGAGAGGTCATTATTTTTGAATATTCACTGGCACATGCCTAAAAGCACTGGTACATATCCAGATGGTAAAGGTAACACTCTAATGTACTTTAAGATGGGGAACAACAAAAAATTTTAAAAGGTAGAGTAGAATAATTGCTTCTTGGCACAATCATGTCTCAGCATTGCAGCCCATAGGATATCCCTGATATTTTTACATACAATGTTCTCAATGTTAACTCAAAAAGTACACATTTCCAGCACTACAGTGTGCGTCTGTATGACTTAAAACCTCTCCCCAAAACCAACTGTTTAAAATCCAGAGTCCTTTGCATTCAGTATTAAACGCACATGCTGTCATATTTGCTGGGATATTTATATTTACAAAAACAATATAAAATGTAATAATAATAATAATAATCTATCAACTATTTGTATTACTTATTTCTTCTGTTTGACGGTATGTGGTATATAATTCATGCAGGTTTTGATTTAGTTTAATGAACATTTTACATTTTTTGCACCTTTGGTTTACTATGAAGGGCATATAACTTTAAATATTTCATCATTTGTTCACCATACAGAATTGGAAATCACATTTGCACTTTCCAAATTTGATATTACTCTTTAGGTTGTTTATACACCTTTAAAGCCAGGTGTTTACCTAGACTATATTATTTTTAGCTCTAATTGTGACTTTCGGCAGAGCAAGCCTTGCGCAAATTTCACTGCTGTAGGAATTAATCAGTCACATTCTCTGTTAAAAAAAATAAATATAGAATGATGGCACAAGATGAAAAGGCAGTTCATATTTGAAGCTGCACACCCTTCAGTCAAGGTAAGGTGGGGAATTAATGAGAGGTTGATTTGCATGTGCTCAGGGTGCATAGTACAAAGAAGGATTTCAAAACGAACTGATTAGATCAACACAGGTTCGCTTCGGGCAGAGCTGCCATGAAAATGGCAGTGGCAGGAAGAGCATGGGGGGGGGGGGGGATAAAATGGTCACAGAGGATGCCGACAGATACAGACAGGGCATCACGACGAGTAGGAACTGAAATCTAACCTCACTGTCATACCACTCAAGCATTCCAACAAAGACATGACCCTCCCAACAAAGAACGAGCGTGAAAAGGCTTTGAACGCAAAAGAAACCGCGAGTGAGGTCACAGATGGCCATTCACAAGGAAGCAGAAAAACAAGAAGGTGAGCACACGTCCATGTGGGAAAAAAGATTTTTTTTAAATGTTACACCTATACAGGTATATTAATATAAAAATATATTTCTCACAGGGCAAACCTGAAACTATGGCATACATTAAGCAGTACACACAACATGCAGAGACACTGGCCACCTTTAAGCATTTGTCATATTTATACCAAAATTTTAAGGCCACAGGAAAAACCTACAACAGTGTCTGATAATTCGGTATGTGGGTAGTATGCATGGAGAAGTTGGCTCAAATCCCCAGCACTGCTGTGCTTTTGGACAATAGACTTCAGCTACAAGATGGAAAACTGACTAACTAATTAAGGTGACCTTATAACATAAAACAGAGCTGTGAAAAATGCAGTTTGACTGCCACAGCACGATCGCATTTAGCTTCAAGCATTAGCATATATACCTCAACACACACAGGTACGACACTCATAAGAACAGACACCACTGAGGAGCTGCCTACCAGAGGCACTGGCTGTTGGCCCGACAACCAGGTAGCTGAGGGGTGAGGTGGCGTTGCAGTCCTCCCCGGCCCAACCCAGGTGACAAACACATTTCAGCTCGTTACTGCAGACCTGCAGAACACACACACATACACACACAAAGGAAGGAGAAGAAGAATACAAGATATCTGATCACCAAATCACTTTTGAAATATGTCTTTATCTGAATAAAACCGAAGCCATGAAGCACTGCACATAACCTCTTTTATGACACCATCTGCTCTCAATATGTAACTGCACACTCATTAAGAAAGTCCGATCCTTACCATCGCTCAATTAGACCATTGTAATGGAAACAATAACTGCGATGAGGATGAGAGCTATGCTGGACTCCATCCCAAGAAAATAAATCAGATTCATGTTTTTCCATTACTTCTGGTCAATAGCACGAACACGAACAACAGGCAAGAGTAAAATTAAATGAAGTTGAGATAAATGGGCTTTTTTGAAAGAGCTCTTCAATGTCCACTGAGACCATGACTGCACCAAGGAGGAGAATGGCTCCATCCGAACACTGGAGAACACAGAGGCTGAAGAGATCAAGGGCCGCCTCTCCGTCCGACAGCCGCATTCTCAACCAGTTCATTTCTTCCTCTAATGTCAGCTCGCAGTAGCCTCTCTTTCATTGAGTGAATGATGAGTGTTTGAATAAGAAGGGCCAGACACGGCCAGATAAGGCAAGGGGGAAAGGGACCTACTCCATGGCCAGAGCAGATCTTCTTATCGGTGGTGCCGGGACAGGTGCTGAAGTTGAACTCCTGCACTGGGAGACACCTGTGGTTGAAGCAGATCCGATCGGTGCCGCACGCGGTCCCGTCTTCCACGTAGCCCAGGTCCGTGTCGCCATCGATGATCACATGACCCCCACTGCCAGGGGAAACGGAAATGAACGTTCAATTACTTCTTTTCATGTCAGAAAAAAAGATAAGAAGCTCTAGTAATATATTTACTAAACTACAATGACTACTGATACAATCCTCTTATTTGACTGTTCTGTGCTATTAAATTACTATAATTAGTTCAAAACCTGAGGGAGATTCACCATTTCTCAACACAGAAACCTGGCACAGAGTGACCTATTCACCATCGCACTTATTGTCCTCAATAAGCACACAAATCATACAATGTAATTTTATGCCTCCTCATTCCATACATATACGTGTAATGAAATCTGCAAATTACCAAAGACCCACACTTCATGTCCCATGATGACTAATCCATTAATAATCTATTGTTCTCTTTCCGTTTGCCCACCCCAGGCTACCACATTTCATACACGGTAATGACATTTATCAAGGAAGGCTTATTGATGTATTGTTTGTGTATCGTATATATATACGAACACGTGTTGGTTTTATTATAAATGCCACAGCCATAGTCAGTCATGAAAAACAGACATGAGACCCATTACAGAAAGGCTTTGAGATACAAAGAGCCTCACAGTTTGACAGTGGGAACATTGCCTGAACTAATGAATGGCAGAACTGCAAACCAAAGTCCTTCAATCAACCTAAATTACTGCACCAATTATTAGATATACAAAGGCCCAGCATGCCTTTCAGGTTCGTCCAGAATGACCTAGTGCATAAAACATGGCTGGAAGCACAAAGGGCGCAGGTTAATGCTCTAAAGGTGTCCACAATAGCTGTATGGTTTGGGCTCCTTATTGTTGGATAATAGTGGTTATTACAGGAGATATCATTTGTAAAGAGTGCTTAATTGGTGACGGATCCTGCCGGAACAGGATCTGGGACCTCTCAGTGTTGGACTTCCTGTGTTCCCAGTCAGCAATGGCTACCTACAACCCTTCCAACCCCCCCACCCCTCTATTCCCCACACTTTGGCAGCATTTTTTGTGTGTTGTTGGACCTCCGAGTTTGATCACCTCCCTCACAAGGCCTCTTTCTGTTTCGGCACCTCCTAATTTACAGCTTAAGCTCTGGTTATAAGCCTGGTTATAAGTTAAATGTGTGATAGTTGAAGAGCAGGGGCCTGATTATCAGTCAGTTAGGTTTTCAAAAACAATAAAGCACAGGGTTACCCTGGGTTAACAGGACTTTCCTATTTCCTGTTTTCCAATTTTCTAGTTAAGCGTGTGCAGTGTTTGATCTGGTTTGATCTGGTGGAGTTGGAATAGTCTCAGCTACCAAATGAGAGAGTACACGCTCCTGGGTTGTGTTAACTAATCAGCCCAGGTGCTTGAAGGTGTGCTCCTCACCACGGTATAGTTCTGAAACCTGGAGCACGCATGCTGAGAGTTTGTTCGTTCGTAAGAGATACAATGAATCTAACGTAGTTGAAAAGATGAGGAGCTGGTCAGAGATTTTCTATGTTTTGACTTTGTTGTTTCAGTTTTTGCCTGGAACTCGTGAGTGGAAGGGTGAAGATTTTTGTTTGTTTGTTTTAATGCCTTTGCAGGTGTTCTCTCCCTCACCCTCTCTCACTCTCACGCTCTATCTCTCTTTTTCTGTGGCAAATCAAATTTGCCGCATCTCCCTTCCAGGTGTGTCACATCGCATGTGACAGTGTGTTTTTAATAGTGTCTGAGCAAAGAAAGCACTAAACAATTATTAAAAATGTTACTGAATTGAATTTGCGTGTGTATGTTGATGATGGGCTGGGGTCGGCAGTGTAGTATAATGGCTAAGGAGTTGGTCTTAGTAACCTAAAGGTCGCAGGTTCGATTCCCCGGTATCCTTGAGCAAGGTACTTAACCTGCATTGCCCCAATATATATCCAGCTGTATAACTGGATACAATGTAAGTTGCTCTGGATAAGAGCACCTGCTAAATGCCTGTAATGTAATGGGTCATCAGTGGAGGGTTACCTGCAGTCCAAAGAGGCACTGTGCTGGGCGACGGAGAAGGACGTGAGCCCCCCCTGCAGCTCTCCCAGCCGGGGGGCCGGTGAGATGTTGGAGCACAGCAGATAGCCGCAGTGCACGTCCCTGAAACACAGAGATGTTATTCCATCTGTCTGACTACTGAATCACAGAGCCAGTGACTAAACGACCAAACAGCCCGGTGGAGAAACAGCACCGGCTCATTAACGCGAGCCTCAACGCAAATGCGCCAGCAGCAGTCCCAAGGCTGGCATTAATATCTCACTGAGGCCTCTAATTTGATTAAAATGAGAAAACAAAGCATCATTTTTCAACAAACTGCCTCAAAATTCCGATTTTTTACGACATTATTTGGTACTCATTATTAATCATCGCTACATGAGAGTCGGTAGTACAGTGGACTCTGCTTGGAAGAATAGCATCCATCAGCCTCATTAAGTAGCAGCAGCCTCATTAAGTAGCAATTTCAGTGAATATGATCAGTGAGGCTATTCCAATAACGGAAGATTGCATTCATCCCACAATGAGTCGGGTGACACCGACTCGTCCATCTCTGATTTGTTCGAACCAATCAAAATGTTTTCTCTCCACAGCAAAACATTATGTTCGTCCATACTGGTGTTTGTTCTGTAAATGTAAGGTAGAAGGAGGGTGAAACATACTGCTTGTTGCACTGAATCCAAGTGTCTTTGTCCTTTCCACAGTTTCCTTTCTCGGTGCCTTCGATGTTCAGCTTTTCATAGCAGAACTTGTCTGCCGAAGTTGCTTCTGCAAAGGAGATCAAACAGGGTTTATGCCAAAGCGTTAAAGCAAAGGACCTATTGGTTGCGCATTTTAAAATGTTTTTACTTACTTTCTCCCCATATGTATTTACACTGTCTGTCTTTAGTTTTGCACTTTCCATTGAAGCAACGACCCTGGATGGAAGATCAGCAAAATGTCAGATTTAATCAAATTTCAAATTTGTGTGTCATTTCTATTCAATAATGACCTTCTTAATATAGACTCATATTAATAAATGCCATTTTTGACAGGATATTCAGGCACGTCATATGCACTTTGACAGTATTCACAATACTCATATTCACAGTTCACTTATACCTGATCTTTTTCACAAGTGTATCCATCCATCTTGTGTACATTTGGTGGGCACTGTGAATAGAAACAAAGGATTGCAGTAAACAGCCTGCAAATTCGTGACTAAAGCAACTGCTGGAATAAGTATGCTATTTCACTAAATATACTGGAATAACATTTTTAACATGAGAATGAAAAGTTGCCTCGTAAGTTTGTCTAGTAAGGAGATGAAACTTATTCACTCAAGATCAAATATGGAACATACAAGCCCCCAAAGAAATGACTGAATTTAACATGTCAAGCTAACAGAGTCAACAACTGACACCCAACCCGTAACAATTAAATGATGCATGTATCTGTGATACCCGAACCACACTTTAAGATTATTTTACCTTCCTGGCTAGCCTCCTTCAAATACTAAATTGTCAAGGATACTTTTTTCCCCTTTTTATTTATTTTTATTTTCGCAATAAATTTTCTTTATTGCCTGTCATCTCAAAACTCTAAATGAGAACTTATTTGCACCTGAGCTGCCTGGCTGAAAGGTCACGGCCATAGCAGCTGTGTGCTGAGCGAGGCTTCAGCTCTCTCACCTGGCTGGAGTTTCCAGTGCAGTTCTCAGGAATATCGCAGTCGTTCACTGCATCTCGGCACACCACGCCCATGAACTCCATCTACACCAGCAGACCCCGAGAGAGGAAAAAAGGCTTTTGTGATGGCATATGGTTCCAGCAGCTCTTCAAAATCTCCATAATACACGATTCTGCAATCTCGAAGAAGTACCTTAACAAATGTGTCACTGAGGACCAGTTTTTAGCCTGTTGAGCCCTTGATTTATGTATTTTACGCTAGCTTTTATTTATTTTATTTGTGGGGGGGGGGGAGATTATTGCCCAGAGCAGAAAACAGATACAATGCCAGGCCTTGGTGCATTCTTTGTTTAATACCTAACCATCCCGCCATCATAGAGAAGAGTGAGCTCCATGGAAACAGAAGGAAGGGGCATCCATAGGTCAGCCAGGAAACACAATGTCATCAATATCACAGCTGCTCATTTGCTTTATGCAGAATGGCATAAAATTACTGTATCTCAGAGAAGAAATATGCTGCACAGTGCACAGTGTGCTCAGAACAAAGGATTCTCTCTTCTTTCAATGGTCTGGCAATACCTTGTAATGCCCTCATAAATGAGTCCAATATGAGCTCACCCATTCCTACTTTTCATCAACTAATTTTACTAAGTCTCAGGTTTTTCAAGAGAGCTCATTTATTTTCAACCCTCTCGGAATAAAATTTTCAACTTGACATATACACCAACCTGCAGTGCTACCACAATCTCAAGACCGGCATTGGGACCAGCAGCCAACCGCGAGGCAACCACAGCCGCTCTCATGAAAAATGACCAGCAATTCACAATTATCATTTTGAATAAATATTGCAATTGAACTGAAACCAATTTTGAGTTCCCTGGAAATGTCAGTATTTCAAAATGAAACTCTAAGAAAAGACTTGTGATAATACACCAAGCCATTTGCCTTCATAAAGCCGACTGATGAATGGCAAATACTTCCGTCCAAAGTACTTTCCCTAAGTTTTCATTTAAAGTCACCCTAGCTATCTCTCAAGTTTGCTGTCTCAGTACAGACACTGGGACCTATCAGTCATTGAGACCTTTTAGTGAGACCATTGAGACCAAAAAACTATGGTTTTGTTTTTTGAGAATGTTATTTCTCATTAGCATTCCAGTCAAGGAGACCCCTGACCTTTGATTGCTCTTTCTTTATCTAAAAACAGCAGGGTGTCCTTGTTTTGGAACTAGGGGTGTTTCTGGAAATACAGGACTTGAGGCCAGCTTGTTTAATTACCATCTTGTTGTTTATACATACTGTACACTGCACATCGCTGCTACCTACATCCAAATAGAAACAGTTTAATCATTGTTTCTAACCTCTATAATGTGTGTGTGCTCGTGTGTGTGTTTCAGGTGTGTACCTGGCAGTTTTTACAGCAGAGTCCATCGCTGCACTTGGAGCCCTGGGTGAACGTGCACTTCTTACAGCAGTTTTCACCCTCTTTTTGACACTCCTGGACACCAAGGGAAGGAAAGGTCAATGCCCAGAGACTAAGAACTCACAAATGTGAAGTACACACAGATGAATTTTAATTGTCTGATTCCTTAATCCAGAATGCTTGGAACTGATTCCAACTCAATTCACGGATCGACCCTTTTTCAAGCCCTGTCCAAAGTCCCATCACCCTTGCTTATTGTTGTTAAATCACTCAAGCTTTCCCTTCCAAGTGCAACTTTCCATTGAAAACAAAGAAAAAGCCATATAGGTTATCTCAAACTGTATTTAAATGTGATTGATTTCTATCTGGCTTGCAAATAGCTTATATTCCAGCAGATGCAATCGTAGCAAAGTATGTTTACTGGAGAACAAGATGTTGAGCTAGTAGTGCGGTCATCTGCAAAGTCTAGTCCAGAGTTTAGGAAGAGCAATAAGACACTCCATTGACTGTTAGTATACCTATGTCACACATGAAGACATTTTACTTATTTAGAAAACATGAAAGCTAAGAAAGCCATATTCATAAATATACTTCCACCAGTTTCCAAAATACTACAATCTCAAAGTTTTAGCAAAATACTAAAAATCACATTTAAACAGTGTCCAGTTTAGACATAGTCCTAGTAAGAATATGTTGCTGATGACGAAGGTAATCACGTTTTAAAGTCATATTAAAAGTCATAAATGCATTGGGCACTGAAATTTCATTGAATTTGTATTTATCACGTCCAGTGAATTTATCAGTAATTCTCAGTTCAATTCCGAATGTAGCCCAGCCCTCGGTGAGATGTGTGGCACAGTCCGTAATGGTTGATACATGAGTCCCCCACACTGGCAGAGGTTTAATCTGCTGCCATGGCACAGAGCGGCAGTCCCATCTCTATCTGTTACCCTCTCTACTTTCTCCCTTTCCAAATAAAGCAAAAAATATGAAAGAAGGGTGGAACTGCCCACTTTCCTTAAAAAAAGAATTGACCCCGTCCCTGCTGATATCAAAATCACTACACAGTAAAATGTGAACATTTGGACCAGAGTGGGACCAACTGTTATCTGTTAGAGATGAATTAACACTGTTAGTGTTGAATTAACGCTGGAAATGTTACTGTTAAAAATGTATGGTCGACAGAATCCGCATTCTAACATTACTCAGTGTAAATACAAACAATTTGATAAATACATTCTTGCTTCATACATTTTTGACATTTTTTTAACTTGCGAAAATGAACAGGAATGAGGTCAGATATCAAGAGCCTGAGCTCTCCTCTACCAGAAGCAGCTCTCCTCTACCAGGCGTGTCCAGGACCAGGGACTCACCGCAGGGCTGCCACAGTCACATTCCTCCCCCGTCTCCACGAATCCATTGCCGCATTCTGGAGGGTCCAACAGCTACGGGGGGGTGGGGGGTGGGGGACACAGGGGATAGACAGGAACAGCAGGGGTCAGATAGGTACAACACAAACAGAATTAATACAAGAGACTGAGGAGAAAGGCCACTGAAGCTTTCTGAGGCATTGCCTTGTCATTAAGGATGGGCTGTGAGTGGTAGGCAATGGCTTTTAAGCCTCATACTTCCCAGTATCCCACAATGCAAAGCTTTATGCATGAGAATTCCTTAGCACAAGACTATCGTCAAAAGAAATCTTTATCGTATTTGTTGACCAAACTGCCCCTACCAATGATCATTCATTTGTGCATACAGCAGGGATTTCAACTGAGGCATCCAACAAATGAAATATTCACCCACTTTTACTAACCTTACTATTTTACTCCCCTTACAATTCAAAAACTCTGCTAATTTATTATTTATCAAATTACACTGAGTTAATAGGGAACAGTAATCAGACTAATCAGACAGTAATTGTGAGATGTTGAGTAACACAGCAGTCTGAGTACCTTTAAGGGCTTATTGAAGAGACATGCTCCACCGCCACTGTTCAGGAAGTTGTGGTATTCTTCCACGTTACAGTCAGAAAACTTCTTGGGCAGGTAGAAGCTGTTTCGGAGTAACAACAGTGTAAATCAGGAAGAACACTAACATTTATCTCACAGCTCAAGAGTGGTTTCATTCCCTGTTTCACCCTTATAAACTGGAATGTGTCATACCACGTCAAATTCAAGCCCTGTAATCGGTTTCTTCCACTTTTAACTCTTATTTCTGTGAACAAATCAGAAATCAAATAATCTGATGGATATTCTCCCTCTGGCAGAAATTTATTTTGAAATGATTATCTTTGTGACTTCATCCTCTCTCCTTCCACTTCCTGGCCTTGGTTCATGTGAATGCTCTATCATTCACACAATAAGGTAAAACTTTATGGAATTTCTGTGAATCTACAATAAAAAAAAGCCATATTGCTTTTCTGTGGACATTGTTCAAAGAATATATAGTATTGACGTGTCCATTTAATTGTTGCTGCTCTGTCAGTGTCACTGAGCAAGTAGCTATGCCATACACCAGAAGTCTTCAGTTGTTTCTTCCTGGGAGCCAGTTTCCATTTATACAAGGGTGGATATGGGCCTAAACTTTTCAAAATACTAGTTCCAAAACAATGTATCAGTGAGATACATTGTGCATATGTGCAAATAAATGGGATGCCTTCTAAAGGCACAGACATTACGATATATTATTATGACACCAGCGGGAGGTATGGTAACACTGGTGAAACAGGCCACGCCCACTCTCTACACCACATGACCTCGGCCAACCACGGCATGACTATTCATCGGGCAGGAGCCAAGTCTCCCTGCGGTATCACAGGCATGGAACCACACAAGCAGGGGCCAAACGGGCCCTGTTGGGGCCCCATGGGAACACTTGTCCACTCTGGGCAGGGGAGAGGGCTCCTTCAACAGGTTCTGGGTCACACAGAGAGAAGCTGGGAGAGTGTGAGCAAACACAGGAAATGATGAGTAATGAATACAGAGATCACTCAGCAGACTATATACAGCAGCCAATCACCAATGTGGTAGCAACCGGACTCATTTGCATAAGTGAAATCTATAATATGGGCCGGAAGAAAGATAATTAATGATGATAATGTATTATGCTCATACAATACACACAACATATAACAAATGAACCTTCAAAGCTAGCTGAGACTAGGTATGTATTGCCTTGAAAGAATGTCTGATGCCGGCCGGTATCTACTGAGATCAGTGTCAAGGAAGGAGGAACACAGGCATCGATTCAGGGAACGGCAGCTAGCACCCGGGTTTTGGAGTCAAAGTGCACTGCTTAAGCATTAGCATGAAAGCCAAAATCTAAATTAAACAATCAAAATCAACCATCTCCAAAACAAGGGTGCTCTTAAATGCCTGATGTTAGATCCTTTGGCAATTTCAACTAAACCCAGACAGCAATTTTGCTGTGTAAATTTAATCAAAGCCATTTTTTTTGGGGGGGAGGGGGCAAAGTACTCAGCCTTGGCATTCAAACCAAAAGCATATAATCTCGCTGCAATCAGCACTCTAATGTTAAAGCCATTGTGCTTGCTCACAGCTCCTGTTGATTACGCGAGATTTGGACCAACATATTAATGTACAAGTGCCTGCTCTTTCCTAATCACCACAACAATCCTAACCAGTGCCAAGCAATATGGAAATGGAGAATAGTATGTCTGCCCTGAATAAATAAGGGGTGAGCATTATTTCAAAGCCTAAGAAACGGAATTTTGAGACACGCAGCAGACACTGGTGTATATATAAACATATTCATCTGAAAAGCCTTGTTGCATACCTCTGACATAAAGCTATGATCTAGAGGAGGTCTTTATAAATGACTCTTACAAGCATAATTTACTTGATGTGTGTTTTTGTATGTCCAACAACAACACAACATTGTGGCTTTACTCAACATATTTCACTTTTTCCACAAAAAATGTTTGAAAGCAGCAACAGTTATACAAGTTAAATTTTAACTGCAATGAAAACTGCAATTATTTAAAAAACAACCCTTTGTCCTTAATGTGCAACAGGTGTCCTTCACATACAAGTGACACCAAATGCAGCACTGGCTACTAGCAGCACAGTTTACATGCCTGTTTACATGTAGCGAGGCCTGAGGTTTAAATTCCCCTCTTTACGGAAAAAAGTAAGCTACAGTATCTGCGAGCAGGACTATGCCCTGCTGTTTTCCACAAGCTGGGCAGGACGATGCCCGCCTTTCTCTGAGGTAGCGGTGGCCCCCGCTCTGCGGGCGTGGCAGGTTCTTCCTTCAGGCACCTGCCAACGCCTGCCAAGTCACTGGCGGACGCATCACCACAGGAACACATCAGTTTTCAATTCATTTCAATTTCTGTCAGCATTGAAATGGCAAAGGGACAGTATGCCGTGGGATTGGGGTTGGGGTGGGGATGTGGGGGGCAAGGTGGGGGGGGGGGTATTAGTATATCTGATTACACATGCAGGTGCCGAGGGGCGTTACGCCAATGGAGTGACAGAGGGGAGGTTAACTGGGTGTTTCCAACATTGAATACAAGCGTCTGAAATACCATTGACATTCAAGACAACTGCTGCAGCCTAAATAAGGATACAGAGGAGGAGGAAGAGGAGGAGGAGAAGGGGCTAGAGCGGTTAGCACTGCAGCATGGTGCATTAGCTGAAGGACCCACAACCTGAGAAGATGTGAGACCAGAAGTGTGCCACCAATTGCTGAGAATGACCAAAACTAATGTTATATTCCACATTGCAGGGTCAAATACTAAAGAAGGTCAAAGGGAGAGGGGTTGTGTGTGTTCTGTTTTAGAAGGGAATGACATTGCAGACTGTATCAATCGGTTAGAGATGGTATATGACGTGGCGGATATCACCCATTATCAAGGTACAATCCATTGTGCCAGTAGCGTTCAGTGTTGACCATTCTCACAAGTGACTTCAGCCAAAATAAAAATGTCCAAAAAAAAGTGTAAAAAAAACACAGACTGAATAAACAGGCTGTGTTTTTTTTCCGCATTAGAAACAAGAGCAGCTAGGCAGAGCATCGAGCTGCGGGCCCGATGCTGACGAATGGGATGGAAGGTTGGTATGACTGACAACCCTTCCGAGCAGCCGATTGGTCAAACCGCATGAGCAGCTTTATAGCCAAGCCTCTGCTCACCTGCTGTCCCATTTGGGATTGAGGGAAAACGCAAAAGGTATTAAAGAAGAAGAGTAAAGACATACACACACTAACGCACGCACGCAGCACGTACGCACAGACACGCTTGTACACACTCACGCTCGTTGGCACGTACGGGCACCACAAAGGGTGTCTGGCATCAGACCACACAGGCTGAAACTGGTGCCCACAGTGGATACTCCAGAGCTTGAAACACCGAAGCCTAGAAGCTCACCTGTAACCTAATACACCTCCTCGGCCAATTTTTCATTGTTTTACTTGAATACGGTTATGTGGTGGTGTAATAGCAAATGCTAAGAGAAATCTCAAACATCTATTGAAGTCAAAATTATGGAATGTAGCCTTGAATGCTGAAGTTCCTTGTTACAGCTACACAATGTTAAGCACCCAAAGGTGATATAGCCATATAGGACTCTATCCATTAAAAAAGAGAGAAAAAATAATCAGCAGACAATGTATAGTCCTTCTTTTGCACTTGTTAGTCATCTAAAACAATGAAATTCACATTCAGGACAGTTAGCAATTTGAAGAGCCCTCACTGCTTCAAGCTTGAGAGAATCTACAAGCATTTCAGCCATGTGACTGACACACTTCCCCAGTCGTGTCAACAGAGTTGTAATTAAGGGGCTTTCTGTAGCCATTTAAAGCTAAAGTCAATTTATTTGACAGGTCTAAATTCAACCTAACTACAGTGTGGTTTGTTGCTAACTTCCATTAATGAATTCAAGCAAGCGCAACCGTATTTTCCATTTCTTACACAAAACATTTAGGCAAGTATCTTCAAATGATATTTGTAACAGAAAGCTAAGGACAAATCACACTGCAGTAACACTGAACAGGAGACATCTTGACTGTGATACAATAATCATTCATCTTCTCGATTTTCATGAATTGGTAGCAATGATATCTCATGTATAGGTTGTGTCATTGCTTCCTATGAATTGGACAAAATTGACCAATTAATAACTTTATTAATTGCTGGATAGATTTGTGTCAAATAATGCTACTTCAGTACAGGTTTTTCATTGTATGCCACATGGTTTTTGGTTCCTATTAAGAAGTTCTTGTTGGGTTTAGTAATCTTTCATACTTTCTTTGACATGGTCCAGCACACTGAAGAAAACTAACAAAACATTAGTGAGTACTGTGCCCATGCATCAATACATTTAGCAATTTGACACATTCAAATGAGTGCTATTTTTTCCATTTATACAGTATGTCGTATTTGGGAACAAGCACCCAATATTTCTCATCGGTTTATTGAGTTGTGCATGTTGCCATTAAATTTCAGCAAAAATTACAGGATCACAGTCTGGAAGTTACACTGTTTCATATTATCCAAAAGACTACACCATACCTTAACATATTAAGCTAATTAAAAAATGTTGGTGTGAACAAATATTTGTGGATAAAACTGAGCTCCAGAATACTGTTATAATCAATTTTGGATATATGCATTTGCACTAATTCAAATTATGTCTAAACTCTATTGTAGTATAGAGTTTAAAGTCTTTTTTCTAATACAGTATTTCATCCATCATCCATACTTGTTCCTACTTCAAACTACAGAACAAACATCATGGCTACTTGAATCATGCATCTAGTTTGAAACGTAGACACATACTGACATCTAGTGGCAACATTTTTTTTAAATTGCAACTGATATTTGATTATACTGCACATATGCCACATAGTTAATAGTATTATAAATATCACAAAAATAAACATCCATTAATTTTTTGTGAAAAGAGTCTTGGTAGGCAAGGTGTAATAGCAAAATCTTCATTTAATCAGATACTTGAAAATATGAATTTCCAAGTTTTAGTGCATGCAGATTTGGTGCATTCAAATTATCTGCAAGATCAATGTCCCATGAACAGACAAAACTATCCAAGATGTGTTCAAATGCGTGCTGCCATTTGAGTCAGTTAAGTGAAATTTGCAGTGGTTGCATTACTTCTTTAGGAGCAACTTACCCAACATCATCCATTATGCACCCCGACCATCTGTCATCACACTTGCATTCCCCTGAGAAAAGCAGACACAGCATTGCATGATAGCAGGCCTGTCACACACCTTCCGGGACTTCTGCTTTTACATGTCTGTGAATAGGTAGGGCCACAGGAGGACTAAAGGGAGGCACGCACCATTGAGGATTCTTTTCTTGTCGGAAAAAATGCCAATGTTTTGTCCCAACGACTGTGCGAGCGTTATAGCCATCTCGTCTGTTTTTCCATACTGAAAGGGAAAGAAAGGTAGAACAACTAAATATATGTCAGTCAAGAGGACATGGCTGACATTACATTTAGTTGTAATCCTGAGTAATTCTCCCAAAAGCTGAAAGCAACAGACTAAAACATCACTAAGCTCAACTTAAAGCTTGGCACATACATATCACCATCAAGGTCAGATGTATTTACTTTGGTATTTGAGACACCTTGCTGCAGTAACTACTGTATGTCAATAGGTAGATCATTTATTTAAACTCAGGCTCCACTAGAACAGTGTTGTATTTCAGACAATTAGTTAAATATGATTTTAACATGTGTGCATGTGGGTATGTGTGTCACATGTGATTGATTATCCATTCATTTTGTTATTGACATTTAGTTTTATTAAAAATAAGAACAACCTCAACAAGGATCTGGTAAAGGTGTTTGTAGGAACCTTATAGAACCTTATAGTTTTTGTACCACTGTATCCTTGCCATTCAGAAGAGTGCCTGACTCCAGTGGGCGACTGATATTGAATAGTGCACTGAATATGCATGTGAATGTGATCTGGACAAGCAGATGTGATAAAAAAATCTATTTTTATATTGTAGTTGCACGATGATGCTTCCCTTTTAAACATCAAGAGGAAAAATGTCAGTAAGCCACAGAGGCCTGGAGGAAAAGAGATAAGACTTGTCTCCCAGTGTGCAGCCATGAAAGAGCAGGCATGTACCTCATTGACTCCTCCACCTTTAGTCAGTGAACAGACTCCTCCAAGATAAGAAGCTCCTCCCCTACTACTGTGGAAACGGCTCCCTCTGGTGGACATAAAAAAGAGGACTTAATGTTATTTCAGTTGTAGTGACTGAGAGTTTTTTTGCAGAATTAAGTTTAAAGTTCATTTTGGATACAGGTTTGGATAGTATAAGGGCATTCAGGGTTTTTCTGGTCAACTACAAAGCAGCTTGTAGAGCAACATTATGTTTCCAGAGGCTGTACTTAATGAACAAAGGAATTGAATCATTTTATTCGCAATTATAAATATAATATACATGTTTATATTGTGCCAGTACTTCTGTCCTTTAGGGCAGCTGAAGATCAATCTGGAAATAAACACATATACAATCTCTGGGGGCATAACATGGTTTTGAGCTGTGTGAAGTACATTTTCTTCCTTTTAGGCCACAAAAACTTGAATCCCTCTATACTAGCAATTGTAAAGCCTTTTAAAGCATTGTAAAGGTCTTCAGAAACATTCGTAAATATCTCAGATATCCTTAGTCACACGCATTAACTAAAACTGAAATAATATTTTTTACAAAACAGAAAATGAACAGCCCCTTTAAACTGAACTTATTTTCAAATGTTCAAAACAGGCCAAATGAAAGTAGGATAAAAGAACTCCCACACATTTTCATCACACTGCCCCAATGACTGTATCGGTCCAAGAACCCCTGCTTTAATGAAATGGCATATGTGTTAAAATCTTTATCCAACAGCCAATCGCCTACATGCTGCAGTAAGGCCACCATTTAGCAGCATGGGCATGTCTAAACACGTCTGAATCAAGTTATTTTATGTCATGGATCTATAAGCATTTATACATTAAATAATGAAATACAAACATTTTATATTTACAATTTTTCATATATTACCCACACCCATGTGTAATGCAGACAAGATAATTGTATTTGAAAGCCTAAAACATATTGGAATTATGCAGCATAAACAATACACTTTTATAAGAGAAAAATATTCCTTCACAGATTCCTGGTGGGCAGGGACCAAGCTTTGAAACCCCTGGTGTTAAGAGCACATGAAGTGGAAGGAGTTCCTTAATTCTTTTCTCAGGCAGTATACCACTATGTGTGCCACTCACGAGAATAGGTGCACTGAGTCGCACTTCTCCTTGATGAAGTCCCGTCTGTACTTCATGAATTCTCGCAAGGTCACCATGGGGTCTTCGTTTATATTGAACCTGTTGTCAGCTGCCCAAGTCTCCATAGCTACCAGGACAATCCTGGTGTTCAGTTGTTCTTTGAAAATCTAACAAGGGTCCAAAAACGTTTCAGTCAACAGCACCGCATTAACCTCTTTATTGCTGACAATAAGAGAACTGGCTCTTTATTGTAAGAAACAAAACAAACACACACACACACACACACACACACACACAAACACACACACACACACACACACACACACACACACACACACAAATATATAAATAGACCTGCGTCTGAGAGGAAAAGGGCAAAAAGAGACGCCAAGCGATTTAGCTGAGAAAACGGAAACTGATTTAAATGGAAACTGTCTTATGTGTCAGAGCGTACTGCATTTCCAACATCACTAGGCCTCCCGACGAGGGGGAAAATGCTGAAGATTACAGTGAAGATCAATGCCTCCTTCTGTTTCCATAAGGCATTGGTTTTCACGTGTTCACATTAATCTCAAGGGCACCCAGTGAGCAGCCATGTTTAGCTTGCCCGGGCTTATCCAATTTCACCAGAGCAGCAGAGCTGGGAATGTGGGTGGTCATCGTCCTGAATGGCCCACAGCTGAACCCACGCATTGAGAAGCCCACTGATCGTCATCCCACCATTTTACACTGATAAAGCCCTCAGCCCCTAACTCTGCCCTTGGAGCTACTGTAATTGGTCTGTAAGGTCTCTAAAAGCAACCCTGAATCCAGTGGAAATGCTGATTAAAAAATTAACACATGCCATTTTTTTTATATCACTTAACTCTAACATCAGTTCAGCAGTCACCAATCATTTTTTTTAAATGTTCACTTAAGTAAAAACTATTTAAGCTTATCATTGAAGTTATAAACAAGCTGATAAGTAGATGGAATGAATATTTACTAAAATCTTTCCCTTCTAAGCTATTATGCAATACATATAGCTTACAACACATACAGATACAAAACACAGATACAAAATAAATACACAATTTAAAGTCAATGCTTGCGATTAAGTACAGTAAATTGCACATGAAGAATACAGCAAATTTTCAGACTTACGATATCGGCCATGTTCACAACAGACTTTGCATAATTATTTGTCTGACCAACAGAGAGACGGTGTTTCTTATACTGTTGGGAAAACAAACAAACAAGCACAGAAAGATCAATCAGAAAACCTTTACCCATTGAAGGAGTCATATATGCACTTATTAACATAAAACTTTGGCCATTAACCAGCTTTGGTTTCAATAACATTTAACACTGTGTGGAAGCATAACTATCTCCACCGGCAATGAATCTTACCATCAGGTGGTCATTGATAACCATAAGTTCAATATATTTGGTTTCATCTTCAACACTGTGTGGAATTCTGGACACCTACAGTAAAAAGACAACAGAAAATGCTGCTGATAAAATCATATTATCTTAAAATGTACACAACCAAACTTAATAGATCATGACATCTAGTATACTATCTTTGATGATAGGAAATAATGCTATAATTTTTTACAATAATTACAGGAGCATTTTAGAATATTTATCAGAGGTTCAAAAGTTCTTATTTTCTGTGAACAGGAAAAAAACTAAATTGACTACTCCTGTTTGTTAACTTACAATTCCGGTGCGGTGGACCAGGGCTCATATAATGAATGCTAATTAGCTCTCTCACCTCAGCTCATAAAAGAAAACGGCATTCATTTTACACGTTCCCTTAGAAACAGGCCCTTGACTACACAGTGGCCTACCTCATGTTCCCAACAAGTATGCTTTCAGAATTGAATTCAGTCACAATGTGAACCAAGCAAACGGCAAATCTGAAAAGCAGTTGCCCCTGAAATATTTCATGGGAAAGCTACATAAAAATATATTTAATGCAACAAGGAAAAAAGACTGAAATGCAAATAATCTCAGATGACCTGAGATTTTTAAAAAACACTTAGATAATGTGGCTTTCTCACCTGCAGACCAGCAAAGTGAGGTTACTTACCTGTCTCTTTCTCCTCCTATGGGCCCCCATGGTGTCAGGGATGGGTGGAGCATCTGTTTCTGGAGCATCAGCTTAAAACACAGCAGCAACACAGAGCACTGATCACAAATGTACCCCATCACTGAATGTTCCTATCATCTATAATTTATCATGGAGCTGCCTTATGAGTAATGTAATTTCTAGAGCAGGAATGGCCAACCCTGGTTCTGGAAAATTAGAGGGTATGCTGGTCCTTCTTCCATTGTGAAATCAGAAACCAATTTAGACCCATGTGGATTCAGTTAAATGTCTAATAAACTGTTTTATTTGATCAATTGAGCACTGAGTAATGACAAAAGTCAGCAGACTCTGTGGCTTGCCAGGACCAGGGTTGAGGACCCCACTTCTGAACGTTCCTTCAGCGTTTCATAATAGTAGCAAAGACAACTGCTATTCTTCCCTTCTGCTCTGCTGTTGCTTACATAACTGAATCCAGACATAATTAATCAATGTCCAACAGGTTAAATGTTAAGGAAAAAGTAAACCAAAATACTACCAAGTTGTCTAAAACACAGAACTGGGGGAAACATTCTCCAAACAATGACTTCAATTGTGAGCAATTCTCACATCAACACAACATCTCTCCAAATCGTTAATTCACAGTGTGAATTCCATTTCAGTCAGCATGACCTTCAACCTGCAAGTCATGAAGAGTGTTGTGCTAACCTGATACACACACTCATTTTGTGACATGCAACATTTGGAGAGAAACTGTCAAGGCAAGACATTATTTACATATTATACCTACTGGACAAATTCTTAATACACTTGATGTTCATCTGCTCAGTCTCCTCCCACCAAAACTACAGAAAATCGCATGTGACAATAACCTGGATTGGTCAATATTTTCCTTAAATTTCTCTCAAGATTAAATGCATAAAAGTGATAAAAGTGACAGATTTTTATTTCCCAGTTTAGCCATTTCATAAGTCGCCACAATTTATTTAAGTCAAACTTAAGGACAGGCGTTTATGTCCAGAATGTTTTGCCACGGTTACCATACCGGGAGGAATGTAGTCAGCGGCAGCCTCCATGCCCCTGGACTTGTATATCATATGGACGGAAACATCTCCCTACAGGAACAGAAATAAACCCAGTGACATTTGGCAGGAAAATGCAAAAAAGGAAATAAGAAGCAATAAATTAGTGAATGGTTCTTATCACTGGCAGCATTCACATGCACACCAATGTCTCTAATCGATTTTTCAGCTTAATGATGGCCTGCTTTACTGGCATTAACAATGATTTGGCCCTCATGCTGATAGACAACAGCAGCAGACTCAAAAGGAAAATGCAAATGAAAATTCCACACCTAGAATGAACTAAAGACATTCTGTTAGCTTTCTTGTGCATGGAATAATAATGCAAAGACACGCAGCGGGCCAAGAAACAGCTGGGCGGCCAATGGATTGTCCAATTACGTTTGCTCATCTAAAACGAGGCTATTTATAAAATGTCTGTAATTCCTACACAGATCACCTGATATGGATGTGAATACCCTCAAATTAAAATGATGAATATGAGGTTCAGACTGTCAGCTTTATTTCAAAATGAGTGTGCTGGAGTGCAGAGCCAAAACAGCAACAAAACAAGTGTCACTGTCCCAATACTTCAGCATTTAACTGCACGTCAATAACATAACATTATTTTCTAACTTTGTGTGTTTCAATGTCTGCAACAATAATGGAAATTATGTTTTCTTTTTCGTATTCGGACCAAGGCCTTTACAACAGTTAGCTCGTTAGAAATCCTCCATAATAATTATCAATAAATTCACAACATTTATAAGCACGTTCAAAATGAAACCTTTTCAAAAGAAATTTTGCTGTTGTTGGCTGTTTTCTGCGGAGACAGCAGCTGTTTTGTCTGACTACGACATAACTACACTATGCGGAAAGAAAATAATTAGCCTATAATTATAATGTCGCACAAAGTCCAATGGGAGCCGTGGCTGTGCTGGTGACGTCAGCTTTGGCTATGCAGCCCAAGCTCACGGAGAACGCGCTTCAGGAAGCTGTTTTCCACAGGAAATAGCAGCCAAGCACACAGAAGGTGCGATCTAAACAAAATTGGAAATGGCTGCTATTTAGCAAACGTACACGCAGCGCATCAAATATACTAATCGAAGGTATGTAATTACATCTAACTGTGTAATGAGTTTTGGTGGATTCTTTTTTTGTCTTGAATCTGAATTTAAAGTGTGAGCAACAGGTTGCAATTCTGATTTTTAGCCAACGAGCTAGCTGGAAAGCTAACTCGATTCCTCCATAATCGTTTAAATGATGGCTTCTGGACATTATTAATGTAATTAAGTTTAGACATACTTAAGATGGGGTTGCTACATATTTATATTTATGTAAGAAATTTAGCATTGTTTTTGAGTGCCAGTGTGTTTGACCCTTCCTAGCTTGTAGTAACGTTATTTTAGGCTGCGAGGGACAATCACAGCGGAACCATAATTACTGGTTTCTGACCGTGTCAAAAATAATAAAAATATTAAAATTAAAGACAGATAATCACTGTTTTAAACGTATTTGTTTGATGATTAAGAACATTCTGACACATTACTTTTCCAATAGTGTGAGATAGCTGCTAATGCTTATTGTCTATTGTTCTATTGTTTGTTGTTTACTGACCTCACTGCCAACTGCTTCAGTTCTGTACTTGGTTGATTAAGCAAACTGAGATTGGCTGCTGCTGTAATTTCGGGCTTCCGAATAATGATGTCACGACTTCAGCGTTATCAGAACATGCGTAAAGTTCTGCCATTTGTGTATTGCAAAATAAAAATTTAAAAAGTCCTTACACAACAGGAATTCCTAGCTACAAATTGTTTATACAGCGTATTTAGCGCACCATTTTTTTTATATCGCATGATTCCAGGGCACTCCTGTTAATATTCCACCCAGCCTCCAAGAAACCCGCAGTTATGCAGTGACGCTCTGATTGCATTCACTACTGAGCTATGAGATTGTGATACCTTGCCTACTGAAATCCTCCCTACCAAGATAGTGCTATAGACTGTATATTGACCTGTAGGACTGCTTGAAACAGATGGCACTGACAGGTTCAGGATGAATTTAGGCCAGAAGGGCACTAGAGTTGTAATAATGTCCATGTAAAATCTTACATGGTATTGGCTAATTGTGACTATCTTTGACTGTGGCCATGTCTGTGTCTTCACTTCTCGATATCCTCTCAATATGCTACGTTTCCTTCGTTAGGACCACGCAGTGTCACAGGCAGCTAAAATGTCCTGCCGCGATGTACACGCCACAGCGGTGTTCGCCTTCATCATCGCACTGGTGTCCACGGCCGGCCTCCTCGTGGCGACCCTGATCCCGCAGTGGCGTGTCACCAGGCTGGTCACCTTCAACCGGAACGCGCGGAACGTCACCGTCTACGACGGGCTCTGGGCCAAGTGCGTCCGCCAGGAGGGCAGCTCCGGCTGCTACTTCTACGACACGGAGTGGTACGCGCGGGTGGACCAGCTGGACCTGCGCGTGCTCCAGTTCGCCCTCCCGTTCTCCGTCTTCTTCTCCACGCTGGCGCTGCTCCTGAGCATGTGCGGCATGTGCAAGACGGCCTGCTGCGCGGCCACCCCCGAGGTGGACAGCAAGAGACGGTGCCTGGTGAACAGCGCGGGCTGCCACCTGGTGGCCGGGATGTTCCTCTTCCTGGCCGGGGCCATCGCCATGGCGCCCTCCGTCTGGTTCCTCTTCTACACCAAGGAGATGAACAGGAAGTACGACAGAATCTTCTCGGACGACTTTGCGGTGTACATAGCCATCGGCTGCTCGGGGGGGCTGGTGCTGGCGGCGCTGCTGCTGTTCATGTGGTACTGCATGTGCAAGCGGCTGCCCTCACCCTTCTGGCTCCCGTTCCCCGCCATGTCCCAGAGCTACTCCACGCAGCCGCTCACCTCCAACGGCTACCCCTCGCCCGTCTACGCCCCCGCGCAGACCTACGTCCCGCAGGCGTACCCGCCCTCGGTGCTGGACGCGCAGGCCTACGCCCAGTCGCAGTATCCTGAGTCGCAGTACCCCCAGTCACAGTACCCCCAGTCGCAGTACGGCCAGTCGCAGTACGCCCAGTCGCAGTACCCCCAGTCACAGTACGGCCAGTCGCAGTACGGCCAGTCGCAGTACGCAGCGAGTGCCGCGCCCCAAGGCTCCGCCCCCGACGGGTACGGTTCGGAGGCGGGCACGTCGCAGGCGTACGGCGCCCACAGCTACGCCCCCTCGCAAGGCTACGGGTCCGGCTACGGCGGGCCCCGCTACTCCACGCGGTCCCGGCTGTCCGCCATCGAGATCGACATTCCCGTCGTCACGCACGAGCTCTGAGAGAGAGATGGTCGCCACCGAGGGGCTCACGCGTTTGCGGGGGGACCGTGGCGTGCCGTCGGAGGGCGACGGGCACGGGACTCGTCAGACGGGAACAAAAGCACTGCATCAGCCGGATCAGTCCTAGCACTACGGAGACACTGAACAAATAAGACATTGTCATTTGCAAATGTCTGTAAGAACACAGATGCACTCATCTGACATCATTTTAAAAGTACATCATACACCAAGCAGAAAAAGAGATGGGCAGAATGAAACTCGTTTTCGAAGAAGAAAACTCATGCCACATTGCAAATTAGCCCGTATTCTTTTTATGAAAACAATGTTTTTGTCATTTCCATTTGCACTTTCTTTCAGCCCCTTAATTACGATGTGATTTCAGCTTTGCGACGTTTATGTGCTGATTAACATAAACTGATTTTTGAAGTAGCGCCTCAGAAAAGCTGCTTGCTTGTGAAACGGTCAAGACATCTTGAAGAATGAGTGGAGGTCAAAGTTCCTTAAAAATAAAAATGGCCACCACTGATTTTTCAAGATTTCTCATTTGTGCCTTGGTATAAACTTTGTCCCGTGGTGCCATCTGAGAGTTGTGAATCAGTTCGCGTCTGCTGTGCCTTTTAACAAGTAATTCACAATCTAATGCTATATTATGTTGCGTTCATATAATGCTTTTACGTTAGACAGCTTTTGACTGTGTCAGTAACACTTAGAATAGACTAATTATTGACATTCTAAAATGTGAATGTGTGAAATTAGTTTTTAACACTACAGAACCAGAAAAGAGCCATATCCTTTTCTCTTTCAGTCTTAATCTAAAACCTTAAAAATGAATGTGCAGCTAATTATTGTCCTACTGTAGAATTTTCATTTCATGTACTGAAGTATTCACATTCATGAGAAGTGGACCTTTTAAAAACTACGTCTCGGTATAACGTTGCTCTTCATAGATGGCCATCTGTGTCATCTTGTCTGTTAAGGAAGTCTTATTGTTTTCACCTGTGGAATAGCGCCCTTTGATATGCAGCTACACACTAGGACTTAAAGCTGCATACTCTGCACCTCAGTCTTACTCTCTCTTTTGTATGTTGTATTTATAGATTTAAATGGTCAAAGCACTATTATCGTAGCTGTGCAGCATCCCAGTGCGTGTTCTGTTACATTTTGGGTAGAATTTCCAGAGAGCCTATGTGATTTTACCAGTCTTAAAACTCTCAGATTCTTTATTTTATCTACAAAATAATTCCAGTATTAGGCTACTTTGTATTTAAAGAAAGTGAATTTTTTTTTTCGGAACGGCAGACCTCCTGGTGATTTCTGAGTTCTTAAGAAGAGAACAGCAATTGGGATGTTTTGCGCAGTAGTCACTCTTGGGGACACAGTCATTTCTATTGAGTCATCACTAACCCCAAAGATGCACAGTAGCCATTTTGCACTGCGCTAGATCAGTAATAAAATAAATTAACACTTGTAAAAAAACGTGATACTTTTAGTCACAAACACAACACCTTGCAATTGTGATTTTTCTTTTTTTTTGTGGATAACCTTTGTATTTGTCAAACTCTGTGCACGGTCTCTTTTGAATTTGCACATGAAGTAGGCAGAGGTTATTACAATGTCCAATTTGTCCATACAGAAAATATCTGTAGAATTGTATTTTCTAATAAATGAGTTGTTTCACTTGATGTTATGAATTGCTGAGTTTTCTTTTCACACAGGTCAAAAGATGACTGCTTTTATTTGTTCAAATATGATTACTTGTATTGGCATGGGACACTTAAAATGATTGTCCATAGTGATTGTCCAACAGCCTATAGTGTAAAGAATGGACAGTCCATGTCATGCTAAAGGTGAAAAATTAATATTAGTACTTCCGAATGCTTAATGCTTAAAACTGTAGTTTAAAAAATTATTATAATAATAATTTCCTGTTTGAGCCTTTTCTGAACCAGAGACCGCCACCCAGGCTCAAAGGCCTCCGAGGGACCCCCATCATAAGTTAAAAAGGGGTTGTATTTAAAAAAAAAAAAACAATATTTTGAAATACTTTCCCGAATCTATATATAGCCATTGTACAGCGTTTCAAGTCTGGCCAGGGACCCCCTACAGTACCTTCACAGACCCCTTGTTGAAAAACTAGGGTTCAGATTTCATCTTTGGAATTGGTTCACATTTCTGATTTTCTAGAACCATGATATATTAGGCATTCACATATTCATATATTTGCATTCACGTCATGTAGTGTCATAACATAGTTAATCAATCCGCTATAATTTAAAATTTTTAATTACATCTTTTGTGTATTACACGTATTTAAATATTCATACCTCATATTAAAAATAGCCTGAATTCACATGGATTTACATCATGAGGACTGGATGCTCATCCGGTTGAAATGTGTCCAATCAATTAACCAATGTGCACTCCGCACTGTGCCCAGGCTTGCCTGATAACACGCACGCATCTCCAGATGCCATTCATTATTCAGTTACTGTGCCAAGAATGGCACTACACCTTGTGTGCCAACGTGCCCTCTGACCCAGAAAGGGCTGCCTTTCACATCACAGTGAGGACGCGGTGTCAAAGAGTGCCAGACCGTCAGGATTAGGCGGGTGGCAGTGTCTAAGCGTAAGTAGAGACCGCCAAATAGCATGCGCCACAAGAGACACCTTTACCTCTACACCATAAAATCATCGGATATTTGGTCTCCACGCAATGATTCACATGGCAACAAAGGACCAATTTTATTTTCTATTGGTGGATGCTGTGAAAATGTGCAGTTCTTTTGGCAGCTGCTTTTAGGGAGTGGATGCTCTAAGGGGGAATTCAGTTCAGCTATCAGATGCTATACACAGCTAGCCAAAACAAAGGAGAGAGCAAGCAGTTTTCAGACGGGCCACAATTGATTTCAGCTAGTGAGATAAATGATTGAATGCAAGTAGAAACTGCAATCAACCATTTCATCTGGTAGTGCATTATATAAATACATCACCTTGGTATCTTACATTATCTGTTATTTGAGCAAACGTGGTTGGAGTAACAACGGAGACGCTTCTCTCCACTGACTCAAGTAGCAGGATATTGGCACAGGCACCCACTTTACAGCATCAGCCAGCCAACAGAACAGCACCTTCATGGGGTATCTACCATGGCAGCTGCACGTCCATACAGCATCCACCAATAGGAAGTCCTGCTGAGCTCTCCCATTGAAGGCACAGAAGTAGCAACAGAGTTTTTGGTTACGGCTTAATTTAGTCTTTGAAGCTACAGCCATGGATGGTGTTCACAGAGCTAAAAAGGCCCATCAAAATTTGTTCCAGCATTCTAGCTCCTCATTACATTTTCTTCACATTAAATAGGGTTTCATAATAAGGAACTGCTTAGTTTATCACAATCCCAACCACCAACACTTGTGGTAGTTTCAAAGTGTATTTTAATTGCAGTAAAATCAACATGTATTTAATAATCCGAATAATCTAACGGTCTTCAGTTTACAGGTTATGCTTGACATGAACCCCCAGTTCTACAGATTCTGAATGAACTTAGGAACTGTCCATTAGCGGTGATGACCATGCAAGAAAACTAGATCTAGATATTTGAAGTACACTAGACTCTTCTTCCTGTGTTAAATTTACTTTACTTTGGTTTTTCATATCCAAATCTCAGTCACAAGTCATCAGTGGTGCAAAAAAATTCACATGACTTTGTAAGTAACAAATATGCAACAAAGTCTTTGGAAGCAGATTTATTCCACTGAAACAGTTTTTGTTTTGAAATGAATGTGGCCTTCAACTCGACCTATTTCCTATGCGTATAAATATATGCCTTATTCATGTGTCTTAAAATGGCTGTTTGGTTTAACAACTGAATCAGCTGTCGTCTCTATCAGAGCCCGCCATTTCAGTTAACTGTGGCTTAGGCCTGGGGGCAGACGTAAATGTTCGGTTATCGTGCGTATGTGGGCCTGACGAGAGCTTACCATTGTGCTGGCCAAGCACCAAGCCGGGATGAGCTGTCAATCGCCCTCCAGTCAAAAAGAAGCTACTAGAAAATGTGGCCCCCGAGGCCCCGGCAGCCAGGAAACATGTTCCCCCTGATCCTCCCCACCCTAAGCAGTACCGGCTGAGGGGCGTGGGATGGGGGGGGGGGGGTGCCAACAAGGGGAGGATTAGGAGAGCCACGCAGATGGCCCAGGGTGACAGGTGCCCGTGTGCCCCAGGAGATGGTATCACAGACGCAGCGTGGGCTCGTGAATGTAAAGCGGGGGGCGGTGCTGCAGCTGACTGACAGAACGAACCGACACCCCACAGCCTCCCCAGCCAGCACAAAACCTACAAATGCACAGTACCACTGTGGTGTGTAACAACATGTTTACACTTTCTATTTCCTTTTTTTACCGTCCCAAACCTCAACTTTTGAGCTAAATAGGTCCTGATCACACAGCTTCTCTCCAACGAAATTGTTTTAAAGATGTTTTTGCAACCCAACAAAATCACGTCTCAAAAACACTGATTCTGGCTGCGTAAAGATTAAGCCAGTTCTGTTTGCCACGGTATTGGTGATGTGCAGTAGCTCTAGTGGGGGGGGAGGAAAGCCAGACAGCAGGACGTGCCTGGACGTCCATGAAGGGGATGGATTCAGACGGCTGGCAGAGTGTGTCATGTGATCAAGCATATGGTGTTCTCTGCACAGGCAAGTCAGCAGCTCCAACTGTGCTGGAAAGCAGCCATCTTTCCTCCAGGCGCCGTGTGTATGTGTGTGTGTGTATAGGTGTGTGTGTGTGTGTGTGTGCATGTGTGTGTGCGTATTAGTGTATGCCTAAATGTGTGTGAATGTCTGAGCATGTTCATTTGTATTTTTTTACACGTAAATGTGAGTGTATGTGTGTCTGAGTGAGTGTGTGTGTAGGTGTGTGTGCATGTGTGAGTGTGTGCCTATGCATGTCTGAGCATGTTCGTTTGTATTTTTACAAGTAAATGTGAGTGTATGTGTGTGTCTGTGTATTTGTGTGTGTGTGTATGCGTGTATTAGTGTGTGCCTATGCGTGTGAGTGCATGTGTGAGCATGTTCATTTGTATTTTCTTACAAGTAAATGTGAGTGTATGTGTGTCTGTGTATTTGTGTGTGTGTGTGTGTGTAAGTGAGTTTGAGGGTGGGGGGACAGCAGGAGTTGTCCACATATCTTTAAGACAGAGTTGGTTGGGGGATGACTATATGGAGCCAGCCTTTCTGAGTATCCTGCCCTGTGGGAACTGGCCTGATTCAACAGACTCAGTGCTTTGGAGTTGTAAAGACTGCGCTTCTCAGATCTCTGTCTATTGGCCTTTGGTCCATTAATAATGCTGTGTGTGCACTGGCCCAGATTCAGACGTGCATCTAAACATGGCCAGGGCATCTTTTATGTTTGCTTCATGTCAATGTATTCATAGTTTTCAGGTGATGTCACTTTACTGTGTTTACCGCCTTGTGATGTCTTAAAGTGAGACGTTGTTACATGCCATCTAGCCCACTGACACGCTGTTGTTTGGGGTCGAGCCTAGCTGCTCTAGGCATAAGGATGCCAGATGTGGAGGTGTGTACTCTAAAAGCGACCTGGGGGAAAACTATGAGTACCCTGGGCCAGGACTCTTTCAGCTTGCTTCGTGACATGAAACACAACAAGGCCAAAAGCAGGCAGACATGGTATAGCCATGCTAACTGTGATGTTGTAGAGGCATCATAAAACTATCTTTTATGAGACCATCAGGATAGTGTCCCACCCTTAACACAATATACAGTAGTTAAGAAAGGCCTTTTCTTTTGCATTATTTTCTTTCTAATATTGCATTATTATGTAAAAAATGATAAATCTGTGTTAAAAGTATTTAACTTCAATAATAATTCATAATGAATAATTATAATTCCAAAATCATGTTGTGATGATAAAAAACAATTTTCTGGAATTATCATTATTAAATTATCATTATTAAATATCTGTTTTTGTGATAGTGTTAGTAGAAGTAGTGAATCTTAGCTTTGCTGTAGGCTAAGCAAAACACAGATATGTTGAACACAGGGCTGAAAGCTGTGTGTATTCTCATACCTTGTAGCTAATGGCCTGACATGATACGCTTGATTTCCTCAAACAAGTAAAAATGAACCCATTATGATTTATCTTCCCTCCAATGCCGAATAGGCCGGAACTACATAGCTGCCAACTTAAATATAATGAACTAGAATTCAGGTATGGCATCATAAATCAATGTGGAAATAAGCTCCCTCAGAGACAAAATGGCATTGACTAGCAGAGATATAATTTTATGCAGTGTCCACGCTTCCTCAGTTTCCAAGCTAGTTTCCACATGGACAACTGGGAATAGTGTGGAACCACAAATCATAAGCAAACTGAAATGTAGAAATATTCTGTGTCCTGCTACATTAACAGCTAGTGGCTCATATGGGCAGAGTGAAGAGCACCTGCTCTCTTGATGCTTCTGGAATAGTCAGAAATCAAAGGTCGTGGGTGCATGCGGACTAGATCTTCATACAATTTTTCACAGAAAGCATGATGGGAGATGAAGTCCATGTAAAAAAAAAGAAAGTTGTGTAAGTTTCTCTGGATAAGAGGGTCTCCTAAATGCCTGTAATGTAATGGAAGTCCAGAGCTTGTCATTCTTAAGTGTGTTTGAGAAGCTCTAGAACTCCACCTCCCAAAAGCCCCTTTGTCCAATGTACTGTGGGGCTTTGTCAATTGAATACATCCCTAACATGCCTGTGGAAATACAATAAGCCAGGATGGGTCAAACAAGAACACAGCACATAGTACAGCACAGAGTTTTGCAGCACCACTCACTGCTTGTTCGTACGTGTGGAGGTGGCAGATGTAGTGGCCATATGGCTGGACCTGGTTTAATGTGCTCACTCAGTTCTCATCACATCCAACTGTATAATTTCACTGGATCTCACAGTCATCCGAAACATTGTTCAGACCATTATGTGCTCCATGACCATGAGTGAGGCTAACAGGTAAAACAGACCACTAATGCTATAGTTGTCATTCACTGAGATTTGTGATGAATATTGTAAATTGCTAATCATCCCTTGGTGGTAACCTAGCACCTACCATTGAACCAGTGGTTTTTTCCACAAACCAATTTGCACTAAGAATTTAACACAACAGATTGAAAATAAATGAGAAAAAAATGCACGGTGTTTATAATGCTGCCAATATACATAAACATCAAAATGTACCTGGCGCCAAAGGGGCAGGGCATTACATCTGTCACTGAGTTTACTTGGCATTCGCAATACGGATAAACTTGATCTTTTAAAAGCAGCTTGGCCACTGTGACACTTGTGCCCGGTGTTATTGCACACAAAGCCGTTTCAGGAGTGTCAACCGCAGAAGCGGTGGGGATGTACCAGCCACACACTGTGAAAGTGCCAGCTGCTATGGGCCGAAAGGACTGAGCCAGTGGACCAATGCAGGGGCCCTTTTAACCGCTTAAAAGACTCGCCTAGGGTGTATCTGCGAGAAAACCCCCAAAAACAGATAAAGCAAGCAATCACAAACCACCTGTGTTAGAACCGTACTCTCGGCAAGTACTCAGCTTTTACATTCCAAGCTACCGACGCTCGTGATTAAATTTGAGGAAAATCGGCTGAGGATCGATCAGAGGATGGCCGTAGGTGCCCTTAGGACTCGCGGAGCACTGGCTATCGTTACGGAAGGCCGGAGGAAACGTGAGCGCGGTGTCTGTCTGTGCCTCGTCTCCGCCCTTCTCTGAAGGGATTAGCTCGGATACGTCCCGTGGAGAAATCTTCCAGCGCGCGCAGCATGGCGGGTAACGGGTAACTCGTTTAAATAATTCAGCCCACAGAGAGCGCGCGAGCAGCCGGCTGACCCTCAGCTCGAAAGGGAGACGAACAATGACCATGTTCACTGTCGCTGTGTCTGTTCCTCCCTGCATTCAGAAACCAGCCTCTCCATAACGGCGCGCTTGCAGGAAGTGAATCAGTATCCATAATGCGGTCTCCATGAGCAATGATGACAAGATAGGCACAAGGGCCCATTATCACCAGTCCGCTAAGCTCTCCTGAATTAGTATATAATCCAGATAGCTTTGATAACGAATCTTCCCTTTTCTGCGTCATTTTAATTAGCAAAAACAAAGTCATCAAGGGAAGCTATCAAAGACTTAATTCTCTCGTAGGCAGAAAAGGCAGTTTTTAAACCAAGGTTCAGATTTATTTTTTCAACTGTGAGAGGCTGTGAATGATTATTTCCCTCTAACATTGACATATGCAATGGACTGGAGAATGCTAGGTTGCTGTGCTCCTCTGTTAAAGCAAACATTTCTGCCTGAAGGCCTTTTGTATAATGTGAAGCAGCAGTATCGGATGTCACTATTGATTGAGAGTTCTGTATGTGATCTGCATTGGCATGACCTGCTCCGAAAATAGCACCGCAAGACCTTTCAAGTCATTACGCAGGCCTTAAAAGTCCTCTACCAGCAATCTGAGAACCCATCACGCAATTAACAGGGCAGAGCCAGGTTCCCAGCATTACCCAGCATGCCTCACTGTTCATCACCTCCCACCTCATGTGCAAATGGGGCTCAGCTGCCTCATAAAGAGAGAGAGAGAGAGAGACAGAGAGAGAGAACAAGTCATGAATATTCCAAAGGGGGGACTTACGCTGACGCTGTCGTTTCCTCCTGGTTCAATCATGTAGGTGTGATTTCCGTCAAAGAACATCCCACTGTCAATGAAAAAAAGAGTAAAGGGGAATCGATATGGCCACACGCCATCCAGGATGTAAACAAGACGAATAGGGCTTCCTCAGAGTGACCCTTGAGAGATTTTGGGCCTCCTCTGAAACCACTGGACCTGAGAAAGGTCTCAGTGCTTATGCCTTCATCATGGTGTACATTAAAGAGCATGTCATCAAAACATACAGGATGTCAATGTGGTCACACATTTGATGTAAATGACAAATTATTGCAACTTCTCTGGGTTCTGCCTTATACATAAGTTGCAAAATGTACAGCAAAATCACACATTGTGTAACATATTCCACAATCCATGTGTCTTTTCAAAAGCCACATGATTTGACAGTATCTACAGTGGGTATAGAAAGTCACCACCCCCTTTCAAAATGTCCACATTTTGCTCCCATACAGCCTGAAATAAACACACATCATTTACACATTGCACCTTACAACATCCATGTGAATTTATTGAAAATAATTGAAAATAAAAAACTAGAATAACTGGGTTGAATAAGAGAGCACTCCCCTGCGTTAATATTTTGTGGAAGCACTCTTGCTTTCATGAGTCAGTTTGGAAACTTTTCTACCATCTTTGCATACCTAGACTGACCAATATTTGCCCAATCCTCCCTTCAGAATTGTCCAAGCTCAATCAACCTGCATGACGACTGCAGATGAACTGCACTCTTGAAGTCATTCCATAGATTTTTGATAATATTTGCGTGGGGGCTCTGGCTAGGTCACTCCAGGACATTCACCTTCTCGTCCTTCAGCCACTCTGGCAGTGTGCTTCAGGTCAGTGTCATGTTCACAGGTGAACCTTTCTCCCATTCTCAACTTCCTAAGCAGAGGGCGGCAGGGTGGCAGGCAGAATTTATCAGTATTTTCAGGCATCCATTTTCCCTTCTATGCAGATATGTGCTCCAGTCCTAGTCTGCCACCGCCGTGCTTTACTGTGATCATGATATCATTTGGCTGGTAAGAAGTATTGGGGTTTCACCAGGACCGTTTTGCATTCAGTTCAAATTTTCTCTCGTCTGACCACAACGCCTTTTTCGCTTGGAAACAGAATCTTCAAGGTGCTCAAATGAGGCTTGATGTGGCCTTTTTGAAGGAGTGGCTTATTTCTTGCCAGCATCCTATACAGGCCAGATTTGTGGAGCGCTTGTGATATTGTTGTCACATGCACATATTGACCAGTCTTTGCCATAAAGGCCTGCAGCTCATACAAAGTTGCCATTGGTCAGCCTCTCTGATCAGTGTCCTTTCTCAGCCACCCAGTTTGGAGGAACAGCCTGATCTAGGCAAGGTCTGGGTGGTGCCACACGCCATACACTTTCCACTTCTTAATGATGGCCTTGACTGTGCTCCAATGGATACTTAACGCCTTTAAAATCCTTTTATATCCATCTCCTGACTTGTGCCTTTCCACAACTTTTTTATTGCACTACCAAGCAGTGGAATCCTCTAGGACCAGCTGCTTATATTCTGAAATAAGCAAAATCGCTACAATTGATCAGGTGAAAGCAAATTTGCTTGGTGTGTGATCTGAAAGGTAATTCATTATACCTGAGAATGTTTACAATTGCAGTTCTAAGGGGGCGTTCTCTTATCCAAATGAAATATTTTACTTTTTTATTTTTTATTTTACAGTAATTAATTTTTAAAAATTAATTTTAGTTTAGATATTGTGGGTTACTGTTTTTAAATAGAGGCAGAACAAGCCTAATTTAATTTGGTTTTGTAACGCAACAAATTTATAAAGGGGGTGGTGACTATCTATAGCCATTGTACATTTTGACATACTGTTACAGTGCTTAAGAATGACAATGCCACTTTTCTTATTTCATGCTTCATCATGTGCTATAGAGGAAGGGATGGCTCTATGGATGTGTTGAGCATACAGCATTTTAACTGCTAATGTGGAGAGATGTGTATGAACACATAGCACCGGAGACACAAACACACGCGTTTCACAGGCAGTGCAGAGCACTCAACATCGTGTCCTGTGCCACGGAGGCCTTTCCGGAATAAATCGATCGAGCGAACCCTGCCGCCAGCTGCCTCGGTCGACTGGCGATGACGGCTCAGGTCGTGAGCAGACTTCTAATTTTCGCAAGGAGACACGGGTGACCTCAGCACAGACACTCCGACAGCCTTTTACATCACAGTGCCGATTATCTTACAAAACCTCAGGAGTCAGATTTGCAGGGACGGATTTAACTCTGTGTCCTGCTGATCGGGGGCCCAAACTGGCGGAGACACTGAAGATAACGTATGGAACGTATTTTTCACCTCCGCCTGATGGCGTTACCTGGACACTGCTCTGGCCTGAGCAGACGCCTTTTATCTACTTTTTATTGGCTTATTTTGGGATTCCTTGTCATAATTTTCCCATCGCTGAAAAATCTTCCTTTGGCATCTACTGTAGAGCATCCTCGTGAACTGCACAAAAAGCAAGTGCCTCAGCTGAATATACATAACCTGGGACTGATGGAACTTTTAACATTTTTTAATGCCTTCTCCCCTTTTTCTCCCAATTTTTGGAATTCTGAATTATATTATTCGCCAGTGCTGCTATTGAATCAGGACAGCGCAGACGAGCACACGCTTTCCTCTGAAGCAGGAGATGTTAGCCGCCGCTTCTCATCACACCGCTGTCTACAGCTTGGACTCACACAGACATGAGTCACAGGAAGACACTTCATGTGTAGCTCAATAGGTGGATCAGGGGTTCCCAACTGAAGCAGGGGTCACTGAGATGCTGTACTCTCAGTTGACTGAATCCCTCCCATCCCTGGGTGATGCTAGCACCAATCAAGCATTGCCCTGCAGGGATGCCGGCCATAGTTGGCATTGGCATGGTTCAACGCCACACTGTGGGGCTCATCCATGCACTAGCATAGTGCTTTAATAGGCCAAGCCACTCAGCAACATCGGATTCAGTGAATTTTAAAGGACGCTTGATTGTGGCATGCTACATTGTCAAGTATTGCATCTCAGATCTTTTTACCTAATATATCGCTTCACAAAACGGTGGTCTGCTTATCTGGGGTGCATAACATTTTCTAAAATGAGGCCAGCCAAGTAACTCTAATTTTGTAGTGATACTATTTTTAAAAAATTGACTACATGTCTGATCATATCAAGTTTGTGTCATTTGGCACTAACATTTTTTGCACCAGTGGTGTCATACATAATTTAACACTTAAATTTGTCTCATTAAGTTAAAAACTCACACTCACACTGAAAAATAACACATTCCTGTGTCAAAAGGTATACCATATGTAGGCAAAAACAGTAAAAATCTGAATGGATTATTTTTTGACATTTCTTTCCGAATGCCATAGAAAAGGATTAAACTACTTTAATAAAAGGACTGAGACTTCATTAGGCACAATGAGATGAGCTTGCATCATTTTCCTTTCCAGTTCACCGGAATGTTCCGCTGACTTATGAAGCCCATGACATCACACACTGATGGTGATGGATGGGAACTGGGAAGGAGGGCTACTCTGGGGCAGGGAGTGGGGGCAGAGCAGCAGTACAGCGCGGCCTCAGTCGTGTGATTCACCGTGCGTCATGTTGCGGTGATTCCCACTTTCGGTAACCCACGGCATGGATCTGCATCATCCAAGCTGCTCAGTGTAAGCAAGGCCCAGTCATGCATCTGAGCGAGCGAGCCAATCAGTCAAACCTCGCCGGCCTTCACCACTGACACCTCAGCTCGTGACAGCATTGATACACACAGGCCTTTTCTGTGGGTGCTCAGCCCCATCGCGAAACTGCATGTGCTAAAAAGATACCTGTATTTTATAAAAATAGAAAAAAAAACAGTATGCTATTTTTTATCTAACAAAGGCTTGAAATCAATTTCAATTGTATGAAAACAGTGAAAAGTTACATTGAAAATTAACTGCAGAATTGCATTTGTTTTGACAAACCAAGGAATTTATATTTAAATGTCAAGAGATCGGGCCCACAAATTCCTGAAAATTCAAAAATGCATATGCACAAACACGTATTCCCTAGGTTTAATTCTTCTCAAAGAGCAATTCGAGGTGGGTTAACATAAAATGACATGGATTACCTTATGAATAATAAATAACAAATTGCCAAATAATTGCCTTTGTGTGTTCCATTCTGGTGTCCTAATTAGTCTGGAATTATTCATGAAAAATTAATGAATTCATGTTTTGTACATGAAACAATGCTTTCGAGCACCAAAATAATATTATGTTGTGAACAGGGCGTGCATTTGGGGAAAACGAAAGAAAATGGCACAAAGTTTTACGAGAAGAGACCAAATGGATTGTACTCTTTGTTTTCTGTAGAAAACTATATTTGACCTGAGTTCCTTTGTGCAATCCAGCTCCAACTAAAAATACTGGCACCAGGGACTGAAAAAGCAGGCTCGGCTGCCATGCAGCGTGTGAAGGAAGGGTGGGGGGAGGGGCGGGGGGAGGTCTTAAACCCATCAGACGCTGAAAGGAGCTCTCTCAATTGAGGCTAATTCAGTTCTCACCATAAAGGGAAACCTTGGCAATAGGTCCAGGTTACAGCGAGAGACAAAAGAATCTGTTTCTGAGAGAAAGCCTTTGTCTGCCCCACACACAGAATAACCCAACTGCCCGAGAATGCTGAGTGTTTAAAAAGTGAGGGGGGGTGGGGTTGTGGGGGGGGGCAAAAAAGCGTTGCCATGCCGCTGGTCAGTCCTGGCTAATACAGAATGAAATCTTGGATCACTAAATTAAATTTCTTAATGAAATCACAAAGCATTTCTGTTAAATTAAGCCTTATTGACCAGTAATGTAATTAAGTTATTATAGATTAGCCCACTAACATGTTTATTCAATATTGGTGGTGGGCTGTCCATGAGATTTGAGTTGTGAAGCATTAAACTATTAATAAAGTGGTAAAATATCAATGGGTAACCAACGCTTTGAAAAACTGTATACTTCTATATTAAAACAATCACTTCAGATGCAGCACATTATTAAAGTGGATTTCATACTTTCTAGTTAGTAGAAAGCATTTGATAACTAGGGAATGGGCTGACTGGATATATTTAAACACACAATAATTCTGTGCCAGCTCATAACATTGCATATAAATAAGCTGCACATATATACTGAGAATGTCTAAGCAATTACATTTCTTGTATTTTTCAGCATCTGCAGAACCATGCCTAGGGTGCCTTTTACAGGAGAGTGGGCCATAAACCTATAAGCTCAGCTTTAAACAAACTGCCAAAGTTTTTGGGGGAATTGGGCAATATGTGATGGACAGGCTACATTTCCGGCAGCTTGTGAAACCAGAAGGGAGAGAGGGAAGCGCAGGTGTAGTCAGCTGTAGCTGGAGAATGCGCGCTGGCAAGGCACGCGAACGCAGAGGAGACAACAGAGCGAGCCGTGGTAAAAACAATGCTGAATATCAGCACAGAAAGCATTGTACAGTAATTACATCGCACTGATTGCTAAATGGGATAATTGCTACTTGAGTCCGTTCCTTGGGCACGGGTGCTGGGTGACTGCCTGCATGTATGCGCAGGGAGGGAGGGGGAGAGGGACGCGGGCTGCTTACTGTAGCCCGTGGCAGGTGGAAAGAGCCACAAAGGACTCGGGGACCCCTCGGACTCTGCCCTGGTAGTAGCAGTGTTCCCCGCCCTGCAAAACACAAGACACGGAAAACATCAACGTCAACCACTGAGAGAGAGAGAGAGAGAGAGAGAGAGAGAGAGAGAGAGAGAGAAAAGAGAGAGAGAGAGAAAGAGAGAGAGAGAGAGAGAGAAAAAGAGAGAGAGAGAGAGAGAGAGAGAGAGAGAGAGAGAGAGAGAGAGAGAGAGAGAGAGAGAGAGAGAGGGAGAGAGCAGCTGGGCTCCTTATGTGTTTGTCCATGAATGTTAGTGTCGTCTCTAATGCTCCTTATAAAGGGTTTTGTGCACTCTCTTTGAGAGGTCCTAGACAAACAAAGGCGTTTATCATCATTTGTAGTGGTGGAAAGCATCGGTGTTCAGGGACTGGGCTCCTAACCAGAAAGACTCCGAATCACTTTGGTTCAAATTCCCAGTGTAGTCCTATTGTTGTACCTTTAAGCAGGATACTTAACCCGATTAGTATTAGCTACTTATTGGGAAGATTCTCTTATCCAGAATAATTTACATGTTAATCACTTCTAGCCATAATGGCAAGTGTATCACAGAAATAACTACAACTGTGGAACAGAAATAGAGGAGCACATTTAACACGATAAATGAGTATCAGGCTGAAAAATGTCATCTTATCCAACTGCATGAACACTGCAAACGCTGAAAGCGCAACCTTAGATAAGGTCATGCAGATAAAACTGGAATTCTGCATTCTATTACATGCTATCAGGTCATCACCACATACTGAAACCTATGGCTTGATCAGTATTAATGTCCTGTTGAGGATGAGTAAAGTGTACCATTCTTTGATTTTGTACCAAAATGACTGGCAATGATATCAGCTTTAGTACCCAGGAAGATGTGTCGACAGGAAGATACTGATGATGTTACATTACAGGCATTTAGCAGATGCTCTTATCCAGAGTGACTTACACAACTTATTTTTTTTACATAGAATTTACATTGCATCCATTTATATACTGAAGCAATGCAGGTTAGGTACCTTGCTCAAGGGTACAATGGTTGTATACTACCCGGGAATCGAACCTATGACCTTTAGGTTACAAGACCAGCTCCTTACCCATTATACTACACCGCCGCCCACATGATGTCAGTAATGGAAGTGTTGTCTGGTGTGAAGGACGACAGAGTGCCGTAAATGAAGGTACCTGTGCAGAACATCAGTGCGTATGGGCCTGTGCGTGAGCTGGGAGCGGCCTTTATCAAGCCTCTAACTGTAACACCTAGCCCAGCCTGGACAAGCACTCTACAGTGTACATCCCCACCGCCACTAGGTGCCTGAGATGACATATGGGAAGTACAGACCTTACCCAACCATCGAGGCAGTTTGAAGTAGTGGTTAGAGGTTGCAGGCTCAGGTCGCAGGTGGGGTATGCTGGGAAAATATCCTGCTTGTGCACAACTGTAGTATAACAGGGGTCCCTAACCCTGGCCCAGGAAAGCAACAGGGTCTGCTAGTTTTTGTTTACGGATTAATATCAACCTCTTGAGAGCCAATAAACTACATAAGGTAAGTCAACTGTGTAATCAACTACTGTATCTGATCAGTTAAGTGCACAGTAACAATGCCTACCAGAACCTCTAGCTGTGCAGGACTAGGGTTGTGGACCACAATAGTTCATGGATGTAATGTAAAACATAAGGTATGTTAGTTTCCCTGGCATGTGGATCTATTGAGGAAGAAAGTAATTTGATACCACACTCAGATATACAATTTCTCCAGTGATGCTACAGACACACACACAGTTTTTCTAACTTGTAAGAAATGAGACAACAACCACAGTTTTGATCAGCACTGGCATCTCCTCTAGATGAGGGCTATTCATCCCCGCAACAGGAACCATTATTATTTGTACATTGCAAATAAAATATTCAATTAATATCAATTTCAACAACTGACATATAAAAAGTTGCATATCCAATGTTCTAATATTTTTGGGGGCCCCTGTCAGTTAGGGCCCTTGGAATCATCCTAACCCCACCAATACGGTAAAGCTGCTTCCAGAACACTCCCAACAAGGCTTTTCATACCAAACAAACATATTTCATTATTTTTCTTATCATTGCAAATGAAGCACAGATCAAAGGCGACCACAGGTTCCTCATATCTCCCTTAGCCAGCTTGTTACCGCTCGATTTTTATCCGCAACCTGGAGGATATCCCCCGGCCCTACGCTTCCTGCTGACAGGAAGTCCCGGCGACAGCCGGTCCCTACCTCCGGTGAACCCCTCTCGCGCCTGACGCTCAGGGAGCTTGCCTACGAAATGCTGAGCGCGTCCTCTCCTCACGTCTGCATAAACACGTATAAATATATATCATTTACAAAGTGCCCATGCCCTCGCTTTACTGCTCCATTAAGGGCCCGGGCAGAGCCCGGCTGCTTTTAAGCTGGAAGCCCCTGTCCCAACGGGTCCTCCGCTGGAGCTGCTTTTAACAGCAGATCAATTACATCACTTCCCCCGCAGCTTTATTACTGTAAGTCAGCGGCGCATCGACGAGCTGTATCTGAGTTTCCTCTCTTCTGCTCTTCCTCCCCCCTTCATCACCTCCTCTCCTCCCCAGCCTCTGCTCTTCTCATCTGCATCTCTCTAGAAAGCCCTCTCACCAACTCTTCGTTCCCCCTTTGTTTCCCCATCTACTGTCCCAACCCCATCTACTCTCATTTATCTCCACCTTTACCCCAGTCCTCTCCCCTACTAGCTCAATCCTTTAAAACCCCTCCCTTCTTATTCCTGTTCTCTTCCCGTCTCATCCCCTCCCCTCTGCTCTGGGCTCTTCTCCTCTGTAGCGCCCCCTGCCTGCATAAGCCTCCTCCTGCATGCCCCTGTCAGACATGGCAGCTTGACGGGGCGACGAAAGAACCGTTTTGACACTGCCTGCTGGCCCTTGAACCCCGCCCCACTGCAGTCAGGGAGCAGACAGTACGAGTCGATCCACTGAGAGAGACGGACGCACCCTGACCCAGGGAGGGGCTCAACACTCCCACTGGGCTGAACACCACACTCCGGCCCACCGGGCCATCCCACACTCCACTCAGTTTCAGGGATATTATTTCAATGCTATATTATACTCCTCGGGAAAAGTTTCCATGAAAACTAAAATTCTATTAACTGGTATCGAGATAATAGAGGTCACAGGGAATGTGCTTTAAATTTGCATGAACTGCAAGGCCATTTCCTGTGTAGCGTCGGCTGTTACCTGCTGCAGTTTGATAACACACAATGCAGAGCAAATATTCATCCATTTCACTTTGCAGAAAAAGGATTATCTTCACAACATTATGACAGTTAACTCTGTTACCAAAGAACACATAAACCTGGAAGGCAAGATATTCCGTAGCTTCCAATTACAGTTCATCTTCAGGGTTTCAAGCACTGAAAATGAGGTTTCGGTATGGTATTCCCAGATCACTGGTAAGTGCCCCTTTTTAAAAAAAGTGTAGAATTGGTGCAGAGACGTTCATATGCACAGAGAATCCTCAGGCGCTCATGATGAGGAAAATGAAGGAGGAAGAGTCAAGACTAGGTGTGAGCTGGTGGTGGTAAATGTCACCTTATGCGCAACACTGGCTTTCTCACGTCGATGATGTTCCTGTAAACCTCCCTTAGCCCTGAGTGTGAATGTGAGCGCCCCCCTCTGGGAGCCAAGCTGTGTGACACAGGGCCCATGAAGCACTTCTGATGTAAAGACTGAGACCTCGGGGGCTGACTGGAAAAAAAAAAAAAAAAGAATTCCAGAAAGAAGGTGTGATGGCGCTGGCACGCATCATTTCCTGTGTTGCCGTTTCCTGTGCGAGAGCGCAGGTGGCAGGATGGGACGGTGGGCTGGGGAAAGCTGAGCAGCCTGTGCCTTCAGGCAGAGAGTAGGCCGAGAAGAGAGGGAGGGAGGGACGAAAGAGAAGTGAAGAAGTGAAGAGAGCGCAGGGAGAAGGTAAGAAAGGAAAAAAAGAGAGGCAGAAATTGGCAACGAGAGGAGAGAAGAAAGGTAGCGCTAGAGGGAGAGGGGTGGAGAGGGAAGGAGAGAGCGGACAGATAATACGAGAGGGGGGAGAGCGGAGAGAGAGGGAGCTGAAGAGAGGGAGAGAGAGAGAGAGAGAGAGAGAGAAGAAGAGTAGCCAAGAGAGGGAGAGAGAGGCAGCTATTTATAAATGTGGCTCAGCTCCACCATACAGTGCAGTTCTCCTCAGCCTCACGCCAGCCTCCCGATCCTTCTGCTCCACTTCTCACAGAGCAGGAGGGATACCCACATCCCAACCGCACACAGATCTAACCGGCCCTCTGCTTCTCCTCAATCAAAAAGTACACCGGGTCTTACTTTATTTTAAGGTAATTTGGTTTGCTTATAGAATAAAAAAAGCAGTAAAACTCATAGTGCTCTAAATTATCCTTCAAAAAAAAAAATCTGCATACAAATTTTACCCTTGGTGCTGGCTAGATAAAAGTAGCCCAAGCATGCGCATGGCGTGCTGCACTGAATTTGTCGCATAGTGACAAAGGTATCAATGTAAACGTCAGTCTGTGGTCTGTGTGTGTGTGTGTGTGTGTGTGTGTGTGAGTGAGTGAGTGAGTGAGTGAAAAGGGTAGGGGCAGGGTGGAGCCAGGGCATGGCAGGCAGTAAAAATAAGTTTAGCAATTACAGTGGTGTTGTACCCAACAGCAAAATAGTTTACTAGCTTATGGCGTGGGAGAGACTGCTCACCCACCAGCAATATTTACCTGCATATGGCAGAGGTGGTGGGTGTTGCCTGTGGCAACAGTGATTAATCATTCTATACCAACATCAAGAGTTCCACCAAAAAGTCTGAAGGTGTCAAGTGCTGCATAAATAAACAACTGGGTCACACTGACCTTTTATATATGGAAGGTTTCAAAAGACACTTTCAATGCAAACTTCTCCCATGAAACTCTCTCTATAAGCCTACACATTGCTTCAACAAATGAAACAACAGACTGCATGATGGAGTCACTACCATGTCCTACATTTTAACAAGTACAGCAAGTACTTTGCTCAAGACTTCTGACTGCAGTAGGCTACATGCGGCAATCCTAACCATTCTCACCCCACCTCCCACATCGTCCCTCAAAAGGGAGAAAACGGCACGACAGTTCTCCCAGTCGAACTCCGTGAGACAAGGCTAAACGATTCACGGAGTTATAATAATCATCATTATTTATAATAATGTATAATAACGGCGTGGATAATGCGGCAGCGATCCACTGAGACAGTTGCGCACAAATCGGTGACAGAAAAAATGAGACCACGAGGAAAAGCAGGGTGACAGAGACTGACAGATAAAAATAGAAACAGAGAGAATCACGATTTTGTCGCCCCACCGCGAGAAAAGAAAACAACCGTCTCGGATGAGTCTTAAAATAATCCCTGACCATGCGTTTCTGAGCCATGTTCACAGGCGCTGTTTGTTTGAACACAGCCGCAACGCAACGGTCTCGGTGGTGTTGCAATACCCGGAGAATGCAGTAGGCCTAGCGCTAACGGTAGTAGGCTGCTCAGAGCAAAAGCACCTTTCACATTCCCGCACCATTTTTATTTAGTTAAATACGTGCAGGATGTAGAAAGTCCAGTATGATAAAAACGAGGTATGAAAAGGGTCCTGTTTTATAATATATAATAATCTCTTATAGGATTATTATGGGATATGAGAGGATCTTTGAACTAAGGGTATGTGAGCTGAGCCTTTATTTCTCAAAGGCCCTGACAACTCTAATACGCGGTAATTCTGAACTCCGGGGTTTAATGTAGCCTAAAACCAAACTAATTGAATATCATTTTTCGGTTATGCTTATAAGATTTCATGAAAATTCATCACAAAGCCTACTGTAAGACAAACAGATGACAGCAAAATGACACTAACACTTTGGCTCCACGGTGATGCCGATGCCTGCTAAAGGTCTTGATTGCAGAATTGATCTATCGTGAACAGCAGAATTGGGCCAATATCACAGATAACAATACTTGTACTTCAACTGTAAATAAAGGGGGTCTTAAAGTACATGAACATGTATGGCTGGTCTGTTTTTCACCAATATCATTTCACTCATTTACTGTAGCAGCCCAAACATCTATCAGTGGGGCCATTTGTTTTTGACAATACAATAAAGCTCAAACTTGCACATGCATAAAAAATCTACTGTGAGATTTTACAGGTAATTCATTACCATGCTGTTAAAAGTCATGTAGATTCTCCTAATTGGACCAATTAAGCAAGGCTAATTGGCTGGAATTAAAGCCTAAATACTGTAAACACCTGTCCTCAAGGTATTCAATCAAAGCAAAGCATCACTTAGATTCTAATCCTTACCTTGGAAATGATGGACTTCCCGTCTTCTGAAATGTGTCTCTCCACATAGTTTGAAGACAGGAGATCACTGAAAAAAAGGAGAAAAAATTATGCAAACTTACTTAATTTCCCGCTGCTGTCATCATCCACCAGCTTGATTTCTCCCGCCCCCCCAACTAAAATTTAAGATTTCCCAGTGCACGTTTTCTATGCTCCAATACATAAACCCTGCCAAATATCACAACCTCCAGCATCCTGTTGTTTCCAGTGTGGAAATAAAATTGCAGGAAGTGATAGCAAAGGGCAAACCAGGCTTAGCGGTGCTACCTCAGCAAGAACATGTTCCAAACTCCAGCACAGAAGCCACCTGTACTCAGGACGAGGTTTCCAGCTTTAGACTACGACTGAAGAGCCAGCAAAGACTTTACAACTAGTTAAGATTCAACAGAGGGAGTTTGTTTGCAAAACACCCCAGCAGAAATGTATTTTTTTTGCTCAGTAGGATTTTGCCAAATGTGTCTGTAGACAATTCCACTGTTTACAGACACATCCATATGGTAATTAGCCAGCAATGCGCCAGTTGTGTCTGTCTCCTATCCGCCTGCCAGTCAGTTGGACAATGTGGTGCCAGTTTCCATGAATGCAAAGGACCATCAACATGACGTTAGCTGCGCTCTGGTATTCAAACTGCGAAAAACACTGACAAATAAGTTCTTACAGAGTCTTTACAGAGTGTAATTTGAGAATGCAAGCATTAATGAAGTTATTCAAGGTTCTATACGTTCAGTATAATGCGTCTCCAATGTGACATGTCAAGCTAAAGCCAGGCTCTTTAGCACAGCGATGTGCATCGTGGTCCGTACAGCCTCCTGACTGTGTCAGCACTGACAGTGCCTGGGGGGCCAGAGCACAGTCGGCCACAGCAGTTATCTTCATTCTCGGTCCCGGCCGGCTGCAGGGTCTGCCGGTTTTAGTCGTTACTCGGAACTTAATTGATGAATTAAAGCAGCCAATTACACAGTCATCTCACCTCACCTGGTCTCCGGAGTCTGAATTGGTTGCCGAAATTAAGGCAAAAACTAAAACCAGCAGACCCTGTGGCCCGCCAGGACAAAGAACCACCCGGGCTACCACCGGGGGGGTGGGAGAGAAGAGAGGATTTAAGTCAGCAGGGTTTCGCCCACCACATCGCCCAAGAATGAAGTGTAGCCGTCCAGCACAGCAGCTGAGCATAGTAGCCATTAGCACAAGACAAGAGCACATGGTTTGGATGACATGTTTTCTGCAAGCTAGTGTGCACTCAGTCAAACTGGTGGAAGCTAGCTGAAATGGATAGGATTACAAATATAATGTGGGAATTACAACTGGGAGAAGGAGAGGAAAAAGAAAGGGGAAATAACAGAATAAAAACTAGTCATAAAAATGTTGAATTCATGTTAATATGATCAATATGATCGATAGAATCATAATTCACAGCCCAGTACTGCTACAGGAATGACATAATCTATAATTTAGCTACCATAGTTTCTTCAATTTCCACTACATACATGTGAAAGCCTCAATTACAGAATTACAGGTATTTCTCCCTTCATTAAACTGGAGTAGAAACCTCAAACCTAACACTGCTGTCCATGGTCCTGAAATGATTCTTGGTTATAGGAACCCTTTACGAATGAATAAATCTGTAAAAATGCAGATTTTACTCCCTACACACTCTCTGTAATTGGAAACCAAACGTAACAGATAAATTATGCCATCCATAATTTCCAGCAATTTTCTTCAAAACAAATATTTTTCCCCAGAAAGCTCATAATGGCTAATTTCACAGTGCTTTGAGACCTAAAAGAATTCAAGTGCCAATTCCTTTTACAGTTTTCTCATATGACTGTTTCTGCAGTTTATGACATTTTGAAACAAAACACAATATTTTAGCCAGATATTTTAACCATTTCAGATAACAATTTCTCCAAACAGTATTTATTTTCAGAGGCTTGCCAATTGGTATTTTTTACAAAAGGAGTGAATTACACTGCCCTTAGAACAGCACAAGGATACAGAATGGACATACGTGATCTTGTGGCCATACCTTAATAACTTGTGAGAACAAGTGAATTACAAATTTGTGATGAATTAGTACAGCAGCTATTCACTGTAGTACTGAGCAACTTCTGAGCAGAAACAAAGCTACATTTTGTGACAGAAAGAACGGTCATTGCATTGGGCAATGTCTTTAAGTCATGCTCAGACGCCGCACCAGGTCTCACTACGGTTGTTCAATCATATATGCCAGTTTAATATTTTATACATTTCTGAATGAAAACGAAAAAATCAAGCAGACAAACCAGCCCACTGCCTTGCTCCTGTGATAATGTCATTTGCACACGGGCATTGGCAGCACTGCGATCCACAGGGATCTTTGTCAGGACCAATTATAATCATTAGTTGATTCATTTGCGGGCACAGGATAACAAGGATCTTTGTTCCCAAGAGTTATTACGCTGTGGCCACAAGATTCTTTTCTCCGTAGAAGGACAAAGTGCACAGCATCTGCTCCGAAGGCTGAAGGTACCCTGTTAAATACAGGCCTCTGTACAGCTGTTACCTTTTTAGGATTTAGTATGTAGTACTTAGTACAGTAGTTTAGTTTAGTACACTTGGAAGGCTATGCTGTTCTCTGAAATATGAGTCGTTTTTCATTGGTTTTCTTTTTCTATAATTAGTTGGTTTTTAAATGCATCTTAATTTTTTTAGGTGTTGGAAATAGGGAGAATTTCTAGGGACAGGTTCTGCTGACATATTTACAATTTGATTTGATTTGAACCATTTGATTTACTCTGATTTGCACAATAGTCCATAAAAAGGTATGGTGTACGACCAGTGTCACCAACCTCAGGAGTATTACCCTCAGTGAGCCAGCCTCTCTGATCAATGCAGGGGTCAATGATAGCTTTATACCAAGGACAACTCTCTGTCTGCAGTCACAACAAGCAAAAGCCTGACTCATATTCCAATGCTACAATTCGCAGCACTTAACAAAACTGTCTGAACCACAGAGAGAAGGTTTCTGTGTTTGAGCATCCTGACTATAAAGAGAATAAAAGGCAACCATGTGGTTGAGAAAAACAGCTAATATGCAGTCTTTGTATCACTGAGTGTGGCAGCTAAGATGTTTTCTGTACAAAAAGGTAGTTTGCAAATACTAGACTGTTCCGTACAGTGGCACCAAGTCACAAAAGTAGCCTCATTTCAGAATATTACTTCCCCAAATAAGAACTTTGTTTAGGTTTACACTGTAATATCTTCTAATAATTTGCTGCATGTAGTGTATTTGTGTGTCATTTTGATTCCGTTCATTTATATTTAGCATCTATATTGATTTAAAATAAACATAACCGATGTCAAATTTCTGTAGTATAGAAAGCAGCAGGGCCAGGTTATCACCATAGAAGTGACTCACAGTGCCGCCATGTTAACCCGGACCATAAATTAAATCTGCAACCACTGACGGCAACCACTGCAGTGAAGAAATACTCAAGGAAACACGCAAGCGAAAGCGTTGGATAGCGCGGTATCCGGTATGTGAGATGCCAGTGCCTTTCCAGAATACAAAAGAGCAGCATCGTTACAGCATGCATGTGTAGAGACTTCTCCAAGCCCAGTCAGTGTCTGTTTGCTTGCTTCTTAATGCCACGCCTAATGAATGAGTCAGCTCCAGTTGTAAAGCTTCCGAAAACATTTTTCGTATCACAGTCACAGTCAATTCAGGTTTAGCTAAGCCAGTCTCAAAATTGTATTACTAAAATCTATTCACCCACACTTTATAATGCATACCTTACATAACAATGCTTTCTAGGATGGTTTATAGGCCAAAATAAAACAAAGAGAAAATGTAATCTATTATGGTGTAGGTTCTGAATGGGGCAATATTATTCACGGGGCTTTATTGCATCATCAATCCCCATTTAGACTCCGGTCTAGTTGGAATATTCCACTGCTTAAAATTCAAACCATTTAAAATCTATTAAGAAACCCCGACAAAATTGGGAATGTATAACTAGAGCTGACTGCAGATAACTGTTTCTGTTTTTAATTGCTTTGGGATTTGAATAATTTACGGAACGGGCAGAGACGTGTGCTCACTCTCCCCACCCCACCCCAGCCCCACCCCATCCCACCCTGCTCGTCCCCCAAGCTTCGCTCCCTTTATCACGATGCACATTTGCATAACATCCATCTCTTTGTAAAGCACTCCATCGACAGAAACCTCCCCTCCCCTTTCAAATCCATTGTGCAAAGAGCTAAATTGAAGTGAGGCCGCGCATTAGCGTTTATTACCGGACGTGAAAGGGTTCCGTTATTGCTAGTCAGAAGGTAGAGCTCATTAGCGAGCGCCCAGTGGGGCGTGGGGGGGGGGGTTGGAGTGGAGACTGAGACTGCGAAGGCTGGGGAGGTCTGTTTCTCAGGGCCAGCGGGACACAGTCCCAGTCACAATCGATGAGGATTACATGTGGCATGTCGAGATAGGGTCAGGCGCCAAAAAGATCCGTTTCTAAAAATTATCCTGGAAAGATATATGCACGCTCCAGATATCGACACACTTCTGAGGGCCTTAACCCTGGCCTTGTATTAAACAAATATGAGAGATTCCACTGTGAGGCATTGATTAAAGGCCTGTGACGGACTGATTTTACTAGGAGCTGCCATTTTAGAATGAAAGACCAAAGCTGCCAGGTCAGCACATGCAATATTAGCAGTCTTGATGATTGAGTACGTTTGTAGGCGTGTAACTGGATGCCGTTTTCGGCTGCGAATGCGCACGTGCACGGATGTGCGCGCGTAGGGGCGTGTCCTTCTGCTGAATGACCCCACTCCTCCCCACTACCGTCCCTACACGCATGCTCAGTGTGTGAGGTGCACTGCCGCACGCGCCAGCGCGTGCACACGGGCGTCAGGGCCCCCAGCGCTGAATAAGCAGCCGCGTGTGGAGACAAAGAGGCGTGCTACAGGCCTGCGCCACGGAACTCAGAGCTTGGCCCTCATTAATCACGTCTGGGTCTGATCCTCCCTCGAAGCCACCACTAACTCCCCTCCCCTCCCCTCCCCGCCTCGTCCTCTGGCATTCTGTCTTGCTCTTTGGGACATTATGGCCTGCTCTCTGCCGCACTCTCTCATAGATACATATCCTCACTCTGTGTCTCCCTTTCAAAAGTCAGTGCAGACTCCATGGTCAGTAGAGATTCAGTAGCCAGTGCAGACTCAATGGCCAGTGCAGATTCAGTAGCCAGTGCAGACTCAGTGGTCAGTGGAGATTCAGTAGCCAGTGCTGACTCAGTGGCCAGTGCAGACTCAATGGCCAGTGCAGATTCAGTAGCCAGTGGAGACTCAGTGGTCAGTGGAGATTCAGTAGCCAGTGCAGACTCAATGGCCAGTGCAGATTCAGTAGCCAGTGCAGACTCAGTGGTCAGTGGAGATTCAGTAGCCAGTGGAGACTCAGTGGTCAGTGGAGGTTAAGTAGCCAGTGCAGACTCAATGACCAGTGCAGATTCAGTAGCCAGTGCAGACTCAGTGGTCAGTGGAGATTCAGTAGCCAGTGGAGACTCAGTGGTCAGTGGAGGTTAGGTAGCCAGTGCAGATTCAGTGGTCAGTGGAGATTCAGTAGCCAGTGCTGACTCAGTGGCCAGTGCAGATTCAGTAGCCAGTGCAGACTCAGTGGTCAGTGGAGATTCAGTAGCCAGTGCTGACTCAGTGGTCAGTGGAGGTTAGGTAGCCAGTGCAGACTCAGTGGTCAGTGGAGATTCAGTAGCCAGTGGAGACTCAGTGGTCAGTGGAGGTTAAGTAGCCAGTGCAGATTCAGTGGTCAGTGGAGATTCAGTAACCAGTGGAGACTCAGTGGCCAGTGGAGATTCAGTAGCCAGTGGAGATTCAGTGGCCAGTGGAGATTCAGTAGCCAGTGGAGACTCAGTGGCCAGTGGAGACTCAGTAGCCAGTGCAGACTCAGTGGCCAGTGGAGATTCAGTAGCCAGTGGAGACTCAGTGGCCAGTGGAGATTCAGTAGCCAGTAGAGACTCAGTGGCCAGTGGAGACTCAGTAGCCAGTGGAGATTCAGTGGCCAGTGGAGATTCAGTAGCCAGTGGAGACTCAGGGGCCAGTGGAGATTCAGTAGCCAGTGGAGATTCAGTAGCCAGTGCGAACTCAGTGGTCAGTGCAGCTCGGTCACAGTTAATTAACCGGACCGGAGACCCCTCTGGGCCACCAAGCAGCTGCAGCAGTTTATCTGCAGACTTCACACAAGCGGTCCGTTAGCGGGACCGTGCTCACCAGCCGCCACCTTCCGTCATCACAATCACAGCAACCAGCACCCGCCTACCCAACACCTCACACTTCCTGTCCTAGAAATGCGCATTTCCTGGATGTTACTACATGGATATGAAACCCTCTTTTGTTCCTTCACAAGACCTGCAAGATGGCAAGCATGCAATATCTACAATGTAATCCATGACACCATGTCTGTCTTTTTAAGGGAGCCTCTCGATAAACCCCTCGGGGTTTCCTTGGCCTTCCTTGTACAGCTCCTTATGACCTCGATGACTCATGATTACTGTTTAAATGCCTAAGTCCACTTACTTATATTTGTTTTTATTTTTTTATTTCTTGTAACAACGAGCTTCTTATGTGCACACGCCCGACTGCATCTTAGCACTGACGCTATCACTGCCAAAAGCATCTTCGGAGCTCTTGGATTAGAATGCACTGTCAGACGCAGCCAACGAGACTCGAGACCGACGGAGCTGTAGCAATGCAGACACCGGGAAAATAAAGCCATAAACAAGCAAGCAAACAATGAATCAGCAATCACCTTGCAAACATTCGGACGCAAACATTCCTCCCCTTCCAAAACCGTTTTCCAGAGCCAAGGATTGAATATTTTGCTCACTGACTTAGAGATGGTGTTAACTGGATCATGGATCATAGCCTGGGGGGATAATCCTGCACCCCCCCCACCCACCAAATCCTGACACCCAGTGTCACTGGTGCTGCTTAGCATTCAATGGGCTGAGGCTCCAATGGGAGGCCTAACCAGATACGTGACTAACACAAAATGTACAAAAAAACAATCCTTTTATTTTATTACACCAAACAGCAACTTTTATTTCTCTAATAACCATCCCAGTCATGTCTCAGGTCCTTGTGCTGGGATCTCTAAACCCTCTGCCCCCATACACTTATCTACACACATACACTCACACACATACACACACGCACATGCGCGCATGCACACTCGCACACATACACACACGCACACAAAAACGCACACACGCACACACATGCGGGCACACAGACACGGACATGCACACATGCGCACACAAACTGCTGAGCAAGTACTGCCTGGAGTCAGGCTTCTGACATTCATGATAACACGTATCGCCTCGTTAACTGTACCATCTGCTGAACGTGACTGATATGACTACAAACAATACCTGCCACATGTACATTTTTAATGCTGATGGTGTTTAAAGTAAACAATAGCTTGTACTTGTTATTAATCCCACAGAGTGAGGATCTATCCTGCTAAAAAAAACCTTTACTTATCAACTGCTACTCAACTAAAGTTACAAAAGAACATCTCAGGCACCATATAGTATCGTGTGCACCACAAACATCTTGGTTCATCTGAAATAACAGCAATACATCCTTCCTCAAATCCTCAGTCAGCGAGGTCTCGAAATCTGCAGCAAAATAAGTCAGACGGCCACTTTCACCATTTTGCAAACATTGCATTATGACACAAACATTGCATTTTTCAATGTCATTTCAGATGCATCAGCTGGAGATGTACAGAGGGAGTGATAACGCACACGCTCAAACGTCTGTGCGATAAGACGAGCGCTGCGCGTTCTGAGCCCAAGTGACAGCTGGTCCTCCGCGCCGAAAGAAAGCAGTATTTTAATTCCCAGAATGCATCAGCTCTCCGGGGGGAACCAGCACGCCCCCCACTCCTGGGATTTCATTATCCCTGTAAGAACACAGCGTGCTTGTATAAACCATACACAAGGGGTCTCGCTGATTAAACTCTCACCTCAGGGACAAAGGCCACCCTTCCAAAAAACAAAGGTTTTAACAATTTTGAAGTCCACAAATGCCCAAATTTCCAAGCCGACACTAAATGTTTGTGGGTTCAAACACACGGTTATGCTTTTTTCAGACTGCCTTCACCCAAGTGGTCGCCTGCGAGTCAGAAATAAGGGAGGCAATGATCTTCCCTCACTGATCATTGTGTCCTGAATCTGCTTTTGTTGTTCACGGCTAACAATTTCACATTTTAATCCTCACCACAATATTCATATGTTAATCATAACCTTCAGGCAATTTACAAACACATTCATATTCACACTCAAACGTGCTCAAACAGGCACACTCAAAACACAAGGATGCACAGAGATGCATCCAAGCACTCCAACAAATGCGCTCACACATGCACACACACACACACACGCACACATGCTCAAATGGGGACACACATACACATTATCAAATACACACACACACACATGCTGAAACGGGGACACATACACACGCTCAAATACACACACACACACACATACACACATGTTGAAATGGGGACATACATACACATTGTAAAATACACACACACACACACACATGCTGAAATGGGGACACATACACCTGCTCAAATACACACACACACATACACGCATGCTGAAATGGGGACATACATACACATTGTAAAATACACACACACACATACACACATGCTGAAATGGGGACATACATACACATTGTAAAATACATACACGCATGCTCTAATGGGTACACACGTAAACAAACAAAAATACAAACTTGCACTCACGCTCTAGTGGGCACACACACACACATGCTCAAATACACATGCACACACACACGCTCTAGTGGGCACACACACATACACACACGCCCCAATGGGCACACACACACACATGCTCAAATACACATGCACACACACGCCCCAGTGGGCACACACACACACATGCTCAAATACACATGCACACACACGGTCTAGTGGGCACACACACACACACACATATGTTCTAATGGGCACACACACACACACACACATGCTCAAATACATACACACACACACACACACTCCAATGGGCACACACATACGCATATTCAAATGCTCAATTGCACACCCACACAAAGGGGTAAAACCTGCGCTGGGGGAGGGTCGCGATATGAGCGATGACTCCACAGAGGGGAAAAACCCACGCGCCCCCTCCCCCCTCCCCTTCCCCATTAGACCCCCCCCGAATAGCAGCAGCAGCTGGCCAGCACAGTCACACCTGCCCCTCCTGCTGGGCTCTCATTATCACAGACGCCGCATCTTGAGCACGCTCGCGCGACCGGAGCCGCGGACGAGGCCCAACACAATGGCGTCCTCTAATCACGGGCTGCTCTGCCCCGCGCGCTCAGCGGGCTCGGCCTCGCGTCCTCCACTGAGCGGCAGAAGGGCTTCCCGAAACACAAAGCAGGCGATCACACCTACCGATCGACCGGCGCCCCCCCGCTTAACACAGTGATCAGGAGAACGGTCACATGGGTCAAACGCTGTTCCTTAATGTGCACCTGGCCTCTCCGCGACGACCTCCGACCCTGGAGACAAGCGTTTGCAATTCTCGGAAGCAATTCTGCGCGCGCTGCTGACAAACTGTACCTCTGGGAAGAAATCTGGAAGTCCTTGCATTCACAGGGCAAATTCAGATTAGAGTCACTAAAATACGGCATATAGCACCTCCTACACTGGGCATTCGAAGGACAAAATGCACCAAAATCATCCCACAAAGCTACAGGAAAATAGTACACTGGCAAAACAGAATTAAAACAGTGTGTGAAGGGGGCGTGTATTTTGAGAACTGATTTACATCCAGAGGTAGAAAGGTCCTCCCCAGTATTTTGTTCCAACCACTCGAATTTGCTTACTAGCACATTTCTTCAGCTCGGAAGTAGAAGTAATTAGTGAAATCAGCGGGCTAGATTCATGGGTGGAAAAAACACTTTTACTTGCTCTCCCCTGGACTTTCCTCCTCGATTAACATCTAATAATATTCTAGAACTTTGAAGACTGATTTCACAGCACTGTTTGGGATAGCACCTGTGTAAGTTTGAACATGTATCAAAAGGTAATTTCATGTGCTTATTATCATAACAAACAGCATTCCCATATCAGATACACATTTTCACACAAAATGTCAGATACACAGTAAAATGCCCAGTGTTAATTCAACTCTAGTAGCAGTACTCATGAGTCTAATAGGGATTATACGTACTCTGTAAGAGTTGATTTAACCCTGAACATTTTACTGTGTAGGACCATCTGACTCAGGTTCTGGGCCTATTTGTGTTGATGAGCTTTTATTGTGGTTTGGTTCCTGAGATCAGTTCCAGGCTCCCGGCAGCAGCTGCAATGCAGCAGAACCCTAGACTCTCAGGCACAGCAGACCCATACTGAAGGCCTTGGGAGAATAACGCGTACGTACTGCCCCATCAAACCCCATAAAGACCTCCTGCATCCATCACCTTTTTCTTTTAGTGAGCCTACAATGATATTTACGGTTTGAATTTAGCCTAACTGACCGCTGTCCTACCACTGAATCTCTTCACTACACCCCTAACTCCGTAATAAATCTTGGAGACCCTGCAGACCACTGCCAGTCACAGTGCGTGGCATCGCACGGCCGATGGGCAGACGGTATTAAAGCAAACAGGAAGCCGCGGGGAGGGGCCGGGTCATTTTAAAGACTCAGAGATTCCACCTGACCCACTGAGCAGAGGGCCACAGAGTGCAGGCAGGGAGGCGGCGACGCGGGCTTTCCGGAAGCTCTCAGGAAACGCTCAGGCGAAACCCCCTCCTTCGGTCCCAGGGCGATTCGAGAGGTGCGGGCAGTCGCGAGAAAGCGCTCAGGCCATTAATCACGGCCGCTACCCCAGATCCTACTGCTTTTTCTGCCATTTTCTGCAGCCCCTCCAGACCCTGCCCGGGCCCTGCGTGCGTACTTCCTCCTCCTCCCCCCCATACTCAAGGGTGCGTGAAGGACGCATGGATCCCTCCCCCTCATTAGCCCCCCATAAATCACACCTTTCCCCCTCTGTCTATTTCGCATCAGGACTGCACATTTACAAAGCAGACCGTTCTTCTACAAAGGAAAAGGGAAGAAAACATCGGCAGTAGCTACTGCTGCAAAATAGTGCACAAGCACCTGCAGTTTCTGAGTCTGCAGCATCTTAGCATCACAGCAATAGCATCACGGCATCAGCATCTTTCAAATTTGTGTCACCCAGACTCAGTGTTGGGCGGCATACATGAAAATTAACGGGAGCACAGTTTCTTCTTTTTTTCATCAAGTGGACTGCAGATAAATCTTTTTATGTTTTAAAATGTTTCGCCTCATGCTCATTTGCCACAGAAGTCGCGCAGGGGAAAAGATGTCAGCGTCCTTTGTTTGTTTTAAAAGGTGTCTTCACTAATCAGCTTTAAAACAAACAGATGTCCCGATTGCCCCCTAAAGCCGTCCAGAAACGCAGTATCACGACAAACGAAACCCTGACTGCTCTCGTCGTCTCCTACAGTCTTTGAGTGCGAGGGGTACAAATGTACAACGAGGCCCGCGTGAGCCCCGGGGACGAAGGGAGACCAGGAGAAAGCGCTGTTTCACCGCGAACTGCCTCCCAGACGCAGACGGCACTGCCGGTGGAGTAATTGGCCTTCAATTACCGTTCCCTCACCCTCAGCTGCTCACCAGCAGGGAAAGCCCTTCTTCCCTCTTTTCCCATTCATGAGTTCTCACATGTCAGTTCTCTTAACAAAAGCCGTGGCAATTCAGACCGCTTGGCCCCCCACTACCAACCAGCTCACGAGAGACAAAAAAAGCATTAAAAAGTAAAAACGTGTGGCCCTGAATAATCCTTCTCAACATGCTTAAGCTAGAATTGATATATTATAATTTAATTTATTCAGACTCCTATATTCTCATTTTTTAATTTGTCTGTGCAATATATCAAAGGCATATGCGCATATGAATGAGGTTTCAGGATTTTTTTTGTCCTTATCGGAGGCCCCCCAGCCCAAACATCCACCCCCACCCCCCGCCTGTTTCCAAATGGGCTGAATATTATTACTTGGATATTATTACTCTAAGCAGTTAGAATAGAGGCATAAACAGTTAAATATGAACACACATTAGCCCTTCCTGTATCATATAAAACACACCTCCCCTACATTATTTGTTCTTTCTTGGGCCTTTAAAGGAGGTTAATTTATAAAGGCCAACTTTTAGAGCAAGAACCCTATAGCATTCTGCTAAAAACCTTTATCTATACAACAAGGACAGCCATTAAGTCACGCACAACAGTGTGTGTTTTTTCACATTTTTGCGTCTTTCTTTTTGGTTGTTTGTTTTGGAGGGAAGTGAAAGAGACCGATGCAGATGGTGCTGAAGGGACCGGGGCTGTTCTGTTGAGGGTAGGTCAGGGACTAAATTTACACTGAAGACAGAATTCTAAATAATATGAGCAGAGTTCAGGAGGGTGCTGAAGTTTGCTGAGTAATGGATCCGGCCCTGCAGATGGTACCTGACACGACATCCTTGATTTGCATTACGAACACGTCCGCATTCTCAATCACTTCCCATCGCTGTGTTCAGAAAAGGTACATTTTTGCTCACGTACAAATGTTGGGTTTGACATCCACCCACTCGGGTGCAACAGAAAACTGCTTATAGCATATATCTATGGAAATGCATTTAGAAACATGCAAATGAAGAAAAGACTAAGCTGCCACTCCCACCACTGCATAATTCTTCTGCTTTTCATTAAGCCACAATAAACATAGAACAAACAAGCAAATCTTTTAAAGGGCAAAGAAAATAACACTTTGTGTTTGGTTCAAATAAGCACAGTTAATAAAGATATAGGTTAATACCAGAGTAGTGTGATTCCAGCCAACACGACTACAATATTTTACCCATCAATACTAAATACATCAGCTGACCAAGTGTGACAAATTAACAGTATCACAAACAATAAAAAATGTAATGTTATAGTGACAATACCAATGCATAACAACACCAAGGCAGACAGCTGTACAGCTGTCCTCTAAATCCCAAATCCTTGGAGTAGCCAACAACGGACAGACTTAATGACCGTCTTTGGGCACAATTATAATGCTTATAAAAATCTGTCCTCAAGTCAGGCCAGGATCCTGCAACAATATGAAACAGGAACTATTCTAAAGACCCCTTTAATCTCAGAGAGATGTTAATTATTCACCAAGAGCAATCAGAAGGGGGGGGGGAGGGAGCATTACTTAGAGGCAGCAATTGGCCCTCTGTGAACAGTGCCTATCTCAGATTTTTTTCAGTTCAATGGCTGGTCTAAACACACACACCAGCAGTATGCACTTCAGTAATACAATCAGGCTGCAGCTAATGAGGTAGTGTTAAAAATAGAGCAAGAGAAATGGACTGATGTCAGGTACAACCTGAAATATGTCACAATATAAAACATGTCACAATATATGACAATACATCATTATCACAATCAACTGTTGATTTTTTGGTAGTTCGTGGAGCTTCATAAAAACCCAGAGCTAGAGATTATCAGCTAGTGACTCAGACAGAAAAAGGCAAGGACCCTTGATCACTCTGAGAAAACTAGGCCTCGCCGTGGGACGCCAAGAATAAGCCAGCTCATTCACTATGGACCTCCGCTAAGAAAACACACACACACACACGCACACACTCACACACACACACTCTCACAAACACACACAACCACACGCACACACACATATACTCATACACTCACACTCACACACACACACTCTCACACTCTCTCACAGCTCGAGAAAGTTTCATGATGGCAAAAAAGTAAGACTGGACAATGCAGGATACTTGGCAGATGGAGGCTGCATTGAAAGCAACTTGAATCAGAGAGGCATACAGAGACCAGTCCAAAATGTAGCCAATAACCACAGGTTGTGCTAAACCCCTGCACCCGGGGAAATAGCTGAACTTGACGGTTTCTCAGTGACCAAAATTCCTCATACAAGCCTTTTCTCATTAGCACAAACTTTTCACCCAAGGCAAAAACATGAGATAAAATGTCATTAATACACAAATACGCATTGTATATGAGATTTTAAAAAAATGTGAGGAAACAACTTGCCCTTCTTTTGGTTCTTTTTTACTTTAATTAGGTAGGGGAAAGCAGAGAGGGTAACAGACAGAAAGAGGACACAGCCCAGAAGGTTCTATGGCAGGGAAATCGAATCCCCAACCGCACAGGGGACTCAAATGCGGCTTCAGATTTAGCCGCCCCACAGGGCCCTGTTTCACGTACGTCGCTTAAACAATCCAGGATAATTTGACACGTATCTTATCAAATTATCTCATTAATTAAATTTGGGCTTACTCCATTTCACAAACGTGAATTACGATTTGATTAATTTAATCACCTCGGACAAATGAGTGCACCTGCTCTGCAATAAAGGGGAGATAAATCGTACACCAAAAACGGGATCATACCCCTTTTATATAGACATAAAGCGAGGTGCCATTAACCTTTGCGAGATCATGTGACATTTAGAAACAAATGAAAGTAACCTATGTTGGCTTTTTAAAATCTTGTTTTGGGATTGTAGATCACAAGATTATGGCAACACTGGAGATGGGCATATTTTTCACCTCTAAGGATTAAGAACTCATTAAGAGAAAGCAATCCTAGTTAGCAAATCAAACATAGCCATAGCAGCAAAATTAGAGAAGAAACCAGGCAGATAATTGCAGATAAATTAAGCAGGTCTATGCCTACGTAACAAGATTTTCATTCACTTGCTTTCTGATAACGTCACCGCACTGAAACATACAATTATTTTTGAGCGCATGTGACAGCAGTTACAAAAGGACCTGGCAGCAGTTAAATATAAAAATGTATTGCAAATCACTTTATTGAAATTCTACATTTTCAACTAGCTAATGCACAGGTTAGTGGTTAACCTCTTAAGACTTTTGAAAATGCCATGTTATATTTATCTATTAGTGATTATTTAGGCTAAATATTGCCAATGTGAAACCCTCTTGCAAATGATATCTGCATAGAAACCTTTCTAGTGTCTTGCATGGCCAGGAAATCTGATGAACACACTGTTTATGCCTTTTGAAAGCAAGGCACACTTTCCTGATTGCTCAGTAGGCTATATTGTGGCTTTAGCCAACTTATATTTTCTTTGACTTTAATGACAGCCTATTTCCCATTTTATTCCTTACATTTTTGTCTCTGCCTTGCTTTAATTTCCTCATTTTACTACTTTATTGTTTAATCTTGTATCCTGTGAGTTGGTTTCATTTAGTTTTTATTTTTGTCCTCAAGTGTGAAGCATTTTACGTTGCATTTTATGTATGAAACAAATGAACAAATAAAGTTTATTATATTTTTGCTGTTGCCAACAGCAGAGTGAGAAAGCAGAGCTCAATAGTGTCTATCACTGTTAGGGCTCGCTTCTCTCAGAGTTGGTGTGTGATTTCACCGTGTGGCTTAGAGGCTATGTTCATGTCATCCAGCTAATTCAAGCATAAACCCGCAGTTTCGCAGGCAAGGGTTTAAGACTGTGTTGCCCCGGTAACAAGTCTGGCTAAATTGTGAAATCGCTTTGTGAAAACAAAAATCCTGAGTTCATCCCAAAACTTCAACAAACTAATCGGGTTAACTGAGTTAGCCATGTATGTGAGACAGGGCCCAGGTTGCTCCACACATCTTGCCAAAAGAAAGGTTTTCTATTTACACGCATTCAAGATCACCAGGAGAACGCAGCATGAAGAACAATATGCGTTCCGGCAATTGGGAAGATTCCAAAGTCCCACCATCCAAACAGACAAAGAGATGAAAACCTAGGCTTCAAACATCAGGACATGATACTCTCATAGCGCCATGATTAAGAGGGATTTGGTAACAGATGGATTATATTAGAGGCTCAGAGATTAGAGGAAATACATGCAGAGATACTCCCAGCCCTTTCATAAGTATAAATCATTAAAGTTTGCTTGTCTGTTTCTGAGGCGTTAAGCCTTTCTTATTAATCAGCTGGCCAGCCTTTCCAACCAGTGGTCACGTCCTCCATTCGCTGAAGCTGTTAGATAGGAAAGTCTATCTGTCTGTATTTACCATGAAAGAGATTGGGGTTTAGTGTTTCTTATTATCACAGGGTTTCACGTCCTGATTGTATTATACACTGTGCCACAGTACACTGAATTCTCCAATTAGACTACTAACCACATTTTGTGATATTTCTTTACATCTGTATTCAGGCATAGGCCTACATCAATTCCATATGTAGTAAATTGCCAGCAATGGACACCCTTCTTCCTCACCCTCATTACCATCACTGTTGTCATTAACACTATTATGATCACCTCCATCATCTTTGTTCTTATTCCAGTATCTCTCAGGGCTCTCAGTGACCCCAGAGCTCAGCACCAGTCTCTAGGAGCCTCCCGGTACAGAATATTACGGGACGTCCTGGCTACAGTACCAGCACTTTAGTCAGCAGTGCAAGTAGCTCATTTTCCATCCAGAGAAGCGTGATCAATATTTCAGTCTGACACGACCACAAGCCTGCCTCCGCTCGGCTTTCACCGTAAATCAGCCCTCGCTATGATGGAACGCTAAATCATCTGTGCAAAAAAAGCGCAGACCCGCTAGGGTTAAAGAAATGCACAGGTGGAAAAAGCTCCGAAAATTACATTCTCATGACTAGACACAAATAAAGAGACAGAACGCTGTGGTTTTGCTTTTAATCTCAGACCATCGATTCACACGAAATGTGTTACCTGGCTGCAGGCATTGTTGGACGGGCTAGTGGGGGGCTGGTGGGGGGGGGGGGGGCATTGCAAACGGATTCTTTTAAGCACACTCAGCAGACAACGTACTGGAGGTGCGTTCCTGACTCATTGAAGTCCACACCATGACGTACACACTATAAATACAGGTAGGGCAAAACTTACAACCTAACTTATCAAAAACCGGTGGTATAACTGAATACCACGGCTATGACAACTAATGCTTCATTACAGTTCTATTTCAATTATCACACCGCGGCTAAGCAGTCATTCAAGTCAAACATTTGAAAACCGTGACATGTAACAATCACAATCACAGTCACAAAATGGAAATATTGTGAAACAATCTGATGCGGGTCCTGAGGCGAGAGAGATTATAGCAGGCACGAGTGTGCGAGCTCTCTCCAGAGCTACTGGTGACCGGAACTGCGGGACCAGAGAAGGGACTCCTCGCCTCGCCGAGCAATGCGCCTCCTCCACCGAACGAACTCAGCAGACCTACGCAACGTGATCCCACTAATGCCGGACAGTTTTTCAGTGCTTGTACAATGAATGGGAATCTACAAAAAAACACCACTTTACTAAAAATAGATCCAAGTTCTCATTTGTTCCACAAGCCATTAAGTTTTTAAACGGGTAATGCACTAGCACTTTCCCCCCATGCACTTTGACCACTCCTTCCTGGTCACAAAGGAGGTCCAGCTGGTCTGGGCAGGAGTTGCCCCCATCCTAACTATTTATTTTCTTTTATTTTTTTTATTTTTAATTTATTGCAATGTGTGAAGTATTTGTATGGGTATGTCTATTCGTGATCTTTGTAATGTTATGATGAAATTCCTTGTGATTATGCTGCAAACCAATTTTTCCACGAGGACAAATAAAAAGCATCTATCATAAGGCATATACTCTTGTTGGCTCACTAACGCTAGCTTGCTAGCTAACTATCGATAGTTTGCCAGAACAAAAGAGAGTTCACTAATGTTGCATAGCAATCGCCTGGCACTATATCTTTGAGCAGCCAGAAACTACTTTCCTGTAAATAATTCTTGTTTCAATTGGATTGAGTCTATAATATTTATATCACCATATTTGTTCACCATTTTATAAAAGCAATAACTCACTCCAGGCTGTGGTATACTGTGATTATATCACGGCTAAGGGGGTTGTGGCCCTCCACTGTGCACTGTGTGCCCAACACCCTCAGCTGTGACATAATCACAATATACCACTGCCTGTCATGAGTTATTGCTTAATTGAACTTTAGGGATGAAACAATAGCCGAGCACTTTCATTCTCCCATATGAGTGCATGCCAGTGCTCACAGCACTGCATCATCCAGTCAAGCAAACAGCCTCTTTCATCTTCGCCATGCTTAAAAGGGTAGTAAATGTAGATTCATGCCAGGATTTAATCAACATTTGTTCTTAAATTTCAGTTGAAATTAAAACACCATTTTGTTTTGTTGGCGTAGAACAGCAATTTTGACTAACAAACACGTGTGCTTACTTGTAAGTGAAACTTAAGGACAAATATTGACCTAGTCTAGTCTTTTATACTCACAGCAACCAGTTTATAAGACCAAGGAACAAGGAACCTGCAGCATCAGGCATACTTACTGATTGAGTTCCACATCGAAGATGAATGTTGCACCAAAAGCGTCCACTTGGAAGCTTGCTTGAGCTACATGCGTACTCTGTAGTAGAATGAAAGAGAAAACAGACAAATAAAGGTACTGCTTTTGAAAAACATGGGAGTCAGCAAGAATAGTTTTTCACCTCAATGGGTCGTACAACAGCATTACAGCAGTTATTAATGGGCACCATGCTATTGGACCATATGTCGTATGCACTCTTTCATGTCCCTGAGGCAGGAACTACCCACTATTGTCCTCATACTAGTCAATGGGAGTCCCCCAAGCCACGCAGATATTTCCCCTGGGTCTGCCTGCCATGATTTCCAAGCAGGAGTACATAAGCAATAACACTAAAGGGTGTGTGGATCATTCAACCCCAAAATAGGGGGAGGCGTGTATAAAAACCACAGATGGTCAACCCCAAGCTATATGTTCCCAAGTGACCTTGCTTATCTAACTGATTTGATAGCCTACGGTGTGAATCGTTCACCTCTCATAACATGCTTCAGAAGAAAATTTTAATTAAATAATTTAATACATTTAAATTGGATCTTTCATTACATTACAGAACACCAACTGCCTAGCACCTCCACTTCCCCGCCCACTCTAAGATTTTATGACCATTACAGTGATCAATGCAATCATTAAAGGAAATGTTTTCTGATGGAATTGGACTGTAGAATCTTTGGTCAATCTGAGGACTGTTGTAAACATGTGAGGCTAAAAAAAATCTACATTTTTGATTCAGGACACCTACCAAAGACGTCAGCCAATCGGTCTCAAACCCACCCAGCTGCCAAATGATTTGCTTTGTTTACATATCATTTCGTGACAAATTCGAAGACAGCCGAGAACTGATCACAGCCATAGTAGTCACCCCCAAGATCCCAAGATGCATCAGCGACTCAGCTGTAGGTAGGCTTGGTGCGAATTAGAAAATTTTAGAGCTCATGCAGTTGTAAGAACAATAAACACTGTTCAAAATTCATAAAGCCTAGCAACAAAAAGCCAGTACAGTGTGGCCAATTTATAAAATGGCCTCCACTCAGCGTGCCAGTGCAAGGAAGCATTCCATGTACACAAAGCATCTGAACACACAAGATATAGCATTTCACATAATAAAAATAAAAAAGCATTCCCTCTTGATCAGCAGTAAAAGAATCAGAAATAGGTACAACATTGCACAGGAAAAAAGTCTTATAATACAACAAAAAATAAATATCTTTTAAAATGTGGGACACCCTCTTTATAGTGCTAGAGCTTCTTCCATTGGGAGGATGATTCCAGGCCCCACAGAGAAAATTTAACAGAAGAATCTTCTGGCCACTGCAATGTCCGTTTCAACAATGAGCAGCCATGGTAGCCATTTACAAGTTATCTCAACTAGCAGGAGGCCAAATACATTCTACACCATATCTCATGTTACACCTACACATGTGTACTTTACAATGCATTCTATTTTAAAGCTAAGAATGCATTTTTTTACCAAGAAAAGTGTTGGCGTTCTGTATGTTCTCCTACTGGTATCACCTTTTTTTTCCCCCACTCTATTTTCTCGAGCATGCCCAGTTGTAGTTGTGGCTGTCCTGTTGCTGCAGTATCCTCCACTAAGGGAAAGACATTCCAGAGCTGAGCAGCAAAGAAACTCAGTCCTGCAGCTGGTACAGGTTCACTGCAGGTGCCCAGCTGGCCATAATGCCGGTAACACACTGCTTATTAAAATCCTCACAGGCAGGCACGGCTCCAAACTTTTATGGTGCCATGGATGAGATTGCGAACCCGGGGTGGGGTGGGGCGTCTGGTTATGGTGCGACCCCAACTCTCATAACGCCCTGATTCCCATTCCCCAGACTATCAGGGACACAACACGTGGATTTTTATTTCCTTTTTCCCCCTTAATTTGGCGCCCCGCAGAGGAAAGGCGCCATTGGTGACCGCCATTTTGGCCTGTGCCTAGAACCAGCCCTGCTCCCAGAGCAAAGTTAAAAACATTTTTTTATAGCTCAAATGTTTCAAATGCCCTCATATCATAATGAATCATGTCAGGGAATGTGAATCATGAATTCTTCACAGTAACAGAAAATTAAGATTGAATTAGTTCATTAATCAACCACCCAAATTACATTGCTCAATCATTCACCAATGTTTCCAAAATATTAATTTGCTGATTAAATAAATCAAATTGCTCAAATAATAACAAGCATTTATTTATAAGTGGAATTAGACTGATAGACCATTGAATTTTGAATTTTTGAAAAAAGAAGCTTGAGATATGATCAAACATAAACCCACCCCCTCATTTTACCATAACAATCTTCAACTGAAGAAGACTGGGTAAATTGAACTCCCCCTACCAGTTAAAATGGTCAGTTATGAATATTTTACTAAACAAGTATTAAGACGAGTGGTGCAGTGACAGAGTGAGACAAAACTATAAATCATTGTGCGATCCTTCAGTCCACTATTATTCATTGTTCAAAGATTAAGACACACCAAACATTTGCCAACACACACTTCGTATTAAGACATTAGCCTACACCAGACTTGCAATTAGTGATAACTGAGTGGTCAATTATTAGACTGATTGAGTTACAGCCACTGCGTGCATTCCAGCATCTTAATTATTAAAATACCTCACGCATGGTGTGCATATACAAAATAACACTTTAAAAGGACAAGGCGCATTTAAATGCACTATTGTTTTCTTCTCGACAACAGAGAGGCAAGGGGTTAACGTTTTATGGGACTGCCATCTGCAGCTCGTTGACATGCTGCAGGCCCTTAGCAAGCCAATATCGCCTGAAGGACTGCAGTGTATTAGCAGACGGCAACCCCTGATGAAAACACAGCGTGTAGGATTCACACAAAAAAGGAAAAATCTAACCCATGCCGCTTTACAGTCTTTGTTATACATACCGTTGGCCCACCGCACGTGTCGAGAGAATTTCCAACGCATTTCAAATATTCAGATATTTCCAATTCCCATTGTTTTGTCGTAACAGAAATTGCATCGTTATAATTATACTAAAGCAATTTAGATAGTATGAAACTTCACGGATATTTTATTTTATAATCGGTCATTTACTTTTGATTTTGTTTGTTTTTTTATATTTATGTCAACAGTGGTCTAACATCATCGTTATAATTAAGATGGTCCACGGTAATGTGATAGTAATATGCTTAAGAATTGCTACTAAGAATTGTTTGTTTTTGTATAGGCTATTAAATTAAAATTATATGCAGGGTCCTGAGACGTCACAAAGTTACAATCCGCTGATGCCGTGATCTCATTAAAAGCCAGATCACAGACTATAGAACATAACTATTTGACAAAAGACTTCAAAATACTTAGATAACCAACAGCATACGCATTTTGTATATCAGACAATGGCAATAGTTAAAACACATAGCTATATTATCTGTTCATAGCCTATTGTAACCTTCACTTCACTCCACTGTTATTAACTAGAATTAATAATATATCAAAAGATATAAATATATTAAAACGACCTTGATACTCAAAAGCACGTGCATTTTCTTTATCAGACAACAGTAACGGTTAAAGCATTGCCATATGTCCCAGTGGGATTTATGAATTCGTTTTTATTTTCAATTGTTATAGTAGCCTACTAGGAGTGGTGGGGAAAGCATAGCCTTAAATTTATTAATTTAAGCTTCCTGTTGTCTGTTGTTCATCATATATTTGCAAGTGACACTTAATTTAAGCTACGTTGCGTTTTTAGCACTTGCTTTGCTCCTTTGTTGATATGTAAGGCCCACTGAACATCTCAGTGTAAGCTAGCGCTTTGTTGATGCTTTCACGGCCACTAACTGCTGCAGTGCTATGTGTAAGACAGTTGTTTTGGTGAAACAGCTCACCAACATGTGTCAAAACACAAATAAACACTGGTTAATGCTATATAGGCTATTCAAATTGTCTTGATTATCCTGATCTACAAATCTTATAACCTATAATAGAGATGTGCCCATCATATTCGTGAAAGTAAATGCATTAAGATTGATGCACATATATTTTTCGTTTCTCAAAGTCAACAAAATAACTATTCAAAAGAAAAACAAACAAGCACATATAAACAAATATTTCAATGGCAGAACGTCTCCAAGGGCAACGCACAGCGGAGACATTAGTCAGCCTACACTGAAACCGTCGATAACAGCCCACCACAATCCATGTACTCTACCTGTTTTGAGTCGGAACTTGCTTTTATCCTGGTGTTGAGTACGTCGTGTGAGATTTGACTGTCGTTGTCCATGCGGTAAATTAACCGAAGAGGTATGGTAATTTCCTTTCCGAAAAATCTGTTTGTGTCCCGATCAGTCTTCCCATTTGACAAGGCGTCTCCTTTACAAAAGAAAACACAGATTTCTATGACTGCAATATTTTCTTCGGGAAGCAAACGAAACACTGGGCCGTTTCATTTACATTCAAAATGCATGGATAGAGCTCTAACCCAAATAACGTCTGAGGACCCATCTCTCTTCTGAGACAGCGACAAATTAATAATACAAGGCTTTCTTTCATATCACCGCATGCATATTTTAAAATAGCCTATGTTTACATCGGAAATTATGTAGGCTACCCATGATAGAAAGGGACATATTGGATACTAAGTGGTCGACTGTAGGCTCTCATCAAACATAAAGATTTCATCTACAATTTCCACAATATTTCATAGTACGGTAATATTATGAGATTACCTATTCGTAGGAGAGGATTGCTGGAATGTACGATGCACATCGCTCCATAGATGCAAAAAAAGGAAATCCAACATTGCGGAGACATTATAATCAGATGGTCTTCATAAAATAATCCAATATTTTCTTTTTGGTAACCTTGCCGCTAAAGGTAATTCTGAGCTAAACACATCCGCGAACGCGCTGTGGTCGTCTGGTTAGCGCATTCTCCCTTACTGGTTGCCATTAGGATGTTCCTGCAGCCTCCGCATTGAGACGCTGGTTAAAACGCCGAGTGCATTTGAGCGCTCTCAACCTCAACGGAACACGGAGCCACCTCCTTAAAACACATCACTATCCAGCGGCTCACTGCAGAAGCGCCTTATACATATACATGAAGAGAGAACAGCGAGGCCGAGACGGAATGTCGGGAGCTGTAGTGTGGGAAGTATTGAAAACTAGCCAACCTGCGGCCACTTCACGTCCTCACGATCATTTCCGGTGGCATATAACGAAATTGTGTAAACACTAATCACATGAAGGCTATTGCATACATCTTAATAATTTAGATTACAAAGAAAACAGCACATGCTATTTGAATTTAACATCGGATCATAATTTAGGCTGCATGGGTATGATGTGGTAAAACTGAGAATTACCATGTGCTATAAATGCTGTAATACATTACATTGGATTTTTTGTTTTACAATAATGTTTTACAAATGTATCTGCCCCTATTAAATAAAACTTAGTTACAATTTTTGTCGAATTAAAATCTTTACCAATTTATATACTGTATACAGTGAGCTCCATTATGTTTGGGACATTGTTTTCTTGATTTTGCTGTACCTCAACAGGGTTCCCACTCATTTTAGGAAATATTTTCCCAGGACTTTTCAAGGACAATTTCCATGACTTAGACTGACAGACATTGGGGGGGGGGGCAATGTGCCATTCAAAACGTTGTGCTGCCGTGTAATCTCAGCAGCTAATAAAAATGAGAAAAACAGAGAGAAATACAGAAAAATATGCAATCTCAGCTCTAAATATACTGTTTAACAACTTTTTTATAGCCTAGCCTACAATTTTCCAGGACCTCACAAATATTTCCATAAACATTTTGTATATTTTCTCATATTCCAGGTGTTTTCCATGACTGGAAAACTAGTCGAAAAAATTACAGGTTTTCAAGGTTTTCCAGGACCAGTGGGAACCCTGCTCAATTTTATATTTGCAGTCAAACAATTCACACGTGGTTAAAGTGCAGATTCTCAGATTCTATTAAGGTGCAATAACTAAAGTGAAAACTCTTTCCCCCCATTAAAATGGTTGTCGACTGGTACAACAAAGGATTTTGAGGCATTATGGAACAGAGGGTAGAGTCATGACCTTTGACTTTTCAGATAAGCCAGGAGAACCCACTACAGCAGTAATCTAAAAACATATCCCCAAAAGTGGAAGCGCACTCAAGACAGGCAGAAACAGAAGCGGTATAAACAGAAAAAGAAGAGATACACCAAGTCTTTGCCCTTCTCAATGGGCCAGATTAGCTAACCAAATACAGTATCTATTGCAAATATGACATTACTCTGCTCACTGTTCAGCTCCACAAGTTTGTATGATAAATGTTGAATGACTGTAGTCAGTGAGCATTAAATGGTTTGACAATCCAGTGTAGTTCATTCATCGATCCTTCATGGATTGTGGTATACATAAAGCCCAGTATAAAACAATCCAAACTGGGGTTCCAGCGTGGCACACGTGGATGTGCCAACCCGTAACCCCAGTTTGGTTTGTTATAAAGGGTTTATATTGGGCTGACAGTGCCAGTGTCAACTGTAGCTGTAGGGGAAGGTGGGTCTAAGGGTTTGATCATGCCTTGTCAATTAAGCACCTGCTGTCAGTATACTACTCGAGCATGAACTCTCAACACAACGACCGCACAGCTCAGCTTGTGGATTGCAGACAGAAAATCTGGAACTTTCCAGCATATGCATTTGAGGACGTGCATGCTAGTGCACATTGCTAAATTTAAAATGTTAACAGAATGTTGGTAATGGGACTGGTCAAGCACATGTATGAATTCAATATTAGGGGAAAAAATAAACTTGCTTAAAAAATTTTATTTGGTAAATTAAGTTACATTCTGTAAATTCTCAAATGTATTTACATTGAAGATCAGTTGGTATACAATATGTAGACATCACAATGCATTAAGATGCAGTGAAAAATTGTATGATTTAAATAGAATTTGGTGTATGACACCACGACTTTAGTTAACCAAAAGCGGTTCAATATTTTCCTTAGAAAAAGTATGCCTGATGTAAGCCTCAGACATGGAGAGCTGTGGTTGGTATTGGAAAAATTAGTTTCCTGCTTCAGAAATTTGTTATTAGGTCTGTCAAGTACATTTTAAGATGAATTAAAACAGGAAAAAAATTACTCAAGCCAACTTCAGTTTGGCTCCAGTGGTATTTTCGTAACTGTATTACAAATTATGAAAAGAATATGCAAAGGAATTCACATAATTGAGTAGCTGCGCTGTTAAAAATAAAAAGGGGAAGGAAAGTGGCATGCGTAATGCATGCCATTTTGAAATTTCAAACGAAAGCCAGTCTTCAGACAGCAAAGCCCTTGAATTCACCATCCATGTCTTCGCTTGACTGGAACAGCTTCCACAGATCCTGCAGGGTACAACTGCAAGGGTCCTCTTCTTTACAGGTGTGCTTAGGGGTTTTTCCAACTTTCCTCCATCTTCTGAAATTCCTGACTTTCCTTTGTAATCTCCGGCCTGGGGGGCTTTCTGTTCTGCTGGGAGGGTGGCCTGCGTCGTCCACGGCCTTTCCTTGGGAAGTCTCTCTCAATGGACATGGATTCTGTTCACATTCAATTAACGGTTCCTGGGTCAGGTTCGCCAAAGTTGTGGAGCCATCAGTTTGGCTTGAGGTAGTTTTGGGGTATTTGGGTGGAAGAGAACACTGAAAATCCTCATCAAGATTTAGCAACAACCGGCTGTCTTCACAAGTTCTTTTGTTCACCAGCACCCCATCGGTCAGCGCCTGGTTCGTTTCTGGGGATTTGGCGTCAGACTGTTTTCCAGGATTAGGCGCAGACCTTATGCCTTGTGTGTCCAGCCCCATCGGATGGCACTCAGGGTCATCCACCCTTTTGGAAGCCACAGACCTGTGCGGTTTCTGGGGTTTGGGTGACATGTCTGGTGCCTCGGATCCTTGGCTGCTCGAGCGGAGGACCATGCTACGCTTTCTCGGTCTGAAAGCCGCAGTACCAGCTGCACTGCAGGGAGTGGTGGACTCTGCTGCAGGGGTGCTAATAGCGGATGCCCCCGTCCGGTCTTCCACGCTGTGGTCCAACTTAACGCACGACTCCCTCCTTTCCACAGACTTTCTCCTGGTCCCAGAGGCATACACGACAGACGATAAAGAGCATTTCGGCCTGTGAGGGTGCAAGAAAACATATTTTAAAAGTAATAACTTAATATTGAGCTTGTTCTTCAGCTTAAAAAAGTGGCGTGTGTGCGCGAGTCACAGCAAACGTTCACCTTTTCAGCCGCTGTCGAATTTCAGAGAAACGGCAGGAGAGTTCCGAGATGGCTCGGTCCACCACATGGTACTCGCCGCTCTTTGAAAAGGCCCTGTGCTGCTCGCCACTCAGATGCTGAAAGCGCAGTGGGAACGCTACAGTCATTTTTGGGAATAAGAACACGAAGTGCGAGTCATGCAGAAACTGAACGCAGCCCACGTACCGCTCTCACGTTGTCATATTTCACAAGGCAGCATTCACAGTATCCTGCCCGCTTTTTGACCCGGGCGTCCTGGGCTTTGCTCTTGGCCCTGATTGGCCGGCAAGCCTCGCTCGCTGCAGCTTTTTGACCTCTGTTCCTGCACAATGGAAATATAAACATGCTAAAGGGGGGAGGGGCTTTCCAAGTGATGCATCAGCGAAAACACAGTGCAGCACATTCCACATTCCACAGCTGGAACTCATCATATCCATACAATTTTTTCTGTTAGCAAAATGCCTTGAGTGTACTGGGGCGACCAAAGGTTCCAATTAAGTTGATACAGTCCAGATTCTCTTGTGTTTGTCCCCCATAACCCATCATTAGTAGGCCATTTGTTCCATCCATCGACAGTTGAGCAACGTTAGCCTAATATTTGAGCATTTTTCATTGACATGAAATTCCATGGAAAACGCACACTTGTGGCTCTCCAGTCACTACAAATAACAAACTGCAACAAAACTCACCCATCAAAAGGGGTACCCCTGCCCCCCAATATCCCACCCAAGAACCACTCCTCTATCGCCTCCATATATTTTCTAGCCGAAATATCAAGCAGCCAGAAGCAGATAGTTCCACAAAATCCCCCTTTCCTCACACCAATGTAAAATGAAGGTGGCATTTGGTAAGAGAGTGCCCTACAGGTCCAGCAGTATTGGTTTTTTTTCAATATCAATCTGAAACCATTCAGTGTAACAAATATGCAGTAATAGAGGAAATCAGGAAGGAGAGACGGGAGAACATTTTTTCACAGCACTGTATACGGTTAGTAAAACACATGGTTTGATGACAATTGACTTTTCTATTACAATTACTACTATTCTGTTACTAGTATGTTCCCCCTCACACATTTCTAGTTACCAGGTACCAGAACTGTTACATAAAGAACTGATTTCTGCACATTTTATGTCCTGATTCAGATTTAGTCTGACACACACCCTCTGAATACTGATTGAACATCTGCATATTGAATATTTATGGGACATATACTCTGAATATCTGCTGAAATTGTGGCTAGTTGTTTAAAGGGAATGTCAGCATGCCAGTTCACCCTCCCTCTTCAACCACTCAGCCCTTATCTATTGAAACTCCTCATCCACACATTCAGGCTCTAACAAATATTTGACAACATAGCTGAAACTCCTGTTTCATATTTCATAGGTTCATAATCACAGCTTTGGTTTATTAGGCTGGCGAAATTTGGGCATGAAAAAACAGGCAGTTGGAAAGCTCTCTCTTGGCAAGGCCAGCTGGACATAAACCACACCTCTCTGGCCTTAAATCTGGGAGTGAAAAGCTTGCACCTCTTATGAACTGAGAAGGAAAGGAGAACTGGGACAACAAACGAGACTATGTTTACAATTGTGAATACACGCTACAAATAAAACAATATTATGACATAACATCTGATAATAGAGGGGGAATCCAGACTTGGAAAATTAAGTGCAGACTTAAGCACATTTTATGCACTTGATTCCAAATCGTATCCCGATTCAGACTTGCAATTCAGAGAGCAACTTTAGTCTGACACACCCTCTGAATATTGACTGAATATCTGCATATTGAATATTGATGGGACATCGAATATCCTCTGAGGTAAACCACGCCCTCCTCTTAGCCTTTAAAATACTTTGGCTCTGTCAATCATAGACTCTGGTTAAGCTGTGCTTTGTCGCATATTACAGTAGATGTGTATTATACCATTATACTGACCATAAGAATAGAAGGATAATAATAAATACCAGCCAATCATCAACACTGAGTGCACGTATGCATGTGGAATGGTGAGTAACATTAAAGTCTTTAAGGTATCAAAAGTCTGATTGTTGGCTAGCAAGCAAATGACGTGCTCCAACAAAACCCAGATGAGGAATGATACACAGCGCTATATTGGCATATCGGCTTCATATTGAAAAATATAAGTACATAAATATCACTGGACCCCAGTACCTACCTGTGCTCTTTGAGTTTCTTTACAGGACTCGCTTTCCCACTCTCTACTGTAAGAAATGGACTGCAGGGAGGTACAGAGGCCAAGCTCAACTGAGGAACGTGTGGTATGTGAAGGTAGATTGGCCTGTAGTGCCTAAAAAACAAAAAGTTTTTTTTACTGGACTATACCAATCCGTTTAAACTCTCATAAGCCGATACCAGCGTGGCACTGATATTACTGTGCATCCTCAGAAGAAACATGCTGCATTTTCTCATTTAATATAAAAAGGTAATGAAATAACAGAAATCAGACAGCTATTCAAGAAAAGTGCATTCCAAACTCAGTTCTTACTTTCAGCTTCACGAAAACAAAGTTAAACTCCCAAAAGTAGCTTGATGGTGACACTAGAATGGATCACAATCCTGCTGCACTGCTAGCTGTGCACTGTTCACAACATACAATTAATTAGAGTACCTCCCAGGGAAGCTAGCTAGCTGGAAAATTACCTTGAAATATTGCAACTCCTCATCGGCACATTCAGGCTCTAACAAACATTTGGCAACATAGCTGAAACTCCTGTTTCATATTTCATAGGTTCATAATCACAGCTTTGGTTTATTAGGCTGGCGAAATTTGGGCATGAAAAAACAGGCAGTTGGAAAGCTCTCTCTTGGCAAGGCCAGCTAAACATAAACCACACCTCTCTGGTCTTAAACCTGGGAGTGAAAGGTTTGCACTTCTTATGAACCGAGAAGAAAAGGAGACACCATAAGAGACTATGTTTACAATTGAATAAATGTTACAAAAACAATGTGTTCATATGGACAGCCTCTGGAAACAGTAATGCTGTACAAGTTGCTTGAACTTACTTAGTGTATTTTATTGCTTAAACCACAAACCCATTGATGCCCGTATACTATACATTATAAATCCAGCAGGTTGTCAGGAACTTCTGTATCCAAAGTATCCTTCATTACACATGAAAACGGTGATCCTATCAAACGTTCACAATTACGGAAACATATTTTTAAAGGGAGCAAAAACATATCAAGTGATGTTATATATTGTGAAAATGAGAGATGCTCTTAATTTAGTATCCTCTATTCAGTTCATGAAATTTTTCATGAAAGTTCCCACAAACTACACTGAGTGTAAAAAATTTGTCAAAAACACAAAGCAGCCACTTACCTGCTACAATCTTCTACCTTTACAAACGGCTTACTGATTCGTCCAGCTATAAAAGACAAAACTGAGGGTAAACACTGCACTGCCAGTCAAGGTTATTATCATTTACAAAAAAGTACAAAAATTAGGTGTGAAAAAGCACTCTCATTAACTGAAATAAAACTAGAGTTCACAAAAACAAAACAAACTATAATGTGTGCTTACAAAATGAAAATAAAATAAAATTATGGTAAAAAATCACTTCAGTTTCTGTCTTTTCAATGCAGATATGAAACAGTTTGTTTAATTTCCCTCCAATGTTAGTAAACCGTAAGTTTAGATGGCTATAGGTTAGTTAAGGCCATACTACTAAAGGAAGCGTTGCTACTGTACATGCCAACTCCACGAGTATGGCGAAACTGATCAGGAGTCTCAAACGTCAGAGCGCCATTTGGAATAACTGAGTTTGAGCCTGTTTCTGAAGTGTACTGTTCTGAGCAGTGGTAATACAATTTGTGGAGCAATTCTCAAGGGGAAGAATCCAACTAATTTACAAGTGCATCAGAAGAGCTCACACAAAGAAGCTATCCAGGCTTTTCAAGTGAAGGTTAGAGAGCGAGGCCGACAGTAGGCTGAGGCAAGTCAACAGCGGCATGGCGCGTGCACACTAAGTGAGATCTAGTTGAGTTGGACAGTGACCGTGTTTTTGCACATTTGGATTGGAACAAAACTTCTGAAATCCAAGTACTGCATTCCTTGAAGTTCATGGTTAACGCTGTGTGCATGAGCCTTTAATTATGCAAATTGATTTTTCCAACAGTGTTTTTGTATAGTTCATATTAGACAACATGCATCGTGAGCTTAAATCCTACTCCTGACAAATCCCTGCCATATTACATAAAACAAAACTGTAATCAGTCATTTTCAAAAAATAAAAACTAAATTAAAATTGTAAAATCCCCCAAAACTAACTGAAACCTAACAGAACATTGAAAGCCAAAATGAAAAACTAAACAGAAATAAAAACCAATGAAAATTTCAAAACCATAATTATGCTGCTGCCAATGCATGAGCTAAGATTAGTTCTGTCAACAAAGTTATACACCTGCTGTGACATGCAAACTAGTTTGATTATAGCCTTTCATGTAGTGCAGTCTGTAAATACATAACAAATATGTATGTACATAAAGGCTTAAGACTTGGATTATACATACCATCATATTTCTGAAAAGCAGGTTTTTCTGTTGTTCTAGTTTTAGCCTGCAAAATGGAAAGAAAATTACTTCAGGCCAAAACATGTAAAGATAAAAACAATCCACATCATATTCTAAAGTCAAATCAGATTTCTTGTTATAACTTACCACTTTGTTGACAACGGGAACTGATGTATTATTCTGTTGCAGTGAGGTGACAACACTTTTCTTCTTTTCAATATAGGATATTACATCTGACGTGGGGGTAGCAGAAAGAACAAGGTAATAAGTACAGGCTGTGAAAATGAGGATCTGTGACTCACAAATTTTAAACCCATTTACACAGTCGCTGCAACGTTTAGGCTTCCAACCTGGCTTCTTAAGAACTAGACCTGAAGTCAGTGTGAAATCAGCAGGCATACCAGGAGCAAACGTGCCTCTAATAGAAGGGTCCCTCACAGCATAGGGCTGCCAATCCCCATTCAGAACTGGTGGGGAGGGGGCAGATTTGAGCTGCATTGCCAAACCCTTGCCGTTGCATTCTCAAATCCACGCTTTCAAATGCCAATGAAATCTTGAGTGACAGACAGTGCATTATTGATAAGTGACTACAAGAATTCTTAAGATATTCAGAGGTCAGCCAGGAGTAGTTTGCTTGTATTGATAAATGCTTTAGCTAACTTAGCATTTATGGGACAACTGTAACTTCAGTAAATCTATTAGTTATAGATATTAAGTCAGACCAGTCATCGGATCGATAGCCAATATTATTCCCAGACCAGCATAATGTAATGTAAAGTCTTGATGCCATTCATCAAGAGGAGAGCCTTGGGAAAACACTGTAACTCAATATTGATAATTTAAACTCAATATATTGAATTAATTATCCAAGTGTTCCAATTTTATTTCTACAAGTTTGTCTAACTGCAGTGTCATATACCCATATCTGAAATCTGCATTTTGGAACATCAAAATGAATATCAGGTCACTGCTGCCATTTCAGCATGAACAATGGACTGTTAAAGGACTGAAAGGTCCTACCGTCAATGTAAAGGATTTTTATTCCCCACTCCAGAGCATTGGACAAGATTCTGTTGATTTGGATCCGTTCCTAAGGGGGCACGAAAAGAAATTCTTTAAAAATGCAAAAACAGTTCATTACTGTAACAGTCAAGATAGAACAATGTAAAACATTCAAGCGGTGACACCTGCACCCCTCCCTGCAAACACACAAACACAACAGGAGAGCATAACTCACACACTTATTTACCTGCTCCTTTATCACTTTTTCTACTAACGATTTGCCTCGACTTGTGATCACCTGTGAAAGAATAAATCACACAATAAGCAAAACAATAGCAGACTGATGCATATGCAGGAAAACTGAGAAGAGTGTTGAGTAACAGAGGACCTGCTAAAACTCAGGCTGGTGAACGATCAGTCACTCACAGCATCCAGGGGGCCCTGCGAGCTGCCTTTCTGGCTTCCTCTCCGGCTGCCGGGGTGAGGGGAACTGTGGCCCGAGTCGGCGGGGCTGGGAATGGGCGAGTTTCGCCCCAGGCTCTGGACATACCTGGCCTCCCTCTGGTTCGACACCAGGTACTTTATGTCCTTGCTGAAGAATTTCTCGACTGTCTGACATGAAACAAAATATACATGAAAGATTTAGGGTGGAACCTGTGTGTAAAGTTTGGATGTTTTGTACAGACCTTTTTCCCCAGTTAAAAAAAACTGCCATAGAAAAAACTGCCTGGATTCAAAATGAAACGCAATAAATAACATACAATGTCAGTTTTTAATTGTACACTGGCCCACATAAATGCATATGCAGCTGAACACTTACAATCTGAATTTAGTAGGAGTAAATATGATGAAGCAGGTGTTATTTGTCACATTAAGATACGAGTACAAGAATTAAGTGTACACAGCCAACTATGTCTATGATGAAATGGGAATAGTATCAGAATACTTACTCCTCCCAGGATCTTGATGTCCTTCTCCAAGGTTTCAGTTTTTTTATTGAAAGGTAAATCCAAATAAAAACATTTCCCAATGAGCGGCTTGTTTTGTAAGGGGTTCGTTTCTGTCACAGGTTTAAGGCGGCTTTCCAAAGTCTCCTTGCACTGACCATCATCTGCATGCGATTCTGTTCAGAAAATAAGAGTTGACGGTTGAAAAAAAACAAGTAGTAGCAGGATATATTTTGCTTTTTACCATCAACTTCCAATAGGAATATATTACATTAAAAATTCGTAACAACGTACCGTTCCAGTACGTTTTCAAATAATCAAATATGAAATCACAAATAAGCAAGAATGTAGCCGTTATACTTAAATGCGATCTAAAGACGGAAGCTAGTAACAATGACATTTCTCACAGTTCTGCGTCTTTACAAATGTAACCGTATTCAGTTTCACTGATTTCAAACATTTAGTACCATTGTTGCAACGAATTCTATAACTAAAAACTATTTAAAGGCCAACAGAAAAATAATAACCCAATAAACAATATCCTATCTGGATTCGGCCAACATTTTCAATATTGTAATTTTTACTTTATAATGTGCAGTGGTGTACTGTTTGAAATGTACCGTATAACAGGCTACTTATTATTATTGACAATGATAATAATAATGTCCATAATAATAAGCAGCCTATAATAGTACTAATGACCTCATCGGAGCAAAGCATACATAAAAATGTGAAACTTCCATATTGTTACCATGAAACTTTGTTTTGCTTTGCCTCGGAATACCTCTTGGTTTCATTTTAAGTGAAGCTCATTGAAAAAATTAATTTCAGGATGTTTTCTGAGGAAAGAGAGAAAATAACCAAGTTAGTCTTTAGCAATGAACTGAATACTTCTCAATCTAGCAAGATCAACAAAGGGACAGTGCTCAGTTGATTGCTGCAGTCCATTACAACATAGTATGAAAAGGTGACAAAAATAGTCTTGTCGACTGCAATAATACAACCCTAAAAGTATTACAACGGTTACCGTAAGATAACGTCACTGGAAGCAAGTTAGCCGTACAGCTTTAGCCGAAACAGCTAAGAAACTGGAAAGAAAACGACTTTACTAGCTAACACAACTGAATGGAAGCAGTTTTAAAAAACTGCCCGTTTAATCAGGAAGTTGATTAACGTTCATGCCTAGCTTGCCATCATTGGCTAGCTATAATAATTTACACGATTCAAAGTGAGGCTTACAATAACAGAAACTACAGAAATAAAAACTGATACTCCATACGATATCGCGCTTTTACACCTAAATATGAACAGAATATAAAGGAAAACTGTTTTCTACCTACAGATCAACACTTTACAAACTTCATTGCAGTTTCTTCTTTCCCGCTTTGACGAAAATACATCCCAGAATCCCCTTTCCTCGTGACGTCTTCATAGCTACCTGCTATCTTGGCTTTCCAATTAGACGTTTCCATACTTACAAACGCTTTTACAAACGTACATATAGTCGTTATATTCACTTAAACAAAATTATTAAATCGCAAAGAATAAAATGTCGTTTAAAATATTGTTACATACAGTCTCCCTTAAGATCCCGTAATCAATGCGTCATTAAATGTCCGGCGTAAGTTAAATGTCCAGTGACACGAATGTGCTTCTTTTAAAGGGACATTGACAGGTTGTTTCCAGTGCGTAAACTGAACTGTTCTGCTGTGCGACCATGTGTGTCCTGTGGTGTGCGTAGAATTGCAGGCGACACGGTACTCATTAGCCTGATGAACAGTAGGTCAACATATGATTGAATGAATAACTACCCTAAGTGGCTAAGACCTTCGCCTTTACTGGAATAGACTAAAGAACGGTTCTCTGGGCTTCAGCTCTGTGTCATCATGCCATTTCAAAAGGGCGAAGAATTTGATGAATATTTAGCTTGCAATAAGATAACGTTATAGCTACAGCTGCCAGGTAAAGGTAAGTTTATATCCTCGTTGTTACTGTTGTCTTTTTCTGCGTCCCGAAGGCCTGGGGTAAGTTCAAGTATACATTTTGCTAGCTCGCTATCTAGCGTTAACCACCTACATAAGCATGCCAGAAAAGTGGCCGGTATAGCTATTGCATAATGTAATATAGCTAATAACAAGAGTTTAATGGTTTGATGCTAAGTTAACTCAAGTAACTCGTCTGGTTTTTCCGAATTCATTAGCTGTAAAGTGCATCAGGCGTTTACAACTGACAAATATCTGACGACCGTGAAAGTATCTTGACAATACTTAGTGCATTATGTGATGTAACAGTTATCTAACCTTGTCGTAAAATTTCTTCTTACCGTAAAGAATCCCTGACTTGTTTAGATTCTGGACAGATGGTAACAAAAACATGGCTGAGGCTCACTTAATTTGTCTCATGTAACTTCTAACTACGGATTCTCCATTAAAATTGTGTGAGTGGTGATAAGGTGGCTTTCATGATATCATATGATAGGCCTACTAGCTGCTTGAATAACCAGTTTTCGGCTGAAGGGAACTTTGACAAAGTGGACCCTACAAAGTTTAATAAGTAAAATACTATAGCATAATTTATTAAAATAAGAAAGTGTACATGGCCCTTGAACTATTATACACTTCAGAAAAGTATACTTAGGCTTATACTTGAACTTCTTTGTAGATTAAGTATACTGAAGTAGACTACAGAAAATGGGAAAATACGTATGCCATCCGCCAAGTTACGCCTTGGTGGTCCATGCCCCATGCTTATACAGTACTGAGAATTTGGCAACTTTTAAGGGTTTCCCATACAGAAATAACCCAAATTACCACAGACTCTCAGCACTTAAGAACATTAACTTCTGTACCTTCTGAACTCACGCAAAGACAAAATTCACAAACAACTTCACTCATCCACACAATAAAGCCCCAAACTTGGGTGATTTTGCATTTTCTCCTTCTTTTTTCTGCTGATTACATCATCATAAGTGCTTCAGTACTTCAATCAATAATTCTCCCCATTAGACATTAGCTACATCAGCCAATAACAACCTTGGATCTTGAAAGTTTCTTGCAGGATACTCTGATCCACACGCAAAATGGATATATGAGGAAGTGTACACTTATATTGTACTAATATTACTAATATACTAATATTGTTTCTTGACTAGGTATGGGTATCATTAGTATTTTGATGATATCCCTGCTAAAACAATATTTTTCAAACTTGAACTGGTGGTCTACCTTCTTTAAAAGAACAAGAAAACGACAACTTTAAAGAATGTCTTTTATTGCAAAGGCACATCCCATTGTTTGAAACCTTCTAGGTAAAATACAGCGACACTTCCAACAGTTTCACTTTCAGCATTTTGACAAACTTTAACATTAAATAGCTTTCTAACGAGTTGACCCAGCAAGTTTAACGTTCGTACAGATAGAACCAAAATTCAGCATCAAAATCAGCTTTGTGCTTCAGTCCAGTGGGTAACTTTTGGTTCCAAACTCTATTCATGACTCACATAGCTACATGAATACAAGGTAGGCCCTAAAACCTCAGTCTACTATTGCAGGCTTTGCCCAGCCCGGGGCTTGTTCTCCATGGCTGCAGCAACAACGTTATACACTATATTTAAGTAGGCTAAGTGTTTATAACTTTACTTCCTTATTCAATATTCATATTGAAATTATATCAGAATTTTCAATACATACTGTATGTTTTGGAAAAGTCAGGAAGAGGGAGCCATAGGCTATGTATTTTATGACGGAAGATTTATTGATTTTCTCAGTGACGATGGTCAAATTGACTGCTGTGGCGTTTCTACTGTTAACTACTTGAACTAGCCTAGTGCTTGTGTCCAAAGTGCTGCTAGGGTAACAGCCATACATTTGCTGGCAGTCACATCTGTCCAGAATGTAAACAAACAAACAAACAAACAAAAAACATAAACAAGTCAGGGACACGATAAGAAGACAATGTCACTTTGCTGCCAAGCTCAAGGTTAGTTCTGTAATGTTGGGCTAACTTAGCCTCCAACTGTTATGTCTTTGTGGGGTAAAACAAATTACAAATCTATAATTTAGACAACTAATGTGTTTTTGAATGGATGTAGAAAAACAGTTTGAATCATAAAGCCTTTATTTTGTATGATATTTTCTGACAGTGAGATGAACGCCCTAAAGACCGAAGTGAACGGCATAACGCCGTTCCAGCAGATGATCTCTTCTTGCTCTGGCGCTATCCTCACATCACTGTTCGGTGAGCACAGCACTCCTATGTGGGGAACATGTTTTGGAGACTCCACGATTCTGTATCTGGAATTCTAGTATTCTTAGCTGTACCTGTGTATTTCCAGTCACACCATTGGATGTTGTGAAGATACGACTTCAAGCTCAGAAAAGTCCGTTTTCCAAAGGTATCCTATTTAATTTGGCATTTTTTATTGAAGGCATATATAATAAATTATTTTCTAAGACAAGCAGATTTTTTTTAAGTATATTATTTTTTTTTTTACCAGGAAAATGCTTTGTGTATTGCAATGGACTCATGGACCACCTCTGTGTCTGTGAAAATGGGAACTCCAAGGCGTGGTATAAAGCCCCTGGACATTTCACTGGAACTCTGGTAAAGATCTCAATTCACTATACTGATTAGGAATGAGCTGAAATATTCAAATATTCTTGCATGTGTACATCATTCGATTTGCTTGTGAGTCATGTAGTACTTTTGTTACATGATTTAGGTACTTTGCTTGCGTTGCTTTTGGTTAATTGCAGTCATTTTGAATAGGTCGTTGGCTGCTCTGTTCTTATCAGCTGCGTAATTACTCTAACCTATGAACCGAATGTGCTTCCTGTCAAATGTTGCTGCAAAGTGACATGCTGCATAATGACCAATTGGCAAACAGCATTCTTTCATATTGGAGGCAACAGGGTTCTACTGATTCATATCTAGCTTGCATGGAAAGCTGTAGTAGGCTAATATACCTGTTATGAAATTGTTCCATCATCATATAATGCCACAATACCAAGACTCTGAATTATGTACTGTCTATTCATGAATTAAAAAGATAAATGTCATTTTTACTGTGCAAAAACAGGGAAATTTTATCAAAACATTATTAGTTTACCTTGCAATTGTCATTTGACATGTATGCTGTGTTGGAGCTTTAAATAAACTTCACAGTTTCTGAAACACAGTTGGCATGTATTTGGAAACAAACTACAGTGAAGTTTCCAGTTGAAAATGCTGAGCACACTGATATATAAACGTTTCCTGGGTTTTTTTATTTTTAGAGAGCCATGCTGTGTTGTTACAACAGTGGCTTGTTTAGTAAAACTGTGGCTCTTCCTGTTCCCTTCGCAGGATGCTTTCATTTCCATTGTTCGCAGAGAGGGAATCAAGTCCTTGTGGAGCGGACTCCCCCCAACACTGTAAGCTTGCAGCACGGCCTCCTTCTTCCTTTTAGACCACAAGATGCACACACCATACAAGTTGGCTAATTTCATCCCTAAAATGCACTTTGTGTGAAATTGCTATGATGCTGTCACCTGTAGAGTCATGGCAGTACCAGCAACTGTCATCTACTTCACCTCCTATGATCAGCTGTGCGCATTACTGAGGACCAGGATGGGCAGACACTCTGGGGCGGCTCCGTTACTGGCAGGCGCTATAGCCAGAGGTGAGCCCAGCTGAACCAATCAGACTTTATTTATTTTCTCATAAATGAATGTTAATAGTGTCAGATGCAGTACATCACAATAATCACACACAAAGATACTGTACGTAATGTTGAACAAAGTATTGTGGCTTTTGCATATGCTTACTCCCACCGTGGCAGCAGTGTATGTTGTGTGTGTTTGAGTTATAGTTATATAACACTATACTACTTTTACAGTTAAATCCATGTATCATCCCAGGGTCTGAAACAGACTTTTTGTCAAACCAGCCACTGCTGGATAAAAACATTTTGCAGACATTTAACAGCATGAGCATGCTTTTTTAAAACATTTTTTAAATCTTTATTTTAAGGAAAAATAGATTTCCAGTGCCAGTAAATGAACAAACAATAGTAGCTCATTTCTATATTTTGTCTTTTTTCTTTGACGAGTCCAGGGCTACTAAAGTTAGAGCTACATCTCTGATAAAACGTTTCACTCAGGAGTGTTGTTTTGACTTTTTTGGGACTGACGGCAGTCAGGGCAGAACATGACTTGCTCTTCACCCTCAAATACCAGCCATGCGCGACACTTGTCGTTATTTCATACTTCCACTTCTCATTAAAACAGTTTCTTTTGTAACCTCACTTTGTTCTTCTTGGACATTTGTCTTCCTCCTTTCAACAGTTTTTCCCCAGTGAACTGTAGCCCCATCTATTTCGACAGCTGACTAATGTTGGATCATTTTGGTAATGATTTTCACAGAAACGTTTCGGATAACAGGTTACAGCTCAATACTGCTCTGGCAGGTGCTACGACTGGTGACTAAAGCAGACCGCAGAAACATTCGATCAGAGCAGCCTAACAAACGTGAGGATTTGTGGAAGCTTGTCTCGTATTCTGTAGCTACGCTTGTGATTTCTGTAGCCGTGAGAACTTCAGTTATATTTCAGAGATTTTCTGGCTGCTTGATTTCTACACAACACTGGTTACACAGTTACTTCTACTACTTTTACCTTGTAATCTCTCGTCAGGGTTATTGTAGTGGCTTTGCCTGCCGTCTACCAATCTGTGCCATCAGGCCACTTCTCCTGGTCCGAAGTGCTGCTTGGCCTTCGACCTGCCTAAATCCACTCAGGCCACGCCATTTTTCGGCCTGCCTAAATCCTCTCATGGTAGGCCTTTTTTCGGCCTGTCTAAATCCACTGATACCACACCATTTTTGAACACTGCCCACACTGGCTTCCGATGGCTGCCTTCCTTCAATTCAAATGACTCACCCTGATACATGAAGCTGCAAATGGTACTGCCTCTTCCTATCTACTGCGAGTGATTATACCATACTCTCCAACCAGACCTGTACTGTCAGCATCCTCTCTCCAGCTGGCTGTCCCTTTTCTTAAAGCTCCTGGCAGCCACTCCAGGAAAGTGGATTTCAGTGTCTGTCTCCTGAAAATGTAAAAAAAAAAAAACAGCACCCTTTCCCGACAACACCTCAAAGTTTCTGTTTCATAACACAAAACCCTGACCCTTCTGTCCCTTTATCTTGTAAGTCTTCAGGCACATGCCCTGACTGTGGCACTTATATGATTATAACTCTACCTATCTCTAGCTCTGGTGTTGCTTACCATGAAATGAACTTTTGTAAGTTGCTTTGGCTGAAAGCATCTGTAAAATGACTCAGTTGTAAATGACTTAATGGCATGAATGCAGTGTTGTTTATAATGCTGCGGCATAGATAAGTTGTGCTGGCACCAGTGTATTGTGAGGAAAATTGCTGCATAATATGCTTCATGTATAATATTCCTTTTCTTTCATTTCTGCTGGAAGCATTTTTCCCAGCATTCAGTCGGCTAGCTCCATAGCCTATAGGCTACTGCAGACTGAAATGATGCATTGTATTTGGGAACCTGTGTCACTTCCCTCCCTTGTGCTATTTGCAGTGGGCTCAGCCACGGTGATCAGCCCCCTGGAGCTGATCCGTACGAAGATGCAGTCCCAGAAGCTGTCCTACAGGGAGCTGAGCGTCTGCATCCACACCTCAGTCCAGAGCGAGGGCTGGCTCTCCCTCTGGAGGGGATGGGGTCCCACGCTGCTCCGGGATGTTCCCTTCTCAGGTACTCCCAGCACCAAGCTCCAGACTCCAGCACTCTCTCTCAAAAGCATTACCTCCCTACCATCATCCCCACAGCTTTTCTCAATACAAAAAGATCTCACACAACTGCCATTTTCTCTCTCAAGACACGTATAGTTCTCATCATCACCATTTCCTCTGTCCATGCACCCATACAGTACATTACAATACGTGACATTGCATTCACTTAGCTCATATCCAGAGCAACTTGCTTCATATCCAGAGCAACTTACAGTGAACGTTGACCTGAGTTATGTGTGCAAGAGTGCTAGACCAGGCCAACAACTTTTCCTGACCCTCAGCTGTAAGTGCATTATCAATAAAGCACTAAATGTAAATTCACTCTTGCCAACCTAGAACCATAATACAAGACAATAATGCAGCATAATAAAGTAAGACATAATGATACATAGTTCACATTGTGCTGCATACATGCATTCAGTTCTCATGAAGCTAACTTTTCCTCTTTCAGTATGCAGTCCATTCTGCCTAGTTGACATTTACTGGTCCTCGTGTGCAGCTGCAATCTGCTGACATATGTTTCCATGCTATTTCCCCACAGCCATGTACTGGTATAACTACGAGCAGGGGAAGCGCTGGCTTTGCCAGCACTACAAGACCACGGAGCCCACCTTCACCATCACCTTCATCGCTGGAGCGGTGTCTGGATCTGTGAGTGGAGGATGCGAATTTGCGTTTCCACAAGCTACTTGCGTGCATGCTGAGAGTATACTTTTAAATAATCCATTTCGTGAGAATTCTATGGTTTACAAACGAAAGTCCTTTTAATCACTGCAATAGTCAGGGATATGTGATGTGTGGGTAGTTTAAAATATGCGTGTCAGCCAGTTGTAAAACTGTATTCCAGCATTAACAAACTTACTGCGAGTAGTAGTGGCTTGTTCCAGTGTTAAAAGACTGCGCATTCGCCTTTAATCTCAGATTGCCGCCATTGCGACCCTGCCCTTCGACGTGGTGAAAACGAGGAGGCAGATTGAGCTCGGAGAGCTTCAGGCTTTGAATCGTGAGTATCGTTGTTCCTTTAAAGAACAGGGAACAGGATTACGTTGTGATCTTCTTGTGTGAAGAGCAGGATCCATGTTGACACACTGCACTGATCTCGTTCTCCAGTTAGCGCGCAGACGTCTCCTTCCACCCTGAGTGTGATGAGGAGAATAGTGGCGGAGAATGGCCCAACAGGACTGTTTGCAGGTACAGTGTCCACAGCGATGGCGAAGCCCGTCATCAGAAGTCACTCTGGAATAGAGCGCTTGCTAAATGTCTAAAATAAAATTAATGATGCTTTAGTGGTTTTGGACCTTTTTACATGATGAAATTAATATTCAAATGGATATTTATTCCTGGGCTTTGTGTATTATTAGGGCTGGTCCAAAATCTGCTTTACAGAGGCAAACGGGTGAAGTGTGGGTGAATATTACCACTAGGTGTCATCATAACACTGTGGGTGAAAACTGAACGGAAAACGCCTTGACAACAGAAATTTCCTCAGCTATGCTGTCAAGAATACTTTATCTCAAACTGGCACTGTTTGCTACAGACAGTTTCCTTCTGGTGAAGTTAAAAGGCGATGAGATGAGAGGAAAAAAATAATACAGTGTTGTGGAACGGGTGTGGTATTAGGCGATGTGGAACGGGTGTGGGATTAGGCGATGTGAAGTCTGCACTCTCAGAGCTGACACTACAGGTAAACACGTGCTCCTGTCTCGTTTCTCCCAGGGTTCCTGCCCAGGTTGATCAAAGTGGCCCCAGCATGCGCCATCATGATCAGCACGTACGAGCTCGGGAAGGCCTTCTTCCGCAAACGCAACCATGACAGAGCCAGGTCGACAGTCCAGACCAGCTCCTGAGCACTGGGGCCCCGGGCCGGCCAATCACAGGACGCAGAGTTCGGGTCCCTGTGGGTGGAGCCGGCACATCAGCAAATGGCTTCAATCGGTGCTAAAACCTAAGGGAATAAGCACAACATGCGTTGCCTCCACTTATCCCAGTGAGGGAAGATCAGAGTAGTCCAGAACCTTTTTTACGAGGGAAAACCTCAGCCTTGAACAGCAGATGAAGTCTAGCCAGTGTGCTCAGACATTTATGTGTGTGTCTGCGTGTGTGTAAGCATGTATCTGGGTGGATTCCTGTATTTAAGTCTGGCAGCCTGTGCTGAAGCCCTGTTTGTAGGGACTGCAGTGAAATGGATTTGAGCTGTTCTGGCTCAGCCAGTTTTAGCGCCAGTTTGTGCCAATCAGGTTCCAGATCTGTGGTGGTAAGGGGGGTATCACTGGCTTCGAACAAAGCGAAGTTTCGTATGTTTGTGGCTGCGTTCTCTTCAGTGTGACCACTTTGTTGATGGCTTTGAACATGAAGTTTAAGCGAGTGTTGAAGTACTGAGGCCTAAGTGTCTAAGCATTGTACATTTTTATGTCAATAAATGTCAGTGTGTTCAGACTTGAATATGGAATACTATTTACTTAATAATAATAGTATTAGAAAAATTTCCAGTTTTTTAAAAGCATGTGACAAAATTCCAGAGTTCCCACAATCAAAATGAAGTTGTGGTAGTGGGCAGCATGTCTCATGAAATAATCATCGGATGTTTCTCCAGATGGTGAAAAATGTGTTGCACATTTTTACTGTGAAAAAAACCGAATTATCCTGTGTTCATTGGTAGTCTGGATAATGTTCCACAGTAGCTGATTTTACATCTTTAGAGTCTCTTAATCAGGGAAGTTTGTGAGGCAACAGTGCACTCTTAGGTTATCTCCAGTTTAATTTTTGATTTGTATTATAATCATAAATTGCAAAACGTTTAATTATAGGTTTCCATTCTTGACGTTTTTAAATGTATTGGTCAAGAATGAAGTCGTCAGAATATCTGGACTCTGTTCAAGTCTGCAATATGCCAAGTGTTTTAGACTGCACTATGAAATTCACTTAAGGTTTATGTGATAAGGATATTCTTAATGTATTGAAAATAAAATAATAGATTTGGTATTCAAATCTTTTTGAACTTGCATTTAAGTGCATTAATAGTTACACGTTGGGCTTAAATCAAAGCAATAAAGTTTCCTTGGGGATTTTATAAAGTGAAAAATAAACATCGCTTTAAATGAACATTTGCATTTCTTGGCTCATACACCAAGCTTCTCTGTCTGCTGTCCGGAGTAAAAAAAAAAAAAGAAAAAAAAGTAGCAACCATAGCATCCAGGCTAACCAGCAGAACAGCAAACAGCAGAACTCGCTCTCGGGTCTGCTACACGGAGTCCGGACTCCCATTGTGTTCAGTGGCCTCTTCATTCAGGGATACAGATCATCTGGTTCCTTTTCTCAGCTGAACAATATCCAGCCCATACAATGGTAAAATTACCTCAAATTATTCATCTTCAAAGGTACCACTGAATATTTTCATCCGGCTTTGATTTTTTGACTTTGTTCAATAATTTATTGAGATATGTGCCAAACCAAAGAAAATTATAAATATTGCAATGTCAGGTCAATCCTTTTCTCTGTACTCAAATCATTAAAATGATTTCAGATATTGTATTTTTATTCTGAAATACATGCACTCTGCCAAACATTTGCTTTTGTGGCTTTCATTTTGTTTTGATAATGTTTTGACAAGTAACTGTGTGAAACTGGAATCCTAAAAATTGATTTTTTGAAATACTGATTTACTCCTTTATGACAGTTCATCCAACTGTTTTTTTTTTTCTTTTGACATGACATTCATGAGTATCAACCGAAGAACAATAAGTCAGTTTAGTTTTTATTTGTTAAATATGCTATATTTGTTTTATTGTTAATTAGGAATTTTATCTTAATATCAGTGCATTTGGATTTTACTTGAAATATATTGTAAACCACTCAGTGAAATTATTTCTATTGTCATAAATTTATAATAAGCTATAAGCAGACAACATTTTGTCCTCATATCAAAAAGGGTAATTGCTCTTTTCAAATGTCCAATTCATCTGAAGACACATTTGCACATTCATATCCATTGGTTCATTAGTGAGTTTAAATTCAGCTTGGGACACTGCTATTTAATATGTATATAAGGTATGAGTATATATATGCTTTGTCATGGATGATTTGGAATGAGGTGAATGGTAGAAGGAAAGATATAGAGCTTTCCCTAAGTTACTAACCACCTTTTATTTAAGGAGGACTTGGATAGTTTAGGGCAAGATAGAGAGATCCTGGTAAGCACACAGAATGACAGGGAATGAAGGGATGGGCCTGTTGGGGATGGAGAGACACGTAGTGATAGGAGTTGGTTTTCCAACTGGGTGTGATAGTGCTCAGGGCTGCAATTCTTAGGTGGACGACACCTAGTTTTAATTAAGTTTACACAAGGGACATTGTATTGATAGGCTTGGCTTCTGAGAAATCAAGAGGAGCTGGCCTAGGCATGCTATGAATATAAAGTCTGTTTGTTAAGGGTATGTATTGGTTTAGGAGAGGATGATGATAGAATTGCTGTCTTGTGCTACTTTTGTTGATCAGGTCCTGAGTCACTTCATCATCGACTCTACAATGAACAGGAAATTCAGAGTCCCTCTTTTGTTTTCGTTTTTGCCCCACAGTGGTTAAGTATACAGAGAAAATATACACATACACATCATCAGGCCTGTTACTGCGTGGACTCTGTGTGCAGACAATAGATGAAAGATATCTGAGACTAGGTGGTAAGGCTGGTGACAGACAATGCCCATGCTGGTTTCGGAGGCTCAGCCCAATGAGCCCTTGCCCCAACTGCAGAATGGACCACGCCCCCGTGGTTCTGGGGAAGGCAGAATAAGAATGGATTAGCCCCACTTTCACCACACACAGACTGTGAATAAACACAGCGTTCAAATGACAGCACATCATTTGACAGGCAGAGGCAGACCCTGCTTATTGCACAATCACAGATTAAATATGCCTCGTCTCCAGGGAAGGGGACTTGGCAGAATGCGCATATTTGCCTTTCTGCATTCAGGAGATGAGCCACTGTTGCCTGAAGAGACAAGTGTGCAGAGAAATCAGAGGGGTCTCTTGTCAAGCAAGAAACCTAGTTTTGAAGACAAATATAACTGGAAACTGAACTGTGAAAGCACATTGTTTAAATGTATTCAAATTAAGGTAGTTTATTGCGTGCCTACCCATATTTCAGGAATTGTGGATCACTTTATGTGTATGGTTAAAAAAAGAATACAAAAGAAATTATTTGGTGTTGAACTGCTCCAGAAAATTTGGTGTGACAATGCAAAGTGGTTGAAACAAATTTATTCTAAATTAATTACAAGCATTAATTGAAAAAATAAATACACAATGTAATAAAATCCCTAAGGAAAACCAACATTTTATACTTTCCAGTTTTCTGTTAAAAAAAGGTTACAGATAAATGGTGAAACATTCTGTTGAATCCATGGCTGGACTCTCAAAAGCTGCACAGTTAGATGTACTGTGGACACAAACATCATATGCTACAAGGATTGAGGCCATTTGTCGACAGCAATGAAGCTTACATGGGTAGGTACTGATTGTTGAACAGGCAAGCTAACCTAATGTTCACACAGTGAGCAACTCGGTTGGTGGGTCGCTCACATCTACTATGCTGTGGGTGGGGCAAGAGCTTCCTGTTGTGTCCTCTTAGTGATCTCGTGCAGCTACAAAAAAAATGAACGTGAGGCTAATGAATTTTCCTACCCATCAGCCATATAAGACAGGGTGCTAAACTACAAATCTAATATAATTTTGTATCTATAGCTTATCAGCCTGTCTTTTATGTTGTTAACTTATGACAGATAGGCTGTCTACACAGACAACAAAACGGCATCCCTGTCCAATAAGGTAGACTCTGAAAGCAGTGACCTCCAAGTAAATTTGCCTGCCTTTGAACAGAAAATCATACTTTCTCGCATTTTGGTCCATACATAATATGCTAGCTAGAAAAACCTAGCATTTATCTAGCCCATGTGATAGCCTGTGTCAATGTTTTATTCAGAAAATAACTAAAGAACTTGCATTGACGCTAAGGACAGTCGCAACTGCCCTCAAAGCTTCACTTTTCAGGCACTTGTCCCTGTATTCTTTTGTAAAGATGTACAGGGCTGGGTGACTTTGAGCTGTACTATTTAATCGACCCTCCATTGCCAATGTGTGCATTCACTGCCTTGATTTGAATTGAGCAATTATTCACAAAATGGTGTCACATCAGAAGGAAAAGAAGAAAGTGCAGAGCCAAACTCTGATTGGCTGTTGGCGGGTGACGCCTGTGAGAAGATCAGCCATGATCAACGTTTCTCTGGCAACAAAGTACTACACCATGGCAAAATCAGCCCAGTTTCTGGGGCCGCTCAGCTTCAAAGAAAACTAATGGACTTTCAGCAACTGATCCACTGAGTTACTCGCTGTGTGAACACTGAGTAAGAATGGCAAAAAGTCACTGCACATTATACAAAAAACAGAGAAAACCAACAGGATGACAACAGAGCATTACAACAAACATACAGGGAAACAGCACGAAACCCTGACCCATTAACAGGCAGCAGTGCAACATTAACAGAGATGAAAGGAACAAAAGTAGACCCTGATCCCCCAGACTTTGACCATCCTGTTTCCTCACACTAGCTACATTCATTGTTCACATTATATTATATATGGTTATCAGGGATACGGGTCAATTATTGGCATTACGGGTACATTATTTTGGCATTATTTTCAAAAATCTACTGATTGTTCAGTTTCCTTTTGCAATTATAAATCAATAGTGATATTGTGGGTCCTACATGGAAAGCTTGTAGGACCCACAGAACTGTACAGAGAATGCTTATTCAAGCATCTCACACAGGGTGAGATTATTCTTTATCCTTGTATTTCTCCCTTTAGTCCACATACCGCATACATGGTTACCATGAATTGTGGCGTGCAGTGGCTCGTCCTTGAGCAAGCAGAAAGGTATATACCATCATATGACCCATAGTAATGACGTATTCTTCATTTATAATCACATGGCAAGGCTTTTAGATGAATATGTTAATGAATGCTATCATTTTCCAGGAATAATAACATTTATATTAATTAATATCAATCGGTATAATATTAGTGTTGATTGGGTAACTAGTCTTCATGAAATAATATAGTTAATATAGCCAATTTAATTGGGAGGAAAAACTTAATGTAAAGAAAATGCTAATTAGAGCTGTGGATAATTGATCTAGTTCCTTAATCCATGAATGGCTAGTGACCAGCTGATAATCAACATCAATTTGTCCGCATTGCTACCTATTGCATCCTCTCAGATTCTGTATGCTTTAGTTTATTTTTCTGATTAATTAATGATCTAGCAAACCGTAGGCCAAAGGCCAAAGTTTCAGCCAGGCTTCATGAACTTAGGCAGTTTGCTCACGTGATGCAAAACCGATCGTATGCCGTAATCTCGAGGCCGCGAAAGACAGAAGTTGACCATCCACGCAGAATGCAAATGTCTTCCATTTTAATTACATCAGCGACTGAAACCACATCACTGATTTCCCACAGTACTGCTGAACATGCAAACTGCATCCTCAAAGGGCTGGCAAGATAGTGGGTTGTGCTGAGCATTTTTTTTGTTGTTGCATTGACTATAAATGAAGCTTGCTAATGAAATAATGGCGTTAATATAGACTAAACAATTTCCTTAGGCAACAAGAAAACAGCAGACTGGGGCCAGAAACTGCTGTCAGTAATTTGACAGTTGGAAAATAGTTATGAATTAAGCACTCCTATTGCTGAAAGGAATGCATCCTGACATACAGAACTTGTTACACCTTCTACATTTTTCAACCACTGTAATGGGGTTTCATGTCACTAAAAGTTAATTTGCGTGCATCCATGACAGGCCTATTAAAATGGCTGTCTGTATAAGTTTAAGGAACCACCAGCCAATCAGTGTTTTAAAACTATCTTTAAAAATTGTGTGTGAGATCTGTATCTATTCACAACAAAGCTGGAAAGTTATGGTTTGAGATGGTGAAAAAGAAAAGGCTAGAAAACCGTTATTCACCCTAATCAAATTACAGACTTGCTGCAGCATAGCAAAAAGTTGCAATACTTGAAGGTGGAAACATGGCATATAAACAAACACATTCAAGCAACTAAGGCAGAGTGGGCTGTCTATAATTGTTGCTGTGCCAGGATGATTGATGGCAGGTTATGGGAGTCAGGAAGATGAAGGCACAAAGCAAATGGCACGACTGTATCAGGGCTGTTCACGCGTGAGGGGTGTTGAGTGAGGTGCGGTAGAGTGAGGCTTCATGAGCCCCATAATAGGTGGAACAAGTTTTCCAATGGCAAAATATGATTGGTTCAAAATATGATTGGTTCAAATACGCTAGTGGTTGAAAGTACATCTTTGCTCCACCCACTTTGGGGTTCATTAACCCCAGTCTCCAATCCCTATGTCAGCATACTACCCGTAACGTTACAGAGGGTTTGAGGTATGGACAGGCAGAGCACAGCTTGGGGGAAAAAGTGAAATGAGATAAGCTCCTCATGTGTAATGAAATTCAGATTTGACTGATTTCCCACTATTTGCCTGCCTGAGAAAATTTTATTCCCCTAAAATTATGTTTGGGTTATCGTTTGTCATCTGCACTTGCAAGCAGTAATACCTGTCATTGAATAAACCCACCAAAATAAAACGTACCGCTTTGACAATAAAATGGATGAAAGCTGGCAAAAAAACAAACCTTTTTTTAGACCAGCTACGCTGAACCTCATTGCTTTATGAAAAACAAATCTTTGTAGATACATTCCAGGAACCGATCCCTGTGTTCTCTAGTGTGCCTCCATTTTCTAAAGCTTGTCAGAAGAGACTGTCCTTTGAGCAGACCACAGACGTGAAGCAACTGACATGGACACTCTGCATAGCCCAGTCAGGCTTAGCAAGTACATAACAATTCAGTTAAAATAACACTGGCCTCAATTTTTTTTAAAAAAGAGAAAAAAACAATGTCAAGTCTATACCTGTGACCCCAGTCTCTCCATGGCTTGACACGGTAGGGATGTTTTTGTTTTTTTATTAACGGATGGAGTTATGGGGTGCCGATATGGCCAGGCCAGTCCTGGGCCAGTCCCAGTGACGGGTTCAGGAGGGTGTGAGCCCAGGGCTGGTCATCTCTGTGGTGGGACTCACTAGACATTCGCTGGACTTGAGACTGGCCAGGGACTTGTAGCTGGCCACCGACGTCAGGGACCCACAGAGGCCGCGCAAGGAAGGGGTGTCTTCTTTTCCTACGAGGAAAAACACAGGATGGCTGAATGCATGACTGGGAAACAACACTGCAGACTCTCATTTATTTGACCTTTATTTGACCAGGTAGAGTAGAGAGTGGATTTAATCAAGAAGTAAATCTTAATCGTTCCAAAGGAGTCACTTGCTTTACAGTGTATCGTACACAAGTGACACACCAAATTACCAAGTAATAAATAATAAAAATCAGATCTACAAATCACTGGGAGCGATTTAGTACAATATCAATACTTAATAAATTCATACGATCACAGCATTCAATAAGAAGATTAAACCAGACAAGGAGTTTATCCAAAAGGCCAAAATACGTAATTTATTAAATAGGAAACTATGAACAATTTTTCCCACTATTTTTATGGGGCTCCTTAGGCCATCAATACCGTATGTAATAGTGTGTGTAATTTGTAAATTCTATGTCGGTCTTGACGTGATCAGTATGTGACACACTGCAAAGCAAATAGAACACTGGTGTTGTCATGGTGCCCTCACAGTCATCTATCTACAGCAAGGGCAATCGGCAAGTTAGCGCGCTGCAGTACCACAGGTCCCTGATGGGGGGCTAACTGAGCTGGGCTGACATCACCAAGGCTGACTCAGTCCTCCCCGGGAGCTCCCTCACATTAGCATTTGCAGTGGATTGTGGGATGGGGTGGGGATGGGGGCAGGTTGTGCCGTACCTTCGCTTCGCCAGCGGGGGCGCTCTGGCTTGCCCTCCGGCTCCTGAGATTGGGCAGGGTCCAGGGACATCTGTGACAGGCTGATGTCAGCCGAGAGCTGATCCAGACTGTTGAAGCTTTTCCTGTCACCATAAAGAGGGGAGAGAGAGAGCGAGAGAGTGTGTGAGAGAGAGAGAGAGAGAGAGAGTTGGTTTTGGTCAGAGGAGGTAGAGGCGGATGCACACAAGACTGTTAGCCTGCTTTCACCAAAGATCTGACGTAGAGATGGCAAGTGGATGACATCACCCATGACCTGGCACTCAGCGGTCGAGGGACAGGCTGCTGGACCCCCCAGGCTGCCTGGCATACCACGACAGAATGTGCAGAGCCAGAGCATTACCCCAAAATACAACCCCCCCCCCCCCGCCCCCGCCCCCACCTGCAGGGCACACTTAGGAAAGCATCTCCCTCTCAGATCATTCCAGTGTTTCCTCTTTAAATACCCAGGGAGGCTGTACACACTTCACAGGATAAATAACGAGGGCCACAAAATAGAAATAAACAAGTGAAACGATACTACTCAAAGGCACTGACAACAGCCAGAGTGAACGATATGACACTGTAAACCGACATGCAACAAACTGAAGCCCTCTACATTTTAATCTGAAGATATATTCCTCTAAATCCCTGACCGAGCACTGTGAAAAGGACACAGAGGAAGATAAATTAGTCCTTAGTGCGCAGTTGTAACCACAAAGAAGGCAGGTTTAATTTGATTGGAAGAAAAAAAAAATGTCAAAGGGACTCAGCGTCAGTGAAAACTCCCATAATCAAAGTCTGCTTTTCAGTAGCACAACTTGGTGTACTTATTTCGGTGTACTGCCAACATAAAGGATAACTTATTCTGCGCAACAGGATTGTGGAAATGAACACTGAGGATGGTGCTGGCACCTGTATGTACCATTATTGGCATAAGTAACCAAACAGTGCACCATGTCCTTGGAACTTGTTTAGCAACAGCAGTAATTAACTGGTACTGCGGCAAATAGGAAAAAAACAGCTATTCTCCCACCAAAACAAAATCCTTAATTTGTGGTGTCTTCTATTAAATAATAATTTTCTACACTGTTTGAATCCTCGGTAAGTGCTGTAGTGTTTTCAGTTGAATACAGCCTGGCTGTACACAAAAATTTATTTTCATTCATCTCAATAACAATAAGAAATACAATAATACAAACAATAAACCATTATGATTATGAATATGATGACAATGATGATCATTATTATAGTGCAAAGAATGCTTCTCATCAGCTCACATTTCCATTCACTATGCTAATCACGTCAAAGACAAAGAAAATATGGAAGATTACACATACTCCTCCCACTGTCCTGTGCGTTTCCTGTACAGCAGGGTATCCAGGGCGACGGCGCTGGTGTCAAGGGCGCCCGGAGAAGGCCACTGATTGGTGAGATGAGTGGTTAACTCCTGCCTGGATCTCAGATCGTGGTTCTTCAGCACTGTTCTGGGGACAGGAGACACAGCCGCAGGCTTTTTGCACGTACAGGAAAAGCAGTCTGTTCACCTCCAGATAGCCAGTCTTATTCCCTCTAGGTGCATCTCATTAAATGATCATAGCATGTTTTGTGTCTGGAGGAATGATTCTAATTTCCACACAGGAAGCTACAATACACACAGAAAAACAGCAATACAAAGTGAAACACAGTGAGATAGACAAATTGAATCGTTTTCTTCTGGGGATGAGAACAGCCTGAAAATTTGGACGATAGATCTAGTGTGTTGTTTGAAAAAACGCTGCAGGGAATTCTCCTTAAGATTAGAGCACAAATTGAGATTTCAATCACGTTTCCCAAGAGAATAACCTGAGAAACACAAGACAATTTTATACGAAATGGTACAGGCAATACAACAATGCATACAATTATGTACACACAACAGAGATCTCATATATAGTTTTCTTATCCTCTGGGCATTATCCTTTGAATAAACACATCGTATGATGTGCCTCAAGTATCCCTTTGAGTCCTATCCTATCCCACTGCTAGGTCTTTAGCCCAGGTAGCAATGCTGTAGAAGTACATACAAATGATTTATCTGCTAAATAAATGTTATGCAATGTTATATCAACATAATTGAAGAGGGAGGGTCAATGCAGAATAGATGAATTATGAACACTTCTTCATCAGAAGTCTTACTTAAAGACTTGCGGGAATACAATGCAGTAGCTGAATGGTAGCCATTCGGCCCAGATCACTGCTTCCCAAGCTCCCATGGACCCTCGGATATGCTGGTATTTCCTTACAGCTGCGATAGCTAATTCAAGTGCCTAATAAGCTGTTAATTGAGCTTTAGTCCATTAAGGACCTGATTGACTGGCAAGCAAAATCACATTTGGGTTCTGAACGCTTAAGTGTGGACACCTGGTAACGGAAAACTAACTGCTAAACTACTAAAACTGAAACGCAAGTACAAGCATGACTGGCTGAGGGAGAAGGATGGGCTAACGAGCACATCGGTACTTTGAAGTGGAGCTGACATTTCAAGCATTAAACTGAACCTAGTGCAGCAGAGGAGGCTGTGATGCACCTCTTCAGCATTTAGTGAGCACTCAGCATAAGGAGGGCAAAATGCAAATGGAATTGGCATTTACATCATTACTATACTGCAGCGAACACAGATTCAGTGCAGCATTCTCTCTTAAAGTGTTCTCATTAGTGAATATAATTGCTGGAGTCTGCCACTCATATTAAGAGACAAAAGCTTAAGTAAGGAGTGTGACAGAAATGAGTTGTATGCCCTTGACAAATGTAAATGTTAGGACCCCTTCAAAAACTAAATGTGACTTTTCAAGGGGCTTATCCTGTTAATAAATACATTTCAGATAATAAAAATGTTGGCGAATCCCTGTGAATTTTCATAACTTGCAACAGCAAAAAAGTAATGCAGGGCACAAATCTGATTTATTAAAAACCAATTATGAGGAAAAGTACACCAAAAATGAACACTTTAAAATCTCTGCTGCCAGACCAAAAAGGGTTTTTAAGTGAAGGGTTATAACAATCAAACAATACGATACATTTGTTTTATATTTCTTGAAACAAATTTTGGTATGATTTATAATTCTTATACAGAACAAGAACCACATTTTATCTCCATAATTCTTTTAAACACCGTCTACTTCGTCAGGAATGGAGCTAGTCTATTTCCAGAGAAAAATAGCAATCCTTCCAGGGAGCACCCGGTTTTATTGATGAAAATTTTGCAAACTTGGATCACAAATTTACACTTAGTCTCACAGCAGATACAAAGCCATTTCAACCAATGTGTGAAAGAAGCATTCTCAGCACTTTCTTCAAACATATGTTTGTTGTATGCTGGTACACAGAAATGCACAATCACCAGTTTCTCCAACAGCTGGTGTTGATACGGGCCCTGTGTACTCAGATGCTGGGACACATACTGTAGGCTTCAATGATTAAACCAGGTCAGTTAGTGTGCAAACACAGTGAGTGTCGCACAGCATGAGCACAGCCAGCTCCTAATCTGTTACAGCGAGGCCAGGAGATCGGAATGACTGCACACCATAATCAACATGCCACTCAACAAAGGAACTTATACAACCTCACCTAATGAAGTAGGTGCATTTATGTCAGAGTGAAATACGGTTGTTACTTAATTGCTTACACAGATACTGCATAATATGTTGATTAAGCGATGGGTTGATAATGACATCACCCGGACAGTTCTGCCTAATGCTACCAGGAGAGCAGCCTCCCACCACCCGAGCTCAGGCACTGTCAAAAAAACATAGAAAGTTTGAGTAATATAGAAGGGTAACTTTGGTAACTAGGCCTGTGTCTCCCATAAATGGGATTGCCTTGAGAGTGTTATGAATGGCTCTAAAAGTACTGTTCCAGGACCAGCTTTACTTATTGTGCCGTGGAAACCTCCAAATGTGTTCTGGTTCCACAAAAGTCTACTGCACTTCTTTATATGCTGGTGTATGAAACAACCCTGTTGTGCAATCTTGAATTTCAAGTAGCATGTGCTTCCACCACATTGGGATTAACATGGTTATTAACAGATCATCCAGTTAGAAAATTGATTTAAATTGAGCATGCTAATCATGTCCTGAATTGTTACACTGTTTCATGCACCTATATGCATTTGGATTGTTTTGCCTGGTGTTTGTTCATTTTCTGAATACCATTTAGAACTTTGATGATATTCCATTGGGATTACACTTATGATATGCTGAGATATGCTGGCTTCACAAACTACACAAGAGCATACTGTGAAAATGGCCGACCGTAGAAGGTACAAAGTCGTTCTCTCAGAGACCATCAGTAGGGCCTGCCTGCATTGCAGGTGAGCTTGAGCAACACAAACATATGGAACAATCATATTCCAAGCGTGCTGATACATTAATTTTATTATTAACTATTCAGATTGATGATTGTTTCTCAGACAATGTCTACACATTGCCATCTTCACATCTTTCTGACCCATCCTATCAATTCACAAGTGGCACAACCTTACCACAGGACTCCCCCAAAGATCCGTCTTTGGGACCCCTCCAGTTTCTTTCCTTACCACCCATGTAAGCCTCACCGCACATATGTGCCAACTTGGCATCAACATTGGAGGGGATGAGGGAGGCAAAAATTGAAGGGTACAACTGCATGCTCCACTCCAAGGGCAGGGATGACAGACAAATGTATTTAAAAATAAAGCAGGTGTGCATTGTGTAACATCTGCATAAGTCAGTAGAACTGCAGCCTACTATAAATAAAGCAGCCTACCCTTGCATACCAAGAAGCCAAAAAATGAACTGAGGAAGCATGTGGGGTGTCCATGGGGTGGCTGACTCAGACCATGTGAAGGTCACACCACACAGTTGGGACTTTGATCCCCCCCCACGGTGGTTTCTGTACTGTGAACTCAAAATCTGTCCTTTCCTTACAGCATATGCTAGCTAGCTAATTGTCCAGACCCTTTGCGCTGACCTGTCTAAATACAAAGAATTACCAACCAGAATTTTGCCATTATGCCTCGGTAGTTATAGACAACTGCAGCTGAAACATTCACCAATTTGTTTCACAAAACTGTCTATTGAACTCTGCAGTCAAAATCCAAAAGTGCATCGAAACGACCTATCTCTCAGGACCATTTATGTGTTTTTGCATTGTCTTTTAAAAAGTCATTTCCAGACAGAGAATGTGCATCTGCATCAGATCTCATCTTCTCTGATTCCTGAAGAACTCCGGTGCTCTTTTAACTCAAGATAACATTTGCATGGGCAGAAAGTCCCCACCACAGAAAAAGGCACAGTGGGGTGGCTGACTCAGACCATGTGAAGGTCACACCACACAGTTGGGACTTTGATCCCCCACCACGGTGGTTTCTGTACTGTGAACTCAAAATCTGTCCTTTCCTTACAGCATATGCTAGCTAGCTAATTGTCCAGACCCTTTGCGCTGACCTGACTGAACAAGTGCAATTCTCTCCTTCTCCCTGCATGTGCTGTCAAGCCTTTCCAGCTCATGCAGAATGCTGCAGCTCTAAGCATTTATAATCAGCGAAAATGCACACGTCACATTTCTCCTCGTCTTCCTCCACTGGCCCAAATAAAACACAAAGTTCTAGCCCTAGTCTACAGTGCAGCAAGAGAAATGGCACCTTTACCTGCAACTCTGTTATTAAATCAAACAGTCCTGTCTGTCCACTCTGCTCCACATCCGCTGATCGCTTTACTGCCCCCCCCCTCCCTTAAAGGTCCCTCCTCCCAGGTACTTTTTCTATTCTGGCGCCCCAGTGGTGGAATAATGTTGCAGGTTTACATATTTACTCTTTCTAAGTAAATAAAGTAAACAGCTACTACCTGTTGGCATCAGCTCTTTGTTAACTGAACATTTTTGGATGCAAGTCGCTGAGGATAAGAGCATCTGCAAATAAATACGTAAATACGTAAATGTAATGTAAATGTGTGACATTGGTCTTCATGTTGGTTTCTTGGCACTTGCCGAAAACAAACTGCTACAGTAATTTCCATTGTGCAGTTTGCACGTTTGGCTCGTACGCACACGGGTCAGAGCGAGGCCCTTCACGTGTACCTTAAAAAGTGGACGTGTGGGTGCTTAAGTGACCATCAGGGGCCACTGATGCACGATGAGATGCTACCACCCCCTCCCAATCACCGAGTGACTCTAGGGCTCTGTACTGTTCCCAGCCACATTTGGCCCCGGCGCGGTCTGGATAAGACACACAAATGAGCGTGTGCGTCCGCTCGGCTTGTAAATGAGGCCTCAGGTGTTCATGCTGTCAGCAGTGAGGCCCTCGCTGATTTCAACTGTCAGTCAACAGATTTAATAAACTCAAAATGCATCCTCTTTCCAAGGGAATCATTTTCTACACAGCACATGAAATGGAAGCATCAGCTGATCTGCTAAATGAAAAGCCCTGGGATGGGAATATGAGGCATTTATTTGTGGAAAGCATAGCTGTTTCAGACATTACGCTGCCTTAATAGGGCAAATCATCACGCAACAGACATTAAACCTGTCTAAATACAAAGAATTACCAACCAGACAACTGCAGCTGAAACATTCACCAATTTGTTTCACAAAACTGTCTATTGAACTCTGCAGTCAAAATCCAAAAGTGCATCGAAACGACCTGTCTCTCAGGACCATTTATGTGTTTTTGCATTGTCTTTTATAAAGTCATTTCCAGACAGAGAAGATCTCATCTTCTCTGATTTCTGAAGAACTCCGGTGCTCTTTTAACTTTTAAGATAACATTTGCATGGGCAGAAAGTCCCCACCACAGAAAAAGGCACAGTGCGTTTAATCACACTACTCATTGAGGGGGAATCCTATATTCAGGGTTCCTTGCTGTGATTCAAATGTCAGGCAGCAGCCGTCCCTGTGGCTGCCTGAAAACGGTTCCGCAGATCCGCATTTTCACAATTGTTCCTCCCGAAATCTGTAATTAGCCCCAGCGGGCATTCTCAGAGGCCACCTATCGTTCCCTGTTGGGTTCTGAGGGGAAATCGAAGCATAATGACCACTATAGCAGACTTCATGCTACGGGGCATGTGTGTAAACAGAGCACATACGTTAAGTACACTACCATAAAACGTAGATTCTATTTCTACATTTTCGGCCACTGACTCTTGTACATAACATGCTGCTTTTAGGGTGCACAGAACCATAAATGTACAAGTTTGCGGAGTGGCAGATGCTGGTTCTATAAAGGAGATACAGCACTAAGTCAGGTGACTGTGAGGGGTGGGCTCAGGTGGTCAGTGGGTGTGGCAGGCCTGACTCACAGCTGGTCCTGTAGCTCCAGGACGATGTACTCTAGCTGCTCTTTCTCAAGTTTGTGGCTGACGTCTGTGTCCGACAGCCGCTGTAGGAGCACCTTGTTCTGGGACACGGACTCGGCCAGCTGAGCTTCCCGTAGACGTACCAGCTCCTCCAGGTAACCCTGAAAACACACACACACACACAGAGCATCAGCCTGGGGTTTATCTGTGGCAGGGTAACCCTTGAGGATACCAATGAAATGTAGCCTTTTGACTAATGTGTGTGCATTGCATGCTTGTCATGAATGTTTTAATTGTACACTGTCCCTGATAAATAAATAAATAAATAAATAAATAAATAAATAATGACACACACACACACACACACACACACAAACACATCTGCAAGGACATTTCATCCACATAGTTTGTGCTGGCAATATTCTGGAGGCAAACAGTGTGAGGAAAAATAATTGGTTTTAATTAAGTTGGTGTAAAAAAAAGACCTATACAACAGCGACAACAGCAAAAATGCCTTGTGTGCCCAGCCCGAAAGAGCACATAGCTCCCAGAGTCCACTACAGTGTCTATGATGGCATATGCATTCACATATGATTTTCAGGGTTAGGCTGAACTTTACTGCAGGATGGATAAACAAGAGAACCAGACACACCAATTACTAGATCATCAATGAGTTATTATGCAATAAGACATCATTATAAGTTGGGTAAACCAGAGCTGGAGATGAAAAATGTGATACACCTGCTAATCTAAAATAGCAAATTTTGCATCATTAGATTTTCTGACAACTGGAAGGGATGCTAGTTTTATCCCTAATTAGCACCACTGTGATAATGTGGTCCAGGTCCAAGGGTTACTATATATAGCCTGAAATGTTTGGTTTGCATGCTTAAAACTTTTTCTTAACTATACAATTAATTTATGGAAATTATTTTTATTTTCTCCTCATTAAAGATTTAAGAATATGCAATAAGATATCTTCTTCCTAGAAAGCATGGCCACCAAGTCAGCATGCAAAGAGCATACGTTTATACAGCAGTCCAAGGAAGGATTTGTGCACAAACGGAACTTGGGATTCGGATGAGCGCAGACATTCATGTTGGGATGTAAAGAAAGTCTGAATCCAGTCACAGCTGGAGGCAGCATTGCAAGATGCACAACACGGAGGAAAGCACACACGCGTGAAACAGACTTTAACAGCAGCCATGAAATATCCTTAGGTCACCTATAGAAGCAAACGGATACGATCCAAACCAACGCATGGCTGACATTTCTAGTGACGAGCTATTAAAGCACTAACTCCTTTAGAGGACAGAGATGTTTATAAAGTGTCGAGGAGGAAGGCTGCCGTGCGGCACATCTAAGTTGGGGCACTTGTGCCCAGTGCTGTAATGTGTCCTGCAGCCTGGACTGTACCCAGCGTGCTGAACGCAGCCGGGAGCCTCACGGGGAGACATAATTGGCCATAGTGTCGGCCTGGGAAGGACGGCCCCTGTCAGCATGCTAACCGCTGCCTCATCAAACCAGACGCACAGCGCTCTGATGTGGCAGCTGCGGTGCCTTGGCCAACAGCGTGTACAGCAAAAGAAGCAGCTGGCTTTCGCCTGTGTCTGAGAATGTCACGGCGAAGGGAATGAGCAGTCGTGTTTGCAGTCGTGTTCATTTATATTCAATGTAATCATTTCTGAAGGATTCATCCACTGTCCTTTTCTTTGAGGCTATTCAGGAACACAATGGACTGTACTGTTCATGTGCTCCGGCAGAGAGCCGGCTGAGAATAAAAGCAAAGCTGACAATTTCACTGCAGACAGAAAACAGAAGAAAAAAAAAACGATTTGACTTCGATATTTGGCAAGCAGTCTCTTTGCTGGATAGTCTGAGAATTTAAACGATTTTCTGCACGCAGGCCAAATGTGTAGGCGGCAATTAAAAACTCACGGAATTCAAAGAGTTAAAAACAACATTTTTTTCATTTGACACTAATGCAGGGAGCAGGCTTCTCTATTTTGATGCCCTGGGGCTGCGAAGTCTGTTAAAGAACACAGAGGGGCCCTCTTGTGTTGTTTACAATTTCACAACAGAGCCCTGGATCAGCTGCCGCTGGAAGCCTGGCCCTGCGCCACTCTTTGTTGTCTGACTGTGAAGCCCACAGAAATTCCAAACGGTCACAGCTCGCCCCCCTCCGCGGGCCAGCGGTGCTCAATCAGGCCCGAGCCTGCAGGCCCGTCTCTCCCCCCTCCTTCCTGCCGCCACGCCGCCCCGCTGCGGTAAAAACGGTTTGGGCTGATGTGAAAAACGAGACCGGCGCGAACGAGAGGGGCCGGGATGCGCGGCGGCCGCCCGTAATCACGTTGGCCGTCGAAACGAGGCCGCTAACCGGTCCCCGGGGAGGCCCAGCAGCTCAAGATGGCGGTTCGCTTTCTCCATCTCCCCATGTCCCTACCGTGCGGCTGCTCAAAATGAGACAGAACAGGCTGTTGGGTCTGCGCGCGGGGAAAATGTCTGCCATTACCATGGTGACTCACTGTGAGCTGAAATCTGACTGGGAAAACCAGCAAACACAAGAAGACTCCTCCTGTTATATCACTGGTCTGCTTATTTATCAATCAGTATTACTATTGTCACTTTATTGCAATTCATTTTTTTAGGCAAATACATTTTCTTTAACAATTCTCAGGAGCAGCTAGTGAACAGCGCTGTATTACTGTGGATATATTTCATGGCTGAGAATTGTATTTGTACCATATCCTCCAGAACTATTGTACCATATTGGAAAGAGCTGAAATGAAATTATACATGTCTTGTCCAAAAAATGAAACCAATTTCCAATTTAGCCTAGGAGTGTGGGGGGGGGGCGGCATCCAAGACCTGACTTTGACACTACCTGCTGTGGATGGATAATTCTGGGTGCCAAAGAGCAGCATGGATTCTATGTCCTGTTTGAGATAACAAAATGAGATCATGATTGTCTCTGTCACACCTTTTGCTCCAGGACCATCCTGTACTTCTGCTCCACTCTCTTGCACTTGTTAAACCAACTGCTCTGGTCCAGGAAGAGGGCGGGGCCTATATTCTCCGGGGTGCTGCTCTCGCTCCCACTGCTGCCCAGGGTCCTCATCTCCTCCTCATCGCTGCTGATGCTGTCTGAGCTGGGGGGGGGATGCGTCAGCAAGTTACAAGTGGTCCTAATCAAGCTGGACTAACGACAAAATAGCATAAATTCTGATGAAGCAATTTGGCAATTTGTCGTTTGTAATCAATTAAAGTGTGAAACTATCAATCATGGCAGTGGTAAAGCAACAGATGCCTGAGTATTCCAGGTTTTCATTACAGTGCAGGTGCTCGCTCACCTCTGTGTGAACTTCAGATAGGGGGTGTAGTCAATGACAGCAGGACAGCTTCCATCAAGCCCCTCCCCCTTCAGGCAGAAACTGAAATTGCAGAGAAATTACAGGATTCTGGAAAATTTGAAAAACGCTGAGAGGGAAACATTCTGCGACTGAAAACTTCAAAGGAATGTGAAATGGACGGTCTGTCTGAGCCATCTGAGGAGCGCTGCAGATGCCGTAGTGGGGGGCAGCCTGGCACAGAAAGAGGACTGGAATGTGTTAGGCAAAATGCCAGCGTCGTGACTAAACCTTGTGATCCAGTTGTGCGCCGTTTTTAGTTCCTCGTACATTTCTCATGCTCTCCTAACTACGCCAAACAGTAAACCCTGCGCAATCAGACGCGCGTCGCTGCTAGAAGTGTTTCTGTTGCTGAGGTTTGTTGCCTTAACATCGTAATGCAAGTAAATGCACTCATCAGCAGGCTACTCCCTGACCTCACCCTGTCGCAGTTCCGGCTTAGTGACTCCCAGTTCTTAAATCACGGAAATCGCTGCACCCCTCCACCCCTCCCACTGCATATTCATAATCATTTCACAGCTCCAGACTCTCCATGGACGCATTAATTTGATAAAGTAAAGGTTAGATCGCAAAGACTAGGACAAGCCAAGGCTTTGTAGTGTAGGCCCGAGCATTATAAGGCTCACTGATAAGACCACATAAAAACACTTTGATATCATGATAAAATGTGCACCACACTTTTTTTTGTTGTTGATGTTACCGATGCGACATCAAAGAGAGGCAGCCAGCAGAGTCGGTTCTTCGTCGGCAGCGGCGGCACCGAAGCTTAGCGGCCACAGACGAGGGGAAGGGGCGCCGTGGGGTTGCCTGAGGTGACAGTACGAATTTGCCCCTCCTGACATCCCCGGGGGGAGCCGGTGACACTAAGGCTAGGGTGCCGCCAATTATCTCAGGAGACGCACAGCTGAGCCTCAGCCAGCCGGCCCTGACGTAGCAAAAGGTCACCGACAGAACAGCGCCGCACGAGCGGGGGCACCGGAGCTGGGAAGGGGGTTAAGGGAGGGGGGCAGCGGTGGGCATCGCAAGCTGCGCTCCAGCGCTATGTGAAAGGGGGTCTTCTGCAGACATCCCTTCTTTTTTTATTCTGTCTGAACCTACAGATTACATCATTCGGTCAAGTACTGATACATAAATGCAGGTGTGTTACTGATTTTGATCATTTAGAGAGCCACACAATGCTGATGTTGACTCAAGTCAAGTCTTTGTGATGTAATCCGTTTGCATAGTGTTTATTGCTGTAGGATGTCCTCTGCAAATGAACAAAATCAGTGCACCATTATTGCAAGCCAGGAACAGGGCTATTATTGTTATTATTACGATTATTAGTAGTATAATTATGTTTCTAATTTTTTACCACTACTGATTTGGCAGAGTGCCCCACAAGGATAATGTTGCATGATTAATTAAATACATTTCAGAGGATCAACAAAGATGACAATACATAAATAACAGCGCATAGCCAGAATTCGCAGGAAGCAAGATGAGAAGCAGAGTTAAGATCTGAAGATAATAGCTGAAAAAGTCCTCCCCAGGGTAAATGTGTTTATGGGGTGAAATTGTGTGGTTTGCTTGCCCATGTGCTGTGGTCAGGTTGCAGAAAGAAAGCCAGAATTACATACTTAAGGATCTAGGGGCAATCCCTGCTCTTACATCTATGGTGATACACATCTGAGCTTGGAGCACCAGATCTCAGCCCATGGGACCTATTGTACAGCTTCTTTAGTGTACTACTCGAGGAAGCTTGCAATGCACAGTATAACCAGTTCCAACCAAAAAAAAAAAAAAGAACTGGCTTATTTGACATACTCAACTCTAGGAAAGTCAAAAGAATAAAAAAGTCTCTGGGCTCTGAACGACCAGACAAGCATGAAGAAGAGATAAATGGGCATCACTCACACATTTCACAAGGAAATTTCTATGTCCCACAGTAGCCTATGTATGGGCGTGCTGGAGCAACCGCTCTCTTGTCAGAGTAACACATGGGAATCACACAGCCACTCACTTCTCAAAGTTCTCAGAAGTGCTAATTGCCCACAGGTTTGGGCTCCATAATGACAGACTTCCAATCAAGTTTCTCATTTTCAACTCACTTCCAGAAACTAATGTAATCTGAGAGATTTACCACATGTGGGCAGTTATTTTATAAATGTAAGCATCCATTCCAAGAAGTAAATAAAGATATCATACAGAAAAGAACAATAAGGAGGCTGGCGTTGGTCTTATGAACGGCCTCCATGAGGACAGGAAGTGCTGAGCCACATTCCCCTCGAGAGGCCAACAGGGCGAGAGCTACCTGAAGTCGATGGCGTTGAGACCGATGAGCATGTCCGCAAGCAGCCCCGCCTCCTCTCCTAGCATGATCGCTCCGTCCTCGTAGAAACGCCTGTCCCACATAGAACAAGGATCCTCAGAACAGGGCATCTTAAAATACTGAACGATTCTTGCATGAGTGAGGTATTCAGAGAGACTAATGATTTTCTCTCCTTTTCTTTCATTCTTAACAAGAAAAATCCATGAGAGCTTGAATCGTGACTACTCATAATGTAAGATTTGAGTCAAACCATTATTTCTGGTTTGTTTTAAAATAGATACACTATTACAATAAAATAACAAGTTAGAAAAAGACAGTGCACCAAGCGGAGATGAAAAATACAGTCATTTTTCATCTCTGCTTGGTGCACTGTGTCTTTTTCTAACTTGTTATTTTGCTATTTGCGCTTTTTATTTGAAATAGCTACAGACTGTTGTAGCTATTTCAAATAAACAGCGCAAATAGCATAAAGCCACCACACAAAAATGAATCACTAAATGTTTGTCTGGTTGCCTTTGCAACAAAGTGAATACAGCAAACTCGAAATTGTCCCTTTGAAAACTAAAGTGGCTCCAGGCAGCACAATCCACCACATATGAAAGTGGAAATGATAACAGTCTTGAGGCATCAACATAATTCCAGCGCACGACGTTCGGTAAGCGAAAATGGCGGAATGATCTCCTCAGAAGAGCCGTACGACATTAGAGAAACGCAGGCACAAGGGAAACGGGGAAGCTAAGTGACCTGGTGGTTTTGAAGTCCCGCTGAGCCGCAGAGATATACTCAGAGAGCCGCTTCTCCATTAGAGCTACCCGGATCCACGCTCGACCCTGCAGAGGAGAGAGAGAGGCGGATGTTCCCAACACAAAGAAAACTACATGCTGCGGGCCAGAGATCCATTACACACTTTTAGGCATGTAAGCTCACTAAGGGCACTAAGTGGCTAATGTTTATTAATCCCTGCTTCCCTCAAATATTAATACCAGCACGCAAACATGAAAAGGGACAAAACATACTTTGCATATTATATACATTTCAGTGGATTGAAAAAAAAAACAACTCATTTTTGTCATTAATATTAATTTTCCCATTCCTTTAAACCTGTCAAAGAACTGTATTCAACAAAATTCACAAGACATTACATTACATTACATTATATTTATTTGGCAGACGCTTTTATCCAAAACTACAAACAATAATGCAAACGGACAGTCATTAGAACAACTACAAAACACAGGTCCGATGAGGTACAATACTCATTATATAACAGTCACTCATAGCCATGAACACATTAAGTCCAGTTCACACAGTAAGCATAGGTTAGTTCAGAGAGTAATGTTAAGACAAACTAGGACATGCAATACTCATCTCTGACATGTTGACTAATGAACACAAATTGTGAAATGAACACTTAATTATCTGAATACCAGGTTTGTATTACAGTGAAATTAATGTGGTGGGAATTATTAGAACTGTCTTGACTATCAGTTATAAGCCACAAAACCTCCCCCAATCCTTCACTCTCTTTTTCTGCTCCTAGGGAGTCCATTAAGACCAATTATAACTCCTATTATTGATCATGCCCTCTCAGCCAGACAGAGAGAATTCAGACTAAATGAAAACCCGCCCACTACATAATGATGTGGGCTGCAGGGTCATGTCATCTTTATTTGAGCTTTGCATGCAGCTAGTGCTACACCAGACACATGGATGAGGGGGTTGAACTTTTTTCATTGCCTCTCTAACAATGACACTGATTTCATTTAAGCCCTTTGTTATAGTTTTATCTGTATCATAAATCACTCAAACTATAAACTGCATATTAGCAATGAAGAAAATACTGAAAATATTGATGACAGTAGTAGTTGTACTACTACTAATAGCACTACCATTGACATAAATAATAATCACTGTCATTACTGTTGTCATTGTCATCATCCCTATATTCACCATCGCTATCTTATGTTTGCTCCTATTATCTTTACCCATCCCCCCAACACAGCCCCTTCCCACCTTGGCCCGAGACATGCGGACGTTCTCCATGTTCTCAATGCTGCTGATGCAGCTGTGTGGCACCTTGCTGCAGGCCATGCGGATGTAGTCCCAGAAGCTGCGTGGGCTCTCATAGCCAAACCAGTTGACCTGTCCTGCTGGACAGAGGGAAGGTGAGCAGTTATTACCTCCGCACCCCGTTCAACTCCAGGCTCCAGTGCTCGTCTTTGATTGGAACCAGGTGCTATGGTGAGATGAGACCAAAATTAACCTTTTGGGTCCCGCAAGCCACTGGTGGGTTTGGCATCAGAAGAAGGCTGCTTATGTTGACCTGCAATGAAATATGGAGGTGGGCCTGATATACTGTATTGGGGTTCTTTAATATCCTGGGGCTCTTGTTAAGGTCAAAGTAATCAAGAATTCCAGCAAATACCAGGTCATTTTGGCCTAAATCCTGTGACACCTCCCCCCCCCCAATCCACAAAGCTAAAAATGAGCTCATGGATGGATCAAAATGGATCAGCCCGCAATACAATGATCCTAATCATAGCTCAAAATGAGTCAAGAAACGGTTAACTGACCACAAAATTACAAAATATAAATCGGTCTTCTACATCAAATGCTGACACCTGAATTACAGACAAATTTAATGCACTGGAACCCGCATTTCAACAAGCCAGACAGAAGAAAATGTAAAACACAACCTGAATAAGTGTGCAATCATACCAGCAGTACGAATAAATAATGGTTATGGGAGATAGTTGGAGCATTGCATCACAGAATGCCTAAAGGTATCTTTCATTTCCCAGCTAAAAAAACCTTATCACAAAGGCAGCTCCTGAGTTACTGTTGTACTTATTGTGAAATGCAATGCCTTTCACATAGGTGTAATATTGTCTTGAGACAAACAGGCAAAATCAAGAACAGAAACATAACCATTTCTCTGCAAAATGCCTTAGTATTTTTTCAGTGTCTGGTCATGAAGCACTGGCAACACTTTCCTTGAACTGGGTCTTCATAGCACATTTATACAGTGCTGCGTGAAAGGAATGGATCCTTACATAGGGTGGTCTGTATTTCATACTTTAGACAAAAGAAAGTCTTTACTTAAAGCTTAATGATTATACTTAACTATAACCTGAATAACCTACACACAATATACTCACGAAATAATTATTTTACAAACGTTTATGGAGCAAACTCCAAATCCTATTTTTTGACTAACATATGCCACTAAGTTGTGGCACCACCCCAAGCAAATGGCAGCAATGTCTCCAAGCAAATGATTTCCTAGAGCTACTAATCAGTCTCGCAGATCTTCTTTGACACAACCCTCCTGCTTATGCTGCTTCAGATTTGAGGGAAAGCTTGCATGAACAGCCATTGGGGTTGCATGAACAGCCATCTGATTGGGGTTAGGTCTGGACTATGACTTAGCAAATCCAAAACACAACATTTCTTCATCTCAATCCATTTTTTGGTAGATTTGCAGGGACTTGGGCCCTCACATTCTCCACCAGATCATTTTGGTCCTCTCAATGATTTTGGGTCATCCAGATCCACAAAAAAAGCAGCCCCAAACCAAGACATGGCCACCACCATGTCTGGCAGATAAGCTTATTTTAGTGGTGGGCAGTGCTTAGGTTTTTAACAAACGAATTGGTCCAGAAAACATTTTCCTGAAGTCTACAGGATCATGCAGATGGTCTTTTACAAACATTAAATGTCCTTTTTTGAGAGCAAAGGTTTATTCCTGGCTATCCTTCCACTAATACCATTGCCATTCAATTTATGTCTTATTGTTGAAACAGTATGAAAGTTTAAATCAACTGCAGTAAGGAAGGACTGCAGATCTTTGGATGTGGTTCTCCAGTGTAATATTTCTTGCTGGTCTGTGGGATAATTTTCCAGGACATCCACATTTACATCTCTAGTTATGATCTAGGTTCACCCAGGTTCAATAAGGAAAGAACGCTGCCTACGCGTACAGTATTAACGATTCTTAATCTGAGCCAACAGGGAGCCGGGGGGAACCTACTGCTCTCGCAGCCCATTTTCAGGCTGCGCAGAGTTCAGCTGTAAAAGAATCCTGTCACTGTAATGGACTGGTAGTGAGTCAGAGAGGCTCACATACATCATTCAGCTGGCTGGAGATCCTCTCAATAATGTGTGGACTGCAGCAGGGCAGGCCGGAGAGATCAGACACCGGGGGAAAACATCACATGCTTGCATCCTGCACTGCTTTCAACAGGATTGGTGTTTTTGTTTACGTAAGATTTACATGAAATTTACATAGGATTTTACATAATAACAAAGGCAAAGGGATAAATAACAAGTTAAAGAATGTAAAAATGTTCACACAATGATAAAAAGTTTAATTTTACTTAAAATTTAAAAAAATCTGTTTTAATTTGTCTTGAGTATATTTCTACTGATAAGAATATAACAAGGATCAGGATTTTTTGCACAATAATTCCAAAAAAACATTAATTCCTGTTAATTCACATAAATCCCTGTTAATTCCAATTCCGAAAATTCTCAGAATTTTGCGGGCAAAAACAGGAGGCTTAGTCACTGACATTCCAGGATTATCTCATCACAACTGAAGTTGGACATCAGAGATAGAGAAATCAAGACTGCTCAGTATTCTGTTTTCCCAAAGAACAGTAGTTACTTGTGGTCTGAGTGTGCTCTTCACGGTATTAAAATGCAAAGTAAAAACTTCAGTAAGACAGCCCAAAAACTTTGGGGTTGCCTTTTGTGTTTGGTGGAAAAAAATTTAGGAAAGGAAGATATAGTGAATGTCATATAGGAATGACATAAGAGGGTTTCAGACGAAAGAAAAGATGTTACAACATTTTCAGACAAAAGAAAAACAAAACAATCCGGATAAGAATAAGGTACAGAATATTATAGAATACATGTCAAGGTTAAACATATAAAATGGTAGCTACAGGACTTTTTGTAATGCAAACTGCAGAAGATACCTAATGGGTCACAAAGTAATTAGCATGCAATGAAAGATCCAGACTGTGCCAGTGCTGACTGTGACCGATGTGGGAGGGTTCAGTCAATTAGGAATACATGTTCAGTGCTATCTAGCAACCCGCACTGGTCAGTCAGCCACCCATGGACTACATAAGGTGGGAATGGGACATTATTATTATTATTATTATTATTATTATTATTATTATTATTATTCATAAGTATAACACTGTTGCCCCTGAACAGCAAACTACAAAGCAGAGTGGATTACACAATAGACATAGTGTGGCATTATTTACAAAAGATATCATTATCACATAAGAAGATGATTGTATGTAAAACAAAATTGCAGCTTAATTATCTAAACTTCATGCATTGGCTGAAACCAGCAAGTTAGGACTTTTTTCTGGCACTATATCGCTTGCCAAAAATGCTCCATGGCACGTGATGGCAAAGAAGCCATCTATCCTGTAACAGGCATTGCAAATACACTGCATACAGGAACAGTCTGAGGGTAATTGGGTTGATAGCAGTAAAATGTCCTTTAAATTGTTTCGTGAAATAGGGTATTATGTATTTTTAAATGGTGAAAGTATTCAAAAGATTTATATTGGAGCATGTTTACTTTACTTTTTAAGTTACAAAATGCACTAAATGACCATAACCTGAAGTCTACAGAATACCTATACAGTACATTGCACTGCATGGATAACATTCTGTATGGAATTTTGTATGCCTAATGGAAATCGTTTCTCATTGATTGACTTTCTCACACCCTCTCTCTTTCTCTCTAGGTTATTCTCTCTTTTTCCCACGATGCCCAGCAACTGGCACCATGGGCTATGCATGGCAAATTTTGGTCACTCACTCACTCACTCAGTCACAGATGACTTTTGAGGGACGTTTTGTTGGACGCATGCGCAGGTGGTGCTTCGTTTCATAGGACGCATAGTCCCAGCTAAAATGTATCTGCAGAAGTGAGTTGCGTCGTGGGTCTGGACGGTTCCGTGCTTGTTCAATGAACAATGAAAGAATGTGCCATTAGTCAACAACTTGGTATTCACTATTTTTACATTTACTCCCAATTTTTTAATGCCCAGGCCCTTTGTCAGGAATGTGCACCTGCAAGCCCAGCTGCCATTTCTTTTCACTCTGCAGTCCTTCCCATTATGGCCATCCCATTTCACCAAAATGCACCAAATTTCTTCCACATGTCTCACTGTTCAGCCTGAACAAATAATTACACAGAATCTATAATATCCGCCATGTTGGATTTTCCCATTTAAAAAAAGAAAAAAAACTTGTTTGTACTTCTACAATATTTGCCTGATTCTCACCAAATTCAGCATCCACGATGTACATTACTGCATGTTGCAGTTGTGAATGAAGTTTTGATATGTCAAAAGATGGCCTAAGATAATCTTCAGGCAATGACAGATAGCAATATTGTGGATGAGCATGCACAGTCTCACAGTGTTATAGCGCAATATGGCCTGTAGGGTACACTTTTTGCAAAATTCTACTTTGCATAGATGCCATAATGCCAAATTGTATGAAATTTGACAGGAGCCCACAGAAAGCTTCCCTCCAAGAGTCCTGAGAAGCATTCCAAGATTCTTTGTAATCAAATATGAATATGAATAAATTATTGAAGATATTTGACTATACCTCCTTTAAATCCAGCAATTCAAATTTTTTGAAATGTTGAAATTGAAGAGAGGCTCATGTATGTCATGTGTATCATATTCCGTGCCACTACCACCCTACAACACCACATCATAATTGCAATTTTCAAATAAATATTACAAATGTACGCTAATAATTATTACAGCCATCCTGTTTCACTTACATGGACCAAACTTCCACATGTACCTCCTCATCCTGAGAAAATTTGCTCGTAGAACCCATGAAGTCTGCCATATTGGATTTTCCACCAATTACCATTTTTTGAAAAACTAACCAAATTTGGCACCTGCACATCCCTGTTTTAAATTGCGGAGGGAATTTTCGTATGTCCAAAGAAGACTGCAGAACAACAATTTAAATTTAACCAAAATGGCAATATGCAATAAATTATATTTAATTTATATAAATAAATATATAAAAGGTAGCGCTTTTTACAAAATACTAATTTGCACTGGCTCCATAAGCCCAAATTTTATGAAATTTGACAGGAACACTTAGACAGCTTCCCTACAACAGTCCTGATTAGCATTTCCCCACATTCCAAGATTCTTAAAAAAAACATTAAATATAAACATGTATGTATTGTGCAAAATATATTTCACCACACCTCTTTTAAATCCAGCCTGTACTCACATTTTTTAAATGTACTAATTGAAGAGGGACCCATGTAGGTCCTGTGTATCTAATTTTGGCCACTGCCATCCTAGATGGTGCTACAGGCCCACTTCAAAATTTCAATTTGCAAATAATTATTACAGATGAACTTTTACACCCAATACACACTTAAGTCAGTGTGGATGGTAGGAGGATTAGGTTTTAGGTGCTTGGCCCCCAACAACGTTGCTTGCAGCGACATACTTTTGTTTCCAGGCTACTCTACTTTCAGGGTGGCTTTTCCCCTTACCTTTGAGTTCAAAGTCAAATCACTCCCCCATATACCAGCTTATCCATTTTCCCTTTCCCTCTATCCTGATCCCTCTCATACCTCCAACTTTTCTTCCCTCCCTCTGCAACAAGCTGTGTCCTCCAGTAAAATAAATTATATCAGCTGTACCAGTCTAAAAGATTGAATCTGTTTTTAATTTTACACCATGCTATCCAGTCTGCACTACTCATTTTGTCAGAATTGTGCTGCTCTTTTACTTATAACTGTCACAAACAAAATTTGGGCTTATGGAGCAGGTATATACCTATAACTGTCACAAACATGAACTTCTAAACATTTAAACTCCATAACACTATCAGGGAATACAAATGATAACTGAACACCCTAGTACAAACCTTACTGACTGAAGTATATTCAGCCAGTCTGCATTAAACTATAAAACCAACACAATTTTAGAGCTAAAATAAAATATTTTTGCTCTTATTTAACTGTCTTTTATATTGCTATTTCATGTTATTATCTTCTTCAAACTCGTAAATAACAGCAAATGTGCTGACATGCTTTGAGCTGTTTTAATTGGTTAAATTGATTTAATTTAAATGCCAAGGTCTGGACTGAGTGTATGCTTTAATTTCTGCAATAAATTGCACCACATGGCTGGGATAATGCAAAAGCTAGCTTAACATGTTTAAAACCCTCTGACAGTGTGCCAGATTCCCTGCCACAACCAGCACTGGCACAGTCAGAGCTCAGTAGATATTTAAACTATGAAAAAAACTATTAAATGTATTACCCACATACCCATTCTGTACCCTAGCACAAATATATCCTGAATATGGTTAGGGTTGCCTCCCCCAGAAGTACCTCTGGGAAATCGGATCTAAAAATGTCCACCACTCCATATATCCTTTTCACCTCCATAGGAAGAATACCTATATATTGATTTTCATTTCCATTTGGAAACATATTCCAGATCTCAATGTAAATGGGCATTTATGGTTCAATTGAGAGTGGAGCCAACATGTCTGAACTCGGGGTTCGTATGATGGATAAAATCCCCAAGCTCAGAGTCACAGTTGCAGGCTTTGGAAAAATGGATGCACACAGTTTCCTCTTGACTTTAATTTTACAGACTACCATTTGTAATTTCCTTGCCTGGGCTCAGTAAGCATGTATACTGCAACTAATTACCTAATCATGGCAATTAAATCAGAACAAAAAGCAGCACACAGGCAGACAATCAGGAAGTGGAGCTGACAGCCCTGTTTGCTATAGAAAACTGCCTTTGCTTTATGCTCCCAAAGAGCTCCTGTTCCATGACCTGGTTTTCCCCAGCCTTGTCATCAGCCATCACTAATGAGCTAGATGGACAAGAGTCTGAACACCCAGCTTTGAAGTATACTTTAAATAATGAAGGGATCGTGCTTTACACTGATTTGATTAACCCCCCCCCCCCCTTTCCAATTGAACCTTGTATGCCTTTAAAAAAAGAAAAACCACTTCATTAAACTATTTTAGATTTACTTTCCCCAGTTACTAGCTGATCAAGAAAGGTTCTAGATTAAGTCTGCTGTCTAATATGTTATGAACACCATCCTTGCTAGACCACTGAGTTAGATAAACAAAATGTTTGCTTTCACATTTGTAAATTCTTGCAAGCTAACATCTACAGTAGCTGGCTATACAAGCCAAGCAATCTCTCTGTATTAAGCAATACTATTCCATATAACCCCCAATGCAGTAGCCAAAAACTGTTTTTAGACCCACTGTCATGCTAACATGATAGCTAGCAAGCATTAGGCATCACCATCATAGGCATTACATGAGCATCATGATGATCTGACTCTTCTGAGCAATCTGTACAAGCACCTTGGTGTCGTAACTGCATTTGAAACATCTGGCTGTTTAATGCAAGCAACTGTCAAAATACATCAATAATAATTTAAATTGTATTTCTGACATTTCAAAAACGAAACTACTTTGTTTGCTACCTTATAATAACAGGCTGGTGGAAACCAAGTCCTCAGAATAGTTTTGGAGCTAACTGGACTGTGTGTCTGTCAATGTTGGGGAGATACATGCGCTCCACGATGCTGTACAATCATGGGGATATAACTACAGTGAGAGGAAGCGAGGGAGCAAGTTAGCATGGAAGGAAGCTGTGTTAACCAATCAGCACAAATATTTCCGCAGACAGTGTTGTTCAATGAAAGAAGAAAAAAAGCCAGCTACTGAATCACATTGTCTGGCACTCTAAACGAGTGATGACACTGTACATCGCACCAAAGGATGGTGAGAGGAAAGGGGCTTCTTGCCTTTGAGTCGATGGCTCAGTATCTGCTCTAGTATTGAGACGAAGTTGATGAACTCAGGAGAGGAGTCGTCTATGGTTTCAAAGCAGGACCGGTCAATGAGCGTCTTCACAGAGAACCTGCAAAAGAGAGACATCGTTCTTGATTCAACACACCTAGCTGGATGTTAGAGCATATGTTTGGATATAGGCGTTTGTCAGGGTCTAGTAATAGCAGGTAATAACCAACTGGGGCACTAGCATTGTACCCCTGAGAAAAGTACTTGAATTGCTTCAGTAAAAAAATAAAACTGCATAAATTCATTGAAAGTAAAACAAACTGTAAGTCATGAATAATAGTACAGAAATGACTCAAAAATAAAAATGGAAGATGTGTGGCATCATCATTACAGGTTCACTTACTAATCATACAGCTAAGACTTAGCACTGTGTGACAAGGGTAACACAACCCTGTTTTCAGAAAAGAATTAATCCAACAAATAAAATCCAACAGGACACTCAGCTTTAGCCCAAGAATGCTGGGTAGCTTCCAAGGGAAAGACACAGGACACTCAGGTGGACACAGGAAATCCATATTATTACACCGATACATTTATTCCTGTCTGAGAGTTATTCTGCTGGTACAATAAAATTAAAAAAGTGAATAAAACAATAATTGAAAAAAGAAATCTGTAGGGTATAGGGAGAGGGAAATCAAATATCAACATTATGTACCAAAACTAAAAATGTAAATAATCTAGATGACATAAAAACTAAACAGGAATAACAGCCTTCATGATTAAGCTCCTTCTCTAAATGGAAGCAGGTGCAAGAATACTAACTGCCTCTTTCCACACTTCGCTGTAATAGAGGAATCAGTGCAGCTATTGCGAAAGCGCTTCCAGCAGCCTCGCTGGCTAAAAACAAGACAACACCAGATTGGGCAGTCGATCACCATTGTCTGGCTTTAATAACCAGAGCTCAGAGGTTCCAAAATAAAGTAAAATACCACCTAGTTTTTTAGAGGGGTCTTGCCAAACCATAAACAATACGGGACTGAAAATGACACCGAAATGACATTGTACCGTTCCCTTTGAGGTAATGAGCCATGCAATACACCTCTATATATTTTCAAAATTCTAAAAACCATTAACGCCCCTTCAAAACAATACCCACCTATATATACTGTACATCGCATAATGTACAAAATTGAGGGAGGTTAAATTATCGCTCCCCTGCCATAAAAAGCGGAACACAGAGTGTGCTAAATGATAGACCCATCACATTTCAATGACGGGCGCCAGGCGCAGCAGCATTTCCCAACAGAGCGGCCCCCCCTGAGTGTAGCGAGCTGGGACTAAGGCTGGCAGTAAAACCCCAAGCAGCCGCCACCGCCTGGCTCGCAGGCTGCTGCGGCATTGTGGGGGGGGGGGAGAGGAGGGGAGGGTAAGGGGGGGGGGGGGGTGTCGCACTTGGGTGTGCATTTAGACGCTGCATTTATTACACCCCCTCTAGTCCCCGTAATGAACACCTGATTGCAATAATATTTTCTAAGTGGTTAGAGCGCATCAACAGCAGTTGAAACTTGGGTGTGGCCCCATCCACCCAATTCTGGAAACCCTCCCCTCATTCTGCTACACCATTACATGGAGATGAGAGGTCAGAACGCAAAGGAGAGGATCGCCGGAAGACTCCATGTATACACCATCTGCGCATTCAGATGCTGCATTCATTACGCCCCCTCCAGTCCCTGTAATGAACACCTGATTGCAATAATATTTTCCAAGTGGTCCGAGCGCATCAACACCAGATGAAACTGGGCCTTGTGCTTCTGCTTCCTCACAGAGCACACGCTGATATTGTTCTGTAAGGCAATACATTTCATTACACCCTTACGCCTCAGTCCTAGCTTATCATTCCTGAGCTGATTTCCTGTCAGTCCTCAGAGGCCATTCTTGCTCTTTTTTTCAGTTCCCAAGTGTCATTCAGATTTCCGTATAAATGTCAGATGAAAATACGGTTTGAGGCGTGACATCTGATGAATAAGAAACTGGAAATGTGGAGAGGCTCCTGAGAGCTGATACATTCATCAGTCATCAGTCCTCACTTGACTTCTTTCCCTGATACAAAGACAATTGTGGACTTATTTTTTTATCTTCAAAATTTTTGAAAACTTTTTCTGCCCTCCCAAGTCCAAACTTCCGATTGTACGGTCTGCGCGGCATGGATTTAAGGTGCTAGAACCATTCCTTAGGGATTTTGGTCCATGCTGATTCGATACTACCACATGGTTCCTGCAAAAATGTTGACCACACGCTGCAAACCTCCAGTTCCATCTCATCCCAAAGGTGCGCTAATAGATTCAGATCTAGGGACTGTGCAGGGCATAGGAGTAAACTGAAGTCACTTTTGTGGAACCAGCTTGAGATGACACATGGCTTGCAACATGTCAAGCCATGCGCCATCAAAGATGCTCAGATGGTATCAAGAGGCCTGGTATGTGCCAGGAAAACATGCCCACCCCAGTACACCACCACCGGCAGCCTGCACCATTGACACAAGGCAGGGTGGATCCATGGATTCATGGTGTTTACACCAAATTCTGGCCTTAACATCTGCGTGTTGCAGCAGAGATTGAGATTCATCAGACCAGGCAACATTTTTCCAATCTTTACTGGTCCAGTTTTGGTGATCACATGCCCATTGTAGCCTCAATGCCTTGTTCTTAGCTGACAGGAGTGGAATCCGGCATGGTCTTCTGCTGCTGCAGCCCATCCGCTTCAAGGTTTGACACGTTGTATGTTCAGAGATGCCCTACTGCACACCACTGTTATAAACAGCTGTTATTTCAGCATTTGTGGCCTCTATGTTTGCTTGAACAAGTCTGTCGACTCTCCTGTGACCTCCTCTCATTAACAAGGTGTTTTTGCCTTCAGAACTGCCGCTCACTGGATGTTTTTTTGTTAATTGCACCATTCTCTGTAAACTGTAGAGATTGTAGTGCATGAAAATCCCAGGAGGGCAGCTGTTTCTGAGATGCTGGAACCGCCACGCCTGGCACCAACAATCCAACTACAGTCAAAGTCACTTAGATCACATGTCTTGCCCATTCTAATGTTTGGCCAAACAACAAATAAGCCCCTTCACCATGTCTGCCAGATTTATATATTGAGTTTCAGCCACACGATTCCCTATTTAGAGGAGCAGACTATTTGTGTTAACAAGCAGGTGTACTTTAAAAATCGGCCACTGAGTGTAGATTAAAAGAAGAGTCCATTCTCTGAAGTTTTGTTTCAGTTTTAGTGCATGATTCAGTGTATGTGCTAGCCTGTAAAGTCATCGCACAGAACTATAAGACAGCTAGAGCTGTGTCCCACCACTATGGCTAAGGACATTCCATCATAACCGGCAAATGACTGCAGAATTCAGCCTGCACTCACTTTGAGAGTAGACCCCAATTAGAGGCCCGTTAGCCTTCATAAATTTTAAGAATGTCTTGCATTTGCAATGCATTTTCTGGCAACACTCATTCACAATGGGCCTCATTCACCAATATCTTCCTAAGTTTTTTCTTTAAATTTGTTCTTGAGAAAGGTCCTAAGAAAAGTCTACGTCAGATTCATGAGGTGTTCTTAAACTGCAGAATTGTTCGCAACCATGTTCTTAGAATGATGAATCCCGTTGTCCTGAATTGAAAGCGCGTGCCAGTTGTTCCTAATTAGCATAGGTAAATGGCCCGCCAATCCCCATAAAAGGGCATGAGACTGCAGGGCCATGTGCACACACAGAAATCACACACAGAAATTGAAAAGAAAAGTTGAGAGAGACGTCAAGAATGCCCAAACGGAAATCTAAAGACAGTGGAGCACCGGACTCCAAACGTAAGAAAAACTTCAGTAGTTCTGAAGTGGAGGTACTGCTGCAGGAAGTGAACAGCAAACGGCCTGTCATATTTAGTAGTGTCAGTAGTGGATATAAAATAACACAAAAAAAAGATGTATGGGATGCTATTACTCGTTCAGCGAACACTGTAAAAAAAAAGTCAAATCTGAGGCAAAAAAAAAAATGCTGGTGGGAGTGGGAACAAGGAATTGCGTGTTATGCATTCAAACGACAAAGTGCTTCTCGTCACATTAATATCGCTAATTAAATCAACCGGCAGTAAACTGCATCAGAGAAACTGGCATCGGTTTCAACCCATCGCTGCACAAAACACTGCACAAAAAATGTATTGCCAGTCATTTTGGTGTCACCGCCCTCTGATGGTGTCATCCGGTGCGCATCCCCCTAGTGACGCCCCTGAATAAGTGTTCTCTTCTTCAAAATGTCCATGTGTTTAAAAAGTGTTACTTAAGTGCTTAGTTTGTATTCAGAATTTAAACATTTGCTTTTGCAGTATAGACCAAACATTGCATAATTGAAACCCCCAAAAATAAAAGGTCACTACAATGGTTTGATTTTTATCATTTATTTACAGATGAACTCCCTCTGAGGCAACCACCCTCTGAGGTGGAACCTGGCACCTTAATGCTTTGTAAAATAATGAAAATAATTATTAAAAAATATAATAAATGATAAAAATATTACTGCAATCTAAATCCTATAATATTACACAACTGTAGAATTGAAGAAAACGCAATAACCAATTATTTTGCACAAACACTCGCACTCAAATTTGCGTAAGTGTGCTCTTGAGTGTGCGTAGATTGTGTTCTTACCTAAGAACAAATCCCAAATAAGAAAACATTGGTGAATGTCAGAATCTTTGTGAAAACTGCGTAAGTGGGTTTTAAGAAGAAAATTCTTCTTAAGAACGGTTGGTGAATGCGGCCTAATGTTTGAACACGTGAACAATGTTGGTAATTAATGATGAATTCATATGGCACAATCCACAATAGAGTGAGCTTCATAATGCTTGGGACAAATAAATGTTTTCTTAATTTGGCTCTGTACTGCCCAATTTTATATTTGTAATCAAACAATTTTGATTGGTGGTTAAAGTGCACACTCTCAGCTTTTATTTCAAAAACTTGGTTTCACCATGTAGAAATTACAGCACCTTTTCACTCAAAAGCTGAGACTTCAACCTGCACTTGATTACATATTGGGAGCACAGAGCCAAACCAAGAATTATACATTCAACAAATTCGCTGTTATCCCTAATGCACAACATTCCAAAGAAGAGTTACTTGATCATAAACAGAGGTGTATTTTTATTGTCACGAGTTAATATTTGCAGCGTATGAATTACTCATGAAGAGCCTACGATGAAGACCTACTGAACTTTCCATTCAACGTACCCAGGCTTTTAGCAATATGGTTAGATGGTGGGTGGTTAACAGCCCTATATACACTTCCCAGACAAATGGTCAAAAACAGGTCAATGCACTTGTGGCAGTACATCTTATTTCTTAAATGTATAACTGAACATTACAACAATTACTTTAATACAGAGTTACAAAGTATTAGAAGTTAATTAAACCTGTCAATGAGTTAGAATCAAACAATGGTGAGCTTTGTCATTGTAACTAAGGCAAAAAATATACTTACTGCTGGGCAGGAAAATGTCTCAGATTATTAAACATATGCTAATTATTCAGTTATTCTAAAAACAGATAAACGGTTGGTTGAAAGTAATGATGTAAACATGAGGGCTAATTAGGCCGCCTTCCATAGCATCATGGCAGGAAATCACGTCACCCAGCTCAGACTACATAAGTTAAGAGGCACAGGAAGTATATTTTGGGTTGGTGGCTCATCTGAGAGACCATGGTGCATAGGTAAGAAAACCTGGCTTTAAGCTATTTTCAATGATTACACTTGACTTCTTTCTGGGCACCTGTATTCTGAGGTTTATGCTGCTTAACGTGCATTCATATTCTTGGCAAGATTTCTCATCCAACAATTTACCTACATGTCAGTATCAATGAGATTTAACATGAAAACATAAACAGGCCCATAAAAGATCATTTGCTATGTATTTTTAAGGTTTGTAGCCGTTCAGACTTGTGCACTTGGGGGTTCCTTGAATGGCTTCTTTAAATGTCGCCTCTGAGGTACTCACACTTAACTAATGCTGGTTTCCCTGACACAGCATTAGTTAAACTACTCACATGCCTCCAGCCATATTAGGCTCATGAAACAGCTTAAATAGAAAACCTGTGACAGCTTCAATTATTCAAGACCTCATCAACATGACAGCCTGAAAATAGTTTGAATGGGCTCTTTGGTTACGTGTAATTTTGATGCGTTTTTTTGGCAAAAAGAGACAGTCCAGCCCATCTAAACTGTTCCTTTAAAAGTCCTGTTACCTTAAGGGACTTATCTGCTGTAAAGAGTCTTTGTATGACATTATACGGTAATACAGGTAAGTATCTGCCCTAAATCTCTACACAGATGTAGATAAGGGCTGGCGGACTTTCCCACATTTTCCAGGTGACACGCTGTGTCCAGGTATGTTACGCAGTGCAGAGATGTTGGCCGCAGTCAACACTAGCATGGTCTGACTCATTTCCAGACCACTGGCCATGTCTTTGTTTGAACCGAAGACTGGTGCTTAATCTGAACATGTTACCTAAGAGGTTCTTTTCAAAAATGAAAAAAATGCTTTCAACACTGAAACTGAAAAATTACTGTGTATAAGCTTCAAGTGTCACGGCAGGCTCTCTAATCATTAGTCCGTGAACCAAAATACTTAATGTAATCTATGAGATTACTGTAAAGAAGTTTAAATCAGCTCATTTCTTGCAGGAATTCTAACAACACAGTAACTAATCAGTCCACGTTGATATTTATTGGGGTCATAAGAGAAAACCAACAGATGCATATTTTTGCATTTTATATGGCACTTCATGAATGTGCAAAATAAAAAAGACCAAAGGGCTTTAACCCATAATGCAGAAAGGACCTTTGTCTCATCCACTGTGTATGCCAAAGCAGAAAGCATGACCTTTATGTGACAGACATGGCTTCCAACACGCAGCGGGGTACAACCGTGGATGACTGTGTGCAACAAAAACAAAAAAATTAATTAATGCCATCCTGTCAGAGGGCGTGGTGCACTCTTCTCAGTGTGGGATCACATTTAGTCATCCTTGTAATCTTGTTAAATCATACCTATAATTTAATCATATCGGGGTGCCTAAGGCTCCATGGGTATTGTGTTATCAGCGCGGACAGACTGGAACACAGTAATTAAAGTTTTTAATTAAATCAGTTCTGCCTGAATACAATTCATACCAAGGAAAAATAAAACAACCTAGCTGCTGTAGTGGACACCTTGGATGGGCAGGAACACAGCACATGGCATTGATAGGCACACTTCCCTCACCCTTGAGGTGTATCCAGCTCAGAATGCTAACGCAGCTAACAGAACCTTAGACTCCAAGACACAGGTCAATAAAACATTTAGGGCGCAACATCCTATTACAGCTTTAGGTTTTAGGACCCAGCTCAGCTGTCTAAATGGCAATGGACACCTGCAGCCACCTTGTTAAAGCCCAGTTTATTATCTGTAACCGCTCCTCAATTCATTTTGGTGGTTGCGATATAGTTTTATCCAAAACAAGCAATTATTCTTTAAAAAAGCAACAGCATCTTTTCAACAGGACAAAAAGGTCCATATTTACCGTAGTAAAGGACCCGAACGCTTACACGCAGTCATATCAGCTACTGTATTTGCAGAAAAATAACAGATCATTTTTAAAAACCCCAGAAAAATGAAAAACAACAGGGATCATTTCTGTTTGGAACTCATTCAATCGCCTCTGCATGGTGGGCAAAAATTATTTTAGGATGCTGAAAGGGCTTCAGTATGTCTGTCTTGCACAACTTCTGACAAGGACAACTGACTTTACAGACCTTGTCCTCAAGACCACATGGAAGAGATACAGCCGACTCGGGAAAACTTGTAAAATCTTGTGTACCGTATCATGCTCTGCTCTATTGCATAGTGTCCCCCCTGATAATTACCTGGAGAACACTAGATAGGATGAAGTTAGTCAAACAGTCAACAATGGTCGTGTGGAAGAACAAACATCAAAAAATACCAGCAGCTGAAGAGTGGTTGTCTTCCTCAGAGCTTGTTGTCTATCAGTTAGGCCTTGTGCTGTTGCCTAACAGTTCACATAAACCTCACGCTTTAAGGATGTAGTGTGTTTCTCATTCAATTCAAAACGAGAAAAAGGAAACCCAGAATGTGATGACAGGAAGGTCTGTTTCAAAAGCCACCTGACTTAACCACTGTGAACTAGGTTAACTTCACTCTCTTACATACACAGTACTGTACACAGTGTTTTTAAACCTTAATTAGCTGATTTTATGTCAGCTTTTCAGTCAGACCTTGCACTTGGCCGTTCTAAATCCTAAGAGACTTTAAAAAATATGCAAATAAATATCCGCGTATTCTTCATTCCCCCACCACACTGGCAGTGAACAGTGAAACTGAGGGTGAACTGTTCCTAATGCTCAGGACTGATTCTGTACAATACTTACACTCCTCACAGCCTGAGGAATAAACACTTCATTCATGGCTGTCAGTGTGGGAGGCTTCTCTGAAAGCGACGTGTTTACCCCTCAGCGGCGACAAAGCCTCTCCTCCCACTCTCGGGGAAGTTAATAGACCAACTCGCAGCATTCAGCAAAAATGACATCCTGCCCTTCTACAGCATTCACTCAAAAAAACCCTTCTTGCTAATGTAAAATTAATGCCGTTTTATTATGGACGTTTCTTCAGAACTTTCTCAAGAACCTTTTGTTCCTTGTGAGCAAGTGAGGAATTGGTGATCAGCTATCATTCACAATGCCCTTTTGCTGTCCCTTTCCTTTTCTGAAGCACAAAGAGCATCATTTCAGGCCTGAATGGGGAATACATAAGGGAATATATAATGGTTTTCAGTGGCTTCATGAGATGCAGTATGCAGGCTGTACATCATGGACCAGACCATATAAGCACAGAACTACATGGGACAAACTTACTTACAAACTAATTCAGATCACGCCTAACCAGTGCGTCAAAAACTACCCCTTAGGACAGTCAGAAAATCCACATGTTTCCAATTCAAATTATGCATAAAGTATTATACTGTTTGGCTTGTGCAAACATTCTGCCCATTGCAGAAAAATCAGGAGAAAAAACCTACATGGTTGGTCATCCATTTCTGAGGATTCTCGTGCCACCAATGCATTATAGCACATTTGAGGTTATAAAATCTGATGTGGCTTTGGCTCAGACTAGCCTGGTTGATTACCAGGGTATGTGCAGGTGTAATCCATTACTTTATCTCATTGGCTGTCCCAATATGATTTATGCTGCTTTCTTCCTGGCACAAGCAGCCATGGTGTTACACCACAATTCTTAGCCTGTTTGGCCTCTACCGTTTTGTCACGCAGTTAAGTGCTTCTGTGCATCTTACTACAAATAAGGGGAGGATTTGATGAGGTGGACAGCAGTCAGATGTGAATGTCCTAAACTGTCAATCCCCATTTACCTAATTACAAGTATTGTAAACATGATGCACAACCATTTTGTCAATGTGGCTACATACCCACATTTGATGACAAAGGTAGCTATCCATGGGGTCAAAATTAACCTAGGTGACAATTAGGTTGAGGCAAAGCCAGGCGACTGTTGGCCATGTGTAGAACAGCGGCAGGCAATCACACGCTTCCTGCGAACCGATTTTGCAATCAGTTCAGTCGGCCATCCATTCAACCACCATCACTCGATGTCTGTTACAGCCAAACCGTTCCTCATTAAAAAATACTCAAGGGGCACCAACAAAATATGATTCTTCCACAATTAAAGGTGCTGCACCTGCAAAATGCCTGCGAGTGAAAATAACCTCCTGTGTTAAACAAGAAATAAAGAGCGCAAGAGGAAGGGTGTAATGAGATGCTGAAGCAGCATCTCCAGTTCGCATAGGCAGTTTCACACCATCCTGAGACCTGAAATCAATGCGCAGCTGGCGCATCGACTGGTGCAATCTGGAGCCAGGGAGGTGCAGGGCCAAGTAATCAGAGAGGCGCTCTGTCAAAGGCACCCACAGCAGGGGGGCTCCATGAAAATATAACAACTAGGGGACAGCATTTGATTGGACGGGCCGAGCATTTCAAAAAACAGCTTGGTAAAGTCAACTGACTTGGTGTGCGCTTGGTATGCGCTCAGCACTCGCTTTGAGAAATATTCCCATTTATTTATTTATTTATTTTTACACAGGTTGATTCTGAATGTGGGAAATCTTATACGTGAGCATGTGAGCCATCACTCAACATGTGATGCCTTTAAGGTTTTTAACAAAACATATTTTACTGACAAAGTAGCTACATCCTGTGGCTCATTTTCAAACAGTTATTGACAGAAAACTCATTTATATATATATATATATATATATATATATATATATATATATATATATATATGTGTGTGTGTGTGTGTGTGTGTGTGTGTGTTTGTTTGACAAGATCAATAGATCAGGTGTGCAAAGCACATTTTTCAGGCTAGGCCACATTTTTCAGGCTATTGCCTTTTCAAGTTACCACCATTCTAAAACAGGTAAACCTTTTAGCTTGGATTTGAGCAAATATGTACATCAACAGGCATTATGAAAGTATTAAGGCTGTGTGATGAACATGTAATTTTATAATTCTAAATACTAAATATTTAAGTTTTTAGGAGAACCCAACTGCAATAATAGGCCCATCCAATCTCTGTAAAATCCATTCATCGATTCAGTAGGGTATTCAGTAGTGTGCGCACCTGATGGTACAGTATGCAACCTTTCTGTGAGCTCTGGGCTAACCCACCACAGCTTCAATGCCAGAGAACTGTAGAACTGGAGTGCCAGCTAAAAGCCCCCAAACTGTACAAGCACTGGCACAAGTACGTGAGCAGGAACAAGCTCACATATCAAGTTCTGATACCATACAGCTGTGTGATGAATATAAGCTGCATTTTCTCACAGAGCAAAGTGCCCCCTCCCCATTTATTTCTGAGGGTCCAACTCAATTTACAGCTACATTGCACTCATGACTCCCTCAATCCCTCACCAAAGCAGCTTTCCACTAGCATGCAAGCCATTCTCCCTCTCTTCAGACCAGGCAACAATGCTCACTTGCCACCACAATCCTAAGCATATATAGGAAAACAGCTCTTCTATTTAAGCCATATCTCAGACAATGAGCCACAGTGACCACTCACATCAACATCTTCAAAGGATAGTTTATGTTCTTGGGTTTTTTCCTATATGTGCATGTTTTCAATTGGTTCAGACAGTTTATTTGCACACTAAAGGATATTTCCGTTTTTACAGACATTTCCATTGACCTGCCAGCTTTACAACTGCAAGAATAGGGGGCAACATAGTTTAAAGCGAAAAAAATACACTACAAGTACCGTTGATACAGGAAGCCGAGCCAACTCTTCTTGAACACATCAGTCTCAGGCTGCAGGAATCAAAAGAAATGGATCCAACCAAAGACTAGATCGTATAATTTTGTAAAAAAAAAAAAAAAAGGTAAAATTCACATTTCTAACATCTAAAGGCATAGCATCACTGTACAAGCTGTGTGACAGTGCACGGGCTAATGTAATCACTCTGCATATACCTTCACGTTGGCCACACCGTGCATGTTATGTTTCTAAATCAGGTATGATTGGAAACCTGCAGTAACATCACCTGTGGGGTGTTGTGCCATTTAGCACCTCTCAGTGAAATCCACTGATGATGCAGTCTCCAGTGAATCACTGTACCTCCATGAAAGGCATAAGCAGCTGCGTGGGCATATGAAAATTGATTAGCACTGTAAAAAATATAGCAGTGCAGAGAGGAACACATCCCTGTTCAGATAGAATAACCAGGTACATTAGTGGGCTAATGCATAGTATAGGGTAAGCAGCGAAATAACGTTCAAAAAGACAATATATGATACTCCATTATCAGACAGAGAGAATTAAAACAGCTGGCAAGCAAGCTATTTAACTTGTTTTTTTTTATTTAACTTGAAAATTTCACTTGGAAATTTGGTAGAAGGCTTGATGACAAACAGCCATATATTCGGCTCCACAGTATATACTGTACATTTTGCCATTTTAACAGTTGCTCCTATCCAGAGCTTACACAACATACAGTTTGCATACAATCCATTTATACAGCTGCATATTTACATAAACAATTTTGGCTAAGTACTGCTGTCAAAAAATTACTAACCTAGCTTGCTACCCAAACATAAAACTTTTCTGTTCTGACAAATGTTTATTCACCCAATGGACAGGTTCAGATCCCACTCCGGAGGCAGTGCCAGTGATCTCCCTATCATTGGGATTGACTGGTATTGGTTTGTACAAGTAACGCTGAATCGGTAGGTTTTGATGTCATTGATGCCTGTGTCGTTTTGCATATAGTCTTCTAGATTCTGCTAGCGAGCTAACTAAACTCTAGCATGACTCAATTTAGAGGACTGTCTATCTGGAGTGAGTATATTCCAGAGATTATTGGTCCAAGTATGTTCCAGAGATTATTGGTCAATTATTTAATTATTTGCATGCAACGGTGCAGTTCCAATTTGGGTTTAGACAGCCCTGCAAAGGATATTAATGTACCTATTACTGATCAAACCAAAAGCTGCTGTTAGAATTTCCCAGTTCAATCTGCTTTCCTTTACCCCATAATGGGAAATTATGTTTTTTGCATTTCATTTTGTGTCAAAAGCGTTATCACTACATGTGTTGCCGCCAGTTTGTGAGGCTCAATGAACTCGAAACGGGTGTCTCCTGTAAGGCTGTAGAAAACAGTTCTTCTGAATCCCAGGGAACCTGAAATTAGCAGGATGAGAGCACCGGGATGTTCAATACTTCAGTTACAGAACAGTGAGAGCCTGCTGGGCTATGAGCTGGCACTGGCTTCAAAGAAAACCCTTTATATATTTCATCTGTGGCGTTAGCCTCAACATGGTTCACGCTTCTTATGATGGAACAAAGTGAACAAAGCAAAGGCAATGAAAAAACACAGATATTACAGATAGATATTCTTCTACCCACAGGAGCTATGCTAAGACAATCACTTAATTTTGAACATCTTACCTGCTGAAATCTAATCTAGTAACTAATGATCATGTTTCAACAGAACAACAGCCATGGTCTTAACTACTCCTTAAATATATAAATAAACAATGTTTCCTGTTCCTAAAATCCTTACAGACACAGGGGGAAATTCAAACAAACAGAAGTGCGTATCAGTGTTTTCAGTTCTGTATGGATGCATTTCACAAAAGACCTCCTTGAATTCTCCTTTAACCTTACAAAAAGTTTTGTAAGAGGTTTTCCCCAATTCTTCTAATTATAACATGTGAGACATGGTCATTTCAGCTGTCATACCATTACTGCACAAGAAATGAAAAATGAAAGCAGAGAAACTGAAAACATTGCCCAAACTCAAAATAGCCATTGAATCAATAAAGAAGGATTGCAGTTCTCCCCCTCAGTATCAAGACTTCTATGCCAGTTTACAAGCATTATTTTACACGAGGCTTTCTCAAATTCTTCATCGACCATTGCAATGCTTCTCAAGCGAGCTGGTGAAACCAAAATGCTGATAGCGCTTTTAGATTGCAACATCACCATTGATTACACTACACAAACATGGTTTCCAGGGAGCAAAGAGAGATCTGATGAGTTAGGGTACAAGGCTGCTCACTGTGTTCCATGTTTGTATGAGGTAAAGATAGACTGAGCATTACAGTGCATCAACATTAATGGCTGCAGAGTTAAATATATTTATTTTGAATAATTATATCTGACTAGCAGGTTATTTGAGTCCTGCTTTACACTGAAATCACTGTGGCCTTTTTTCTCTTTTTAAAAAAAAAAAACTTACTTTAGTTTAGCCTTTGCAATTACAGCAACAAAAAACACCACCAATTAGCCCTACAATTATAAAGAGTTAACAAAAAAATAAGTTACATGGCTTAGAGATATTTAAGACAAATAACCAAAATGGGCATAAAATTGGACTAACACTGAGCATGCCTGAAACATCTGAATGAACAGTGATGTGAAAGTGAATGGCTTCTCTCTCAGCATATTCACTGACTCAGTCACTAGGGAACCACATTACATTACATTACATTTATTTAGCAGACGCTTTTATCCAAAGTGACGTACAAAAAGTGCAAATCATGGTCATTGGAACACCTACAAAACACAGGTTCAATAAGGTACAATACTCATTTCGTACAGCTATTTATAGCCAAGAACACAGTTCAGTTCACGCAGTGAACATTATTCTGACCTACCTTATGCTAACCACCACAAACCCTTGCTTACCAAGTACCATGATAGCTACCAGACATCCCATGAACCCCTAAGTGAAATTAGAAAAACTCATTCCAGAATGAAACTATATCAATTCCACAAATAAACACAAAACGTTTTTAGCATACAACCAGAGCAAAGCCCAATATTCTGTCTACTGTCCTATTCAGCTGTATGCTATGACAAATAAGTTTTGCATTTTTGCCTTGAAAACAGTCATTACAGCAACACACCAGAACAGACATTAAATAGCTTTACACTGACCATACGCTAAAGGTAGACTAATTGGCTAGCTAAAGCACTTGTCTACATTAAAAATGGGCAAATGTCTGTTTCCTCAGTTCAATTGAACAGATGAATTTGTTCTCCTTACAAAATTATGTTTAGCCAACGATTTGATCAAAGTCCTGCTGACAGACATAAGTAGCTATAATTTGTGTTTTCAAAAAATAAATGTTGCTGTATTATTACTGGGTGCCTGTGTTTGTCAGTCCGATGGAGGAAGAAAGAATCTACACCATATGCTCTAACACTGCTCTGAAATGATTTATCACAGTGTAATGTTATATTGACATGAATTATCGTAAAACTTAAATTAAAAGACCGGGCATTTAATTGCATACAAGTAGCGTAAGCCTCACTGTTTGTCACAAACCAGCTGATATTGGAGACTGGCTGACTATGTTTTATGTGGGTATTATACAGCTCATTTTAAAACTAAGCTACAGGTACTGAAACTGCCAGTAGCCTACAGTATATAGCCAAGTTTGCACAGTTATTCAAGACAACCTTTTAAAATGCATGACCAATAGGACAAAATACTATGAGAACCGAAAGTGTATTTATTAAAGTACATTACTAGCCTACCGGCAGCATATAGTCTCTGGAAAATTTATGAGAATTATTACAAATGACTAATTATAAGCTTTCACTGAACATTATACTTAATACTGGGGAGCAATGCCCCATAAATGTAAATATTGATGGGCCATCCATACCTTTGCCACCCCACTCAATGCCAGCACAAATAACTATTTCAATTCATTTACACTGACAAGATCCAGTATATTAGGAATGTCTAGGGCCTTCTCAAACAAATGTGATTCACACGGTATAAATAAAGGTAACATGAAATGGGACTCCTGGTAATAATGAAGGTTTGATAACTGCCAGTCACAAAAGCAGAGTCAATAAGCCATCTTTAATTTGCCACAGAGTCCACAGGACATTACACACTGTCTCTAAATTAAAAATAAAATTAAAAATGATCTTTTAGCTTTTTGGCATTTTGATATACTGTACTTTGTTGCTACATTAAAAGGTGCAAAATGGTATAACTCCCCAACGGGCCAAACGGGTATACTGATCTACAACATAATAATACAGAGGCACTGAAGAGAAGGCAGGCCTCCACTGCCCCAAATAGCCATTAAAATAAATACAACCATTTTACCAGGTTTCAGCTACATCTGTCTACTTATGTCTACTACTACTTATTGTTATGTCGCTCACATACACTCAAACAATGGTGATGATATAACCTCTGTTCCACCCACTGGTGGCTGATGTGACAAACATGGAGTCCCATCACATTTATCTTACCGCTTTATCCCCTCTTCTTTAACTGCCTTCTATCAATTACCCCTGCAACTTGGAGAAAGGTCCCACAAGTAATGATGAGAGTACTAAGTCACTGCCATTATCTCTTTTTTTTCTGCTCTGGCTGTTGCCAAATATCAGGCAAGTTAATTAATTAAAGCTTTAGTGGTGATTACGTTTAAATCACTGTTGTGTTACTTTTCATCTACATCTTTGTTAAGTGAAAATTCTGCCATCAGTACAGACTATGGCAGGTATATGTAATTACAACCACATTTGCATTTATATATGCTTGCCATATTTCAAAATACAATCAGGGATAATGGGGTCTGCGAATTGCCTACTGTAACATATACAACATACAAACAAATTAGTAAAACAGTATTTTAAAATCACATTTGTGAGAACATATAAATATAAAAGTTTTCAATTCTTCAATTCTTCTCGTTAGAACTAGAGAAGCACTTTGGCAAGAGCCCCCTCCCGTTTTTGTGTATTTGTTGTTGTTTTTTTAATTATGAAGAACACACTGAAATTGGCCTAGACTTCATTTTTTTAAATTTAAGTCCTTATCTCTTTTTACTTTGAATGTCTGCATTGCAGCTATGCATGAAGCAAAAGCTATAATATACATGTAATCCAGGTGTAATAAAATGATTAACTTAAAATGTTCTAAATACTGGTATACTTTAGGAAAAAATCTTATCCTATTACAAACAAACAGGGACAAACACATGCACATTTACATTCACGAATATCAGCGTATTTCACGAGGAGTAGGCTAAATAGCCTATGATGTAGACGAGGCTACACAAATGCAATATGTGAAATCAAAACACACCCTTCGTTGCTCTCACCAGTTATCATTGCTCTTTAAAGAACTGTATAGGCTACGCAATTCCCATTCGTTTGCAAGCAGGGCAGTTTGAATATTTGGCTGAGTTATTCAAGATGCGACTACGTTGTGAGAAAATCTGGAGCTAAAATTGTGCTCTCCGTACATTTTTAGAGTTCCCGTTGCTTTTCTGTTATTGTGCTATATAAAACATATTTCAAAATTAAATAACTGAAGTTAAAGCAAGCTGAGTGGTCAAGAGCTCGCTAGCTCGCTATGTGAGTGAGACAAAAGAGCCAGAGGCAACGACGTGCAGCGTTTTGAAATGCAGTATCATCCTATTGCATGAGCATCCCTGTATAAAAACACACATTCTTAGTTAATTGTTAAATTGTATGCTCGCTGTACCTGCAGACTGTAATTAGGTTCTTTCTTTCCACGGCACCGGTCCTTGTTGCTCCCTTCTTTCGGGATAAATTCAGCCCCAGGCTTAGAGATGCCATCTCTGCCTCGCTTTGTCACTTCTGACTGGTGCGCAATTTTCCAGATTGATATATATATTTGGTTTTCAGTCCCCGTTCACCGCAGTTTTGTATCACCTCGGTTCTGGTGCTCTGCCTTGCTTGTTATAACACACACGAAATGTACAGCTCGTGCTTGCGAAAGACCGAGACGCGGTCATGAGATCTGTAAGAAAAGGCAAATAGCCTAAAAGAGGAAGGATTTTCTGAGCCGATATAATCTCTCATTAATTGACAGTCACATGCGTGGTTTGTGAATTGTGAAGGGTCGAAAACGGGAGTTTCCAACGGGAAGCTCTGTAGCTGTTGCAGCTGCTGCCAACGTTTGAGAAAAACGCTTGCTCTAGAACACAATTGTAGTCTATAGCCGTAATTCTGTTGTGGCGTGTGTTCGCGATGGGTTGGGCCGAGATATTTTCTCTTGGAGCCTGACGTGAAAAAACGGAAACAACTGACACTGCCTGAGATGCAGTGACATCGAGTAGGACCAATTTGTTTGATGCAGAGGTTGCATTATGATTTAATTCCGTCACACATTCTGACAAAATTCAAACGAAATGTATTAAGACGGACATTTCGGATGGTAATGACCCACCATGCACGCATGTACACAATGAGTTAATAAGAACTTTTGCTGTGTTACAGAGGTTCTCAGGGATGCCGAAAACTAAACATGAAACAGTCCATATAATAGGCCTAGGCCTACTGCATCTGCAATTCATAGTCCTGAGTTTTTGCCTTTCTGTGAGGTTGTTTTCAGAGCTGTTAATGTATGACCACAAAGAGACATTCAGTGAAAATAACAGATTGTTAAACTCCCGTAGATTTGGTGTTCTTTTTAGTCCATTTGTCATTGACTTCATTTGTAAGGTTCGACAATGCTTGTGGCTTTGTGATTGGGGTGTTGCAGACATGTTGCTGTTTCAAGCCCAGCTGATTATTTGGTCTTTGATTATGTTTATCTATTGCTGCTGAAATGCTTGAAATAGCTCTTTTCTTCTTCTGGACACACTTTTTCTTGACCACAAAGATAATCTGACAGAAACATGCACTTATCTAGAGCAGCTAACCCATCTATTGATGAAAATTTGTCTCTGAGGATATTGAGTCACTTGCCAATGAGAAGAACAGAGCACTGCATAAGGAAGACCTTTGCTGCTGATAAAGAACACTTGTACAAATACATGTAAATTAAATGTATCAAAATAAACGACAAATTACTGGTTTAATAATATGTATTTAAGTAAAAATATATGCAATTTGTATTTCCAGAAAACAAAACTACATTTCAGAAATTGAAATTCTGACATTATTGTAAAAAAAAAAAAAAACTTTACAAATTAAATTTTTTCACACTGATCAAATACAAATAACCCCAAAGTAATTGAAATACGTATTTCAAATACATATAAGTAAAACACTTCCCATCTCTGCTGCTACTTAAAAAGAACAGTGAAATGACAAATTATACAATTGAGTGGCTAATTATAAAAAATTTGACTTAATTTGGGAGAGTTAAAGGAAGAACAGGACATGGATGTCAAAGAGGAAAAGGGTGTCTTTGAGTGAATGATGGTAACAATATCCACTGAGTACATTGCACAGAGACAGGGCTTTTTGCACAACTTGCAATGTAACAGTGAATCAGTAAATCAAACAAATAAATATAACAATAGACCATCAATTAAAAAGAAACAAATGTCAATTAAGGTCTGAGTTTAACACCAGGGGGGAATCATCTGTCAGCTGTGGAAAAGACAGCCTTGAGAAACTGCTAAATGTCATTTGACAGATGTATTCGTAAGTGCAAAAAGCCTGCTGGGAAAAGTGTATTATCCCAAATTACGTGCATTTTTAAAAGACCATGCAGTAAACAGCAGTGCAAGACCATCAGCTTGACAGCTTTGACAAAAATATGTGCAGCAGACCACTGCTCTGATTAAAATCCAAATAGAGAACTGATCAAAAGAACAGATAACATATCTGTGGTCACAGATTAATCAAAAGACAGGACATATTTATGTTTTACATATTTTATTTGTTCCCCTGATCAACTCAAAAGTTAGACAGGTTTCTGTAAACTTGCTCGTAACTGTTTTAAGGCACTCTGATTCCAGGCAAGTGTGCAAGATTCAGTGTGACAGACAACACTCCCACTATACTAGTTTCCATGTTTCATCCAAAAGTATAGATCCAAGGCGAGCAATTACAGACTATTAGCAAGGCAAGAAAACTACACCGCAGTGTCATTGGGTGAATTATCAAGTACAGCTTAATAAATATCGAAATCTTACTGAAAGGGCAAAACAATGTCTTTCTTGCAACCAGCTCGGTCAAAGCAGAAAGATGAATCCCGTCATGGACATGTTAATGGTAGGTGGACTGCCCTGCCATCCTTTTAAAAAAAGGTTTCGTTTTGGAATGTTTAGTTATGTTTCACAGAAACATGAAGTACTGCTTAATTTGTATGTTCTATTGCTGGACAGGCTGACCTTGCTGTTGTGGTCTCCAATATGATGTACTTAAATATTAGATGTGGGTAGGAAATCAGCTGTCTGATATATTGGTTTATGTGCCTTTTTACATTGTTCTGAGGATCAATAATGCTGAAAGATGCTGTTGGCAAAAAAAGGAAATGAAGCACCATCATCCTCATCAAATGGTTGCCATCTACTGGTCGGTATTTGAAGCTGCAGGCAATAGAACATTAATTTCCAGAAGTCAACCAAATATGTTCAGACTTGTCATCTCCCCTTGGATCGCGTGTTGCGTACGTGAGACATAGAAATAGAACTTTCCCATCCATTTCACATTCTCCATTCCAAACAGTTCAAAGCATGCTGGTCTAGTGAGTGGAAGCTTTTATGTCTGTGGAAAGTGAAAGTCAGTCAAGTCAATATGTCTCCAAGATTTGCTCTGGATGAATCAGCAGAATTGTTAATTAGCTTTCAGATATCTTCATTCAGTAACATTTAGATGGCCATCAATGAAACGTTAATACCTCTCCTCATAAGTGTTTTTCCATTCGTAAATATTCCAATACAGAAATTCAAGTCAAGAATGGACCGATGAGAAGTACATTTTAGCATTCATTATGACAAAGGGATGGTACAAAAGAAAAAAGTGAACCAAAGACATACATAAACTGCAGAAAAACTCCACTGCTCAGACCTAGCATGAGCAGTGATGAAAGGATGTTAGGACAATCGCAGTTTGGGTGAATGATGTCGTTTTGTGGGGTGCAGGTGTGCATTTGGGTTGTAGTGTTGAGTGGCTGATAGCTTAGCACCAGAAATTTTGACAGTTACTAGGTATTACAATGTCAAAGATTAAGAACTGGGTGTAGTTCCATTTAAAAAATCAGACAAAAATACCTGTGCAAAATGATAGATTACATAAACAGAGTCAAATATGAGTCAATAAGGCTATGATACTTCCGCATATCTATTTTGAAGATGTGAGACAATTGAATTCATTTCCAAAAGCCAAAGTTAAATTTAACCTCCACTGTACAACAAACATCTATCACTTTTAGGTTCTTCATTGTCTCATGATAAAGATGTATCAATTATATGAATAAAACATAAAATACAATTTATTCTGACTATACTGTATTTTATTGTTGTTGTTGACAACAGTTTAACTCAAAATTAGCTCTGTATCGCCATCTAGTGGAATGCTATCACGTACAGCTGTCACCTCTTTAGGGCACCTCACTATATTTAGTAATTCTTATGCTACATGGTTGTAATTATATTAGTGTCTTTGGACACTGTCTGCCCAGTCTGACCATTTAAAAACAAGTTTATCTGAAACATGTTGTTGTTGTTGTTCTGAAGTGATGCTTGTGAATATGCTGCACAGTAGTTGGTATGAACAGTTGTTAATTCTACCCCAACAAAGATTTGACTGCCTTTGCACTCCACACTTGCTAACGGAATAATAACATGCTTTGACCAGCGGGGGGAGATGAGACTCTAGATTGAATGGCTCCATTATTCCTAACCCAGTTTATAAAGTGTTTTTTTTTTACACTTTTGAGTGTCCTTTGTTAGACATGTAAATTATATGACAGAGATCATAACACAAATCAACACTAACCTCACCTTTAGCAAACACAGGCTTGCATTTTATTGCCCCTTGAGTCAGCTATGACATCACTGGGATATTACCTTTGCCTCCTTTAATGTAACTGATTAGTCAACACGGCTAGAAGGAAAAAGTTAAGGTTAGAGCAAGGTTGAATAAAACCTGATTTTGTAAATAGGGACAAGATACAAGTCGCTAAAAATTGTTAGAAAATGTTCTGGTTAACAAAAAACAAACTAATATATCCTTAGAAGTTAGCAATTTCATTATTTTATCTATGAGGTAGATGCTGGTCGCCTCACTGTGGGTTTTAATTTTGGGTTAATAAAGATGAATTTGGTTCAATAAGCTACTTTCACTAGACTGCCTACAGCCTGTGAGCTGTATATAAGGACCCCCAGAACTGACCAAGTTAACAATCAATCTGAAGTATATGTTTTAATTTTATGGTAATTGTGAGCTTTCAGGGTGTTCAGATGATTGGCAGTGACATCATTCTGTAGTTCAAAGTGACTTGTGATGTATTGGTAATTAAAGCAAATATAACTAGAACTAGCCTCTTCAGTAGCTAACCTGTGTGTACAATTGTTGCATTACTAAAGTATGTCTTGATAACTATGCTGTTCCTGTCCAATTACAAGCATAGGCATGCCTATTTAACTACAAAGAAAATGACGCTTTCAGCTAACCTAAGCTTGTTGAACCCCGGAAATAAGCCTGTACTGCACATGTTGAGGGCAAAACTTTGGAGCTCCCATTAAAGTGAATGGGGAATATCATACTTTTGAAGGCAAAATAAATTTTATCCAATGGTATTTTGAAACTCTATTAATGATTGTTACGTTTCATGTGAAAAGCACATTGTGAAAATATGTAATATGCAATATAATATGTCATTTTGAATAAACATTTTCGGAAAATGTATGGACCAATAACAACTATTGTTTTACAAGCTCCTACAAATAATGAAATTTATGATCAGAAATAAAAATTTATCAATGAGGTTTTCTTTGGTTGTTAAATCACCTTGGTTTTCTACATTGAATTCAAAGGTCATCAAGCGCTTTTGCTCTCAACAGTTGTGAGCATGCGTTATTTCCCAGGCTGCTACTTCCTATGCTTCACTGTCTGGCCCCTCCCACCCTCTCCAGTTCCAATGTACAAGTTAGTCTTCCATTAAAGACTGGTAAAACTTTAATTGTAAGATATTATATGCCTCCCCACTATATCAACTCACTTAAATTAGTCATTTTTACATTACACTTTCACTGACCTCAGCAAGAACAAAACCAGATGTTTCTCATACAGAAGGCTCTGTCTAATGTCTACCCTCCTTTGTTCACTGAATATAACCCTGGGCCAGTCAGAATTTTATCTAGAGTGCCAAGAAAAAGCATTTGCCCACTTCCTGATTTCTTCTATTATTCCATATTTGTCACACTGAATGGTTTTAGATCTTTAGACAAAATGTAATATTAGACAGGGAAAGGGAAACTGAGTAAACACAAAACATATTTTTTTAATTAATTTGTGTATCAAATGAAAAACGTTATCAAACACCCATAAATTGCCCCCTTAGTCACTCAATCAACAAATTAACCAAATTAAATTGATAAAGAGTTTCAGCTGAACACAACCAGGCTTGATTGCAGCCAGCCCTGTTGAATCTAAGACACACACATATTAAACCTTACCATCAAAGTGAAGTAGTCACCAAAGTTTCTACAAGCACGTTATGCCATGATCAAAGGAAATTCCAGAAGAGATTAGAAAAAAGTTGTTGAAATATGTAATTCTGGAAATGGTTCCAACGCCATTTCAAAAGGCTCTGGAACTCCACCAAACCAGTGATAACCATTATCTCCATATGGAGAATGCCTGGAACAGTGGTGAACCAGGAGTGGCTGGCCTGCCAAAATATCTCCAACATGGTGGTGGTAGTGTGATGGTGTGAGGTTGCTCTGCTGTCTCAGGACCTGGATGATTTGCCATTATTGAACCACAAATTCTGTTTTGTGCCAGATAATTCTTAGGGACAATGTCGAGTCATCTGTCCCTGAGCGGAAGCTGGAGTGTAATTGAATCATCCAGCAAGACAATGATCCAACACAAAAGCAAGTCCACATTTTAATGACTGAAAAGAAACAAAATTTAAGTTTTGGAATGGCCTAGTCAAAGTCCTAACTTGAATCCAATAGTGATGCTGTGGCAGGACCTGAAACAAGCAGTTAATGCTTGAAAACAAACAATTTGTCTGAATTAAACCACAGGGATGTGAAAGAATGATATTAAATTATAGGAAAAATTTGGTCACTGTTTTTGCTGCTAAAGGCGGTGCAACTAGTTATTACATAAGTTTAAGGGGGCAATTACTTTTTCATGGCACTGTATTTTATGTTCTGAGTCCGTTGATAACTGTACAAAGAGAACAATGGTGAGGCTGAGGTTTTGCCAGCTAGGTAGTGAAAAGAGATCATCAAAAATATGGTGTATCATAAAATAAATGAGGTCTATGTGAACAAATAACTTGTCAATCTATAGTTTTAGATGACCAACTAGGTAGTATGGTAAAATAAAAATGGAGGGTAAAATACGTAATATGAAACGAAAACATGGTTAAACCATACCAGGTCAGGAACATAAATGTACTATAACTGATCTACAAGGATAACACAGGGATAACACTATGTGCGCTTGATAGATATGCGAATACTAAACTGATGTCCAGATGTGTTCTAATTTAGCAAGAAATCGACATTGTCCTATTGGGGGCGTTGTCCTGTTGGTCAAGACAAGTAGTCTAGGTAGCCTATAGCATATCGTAAAAAATACTTAACGCACTGTAAGTATATATTGTTTACATTTTTTACACCTGGATTGTTAAGACGGTATTTGTACGAAAGGTAAGGACCAAAGGTTGTGTCGTTGATGTAACCGTGAAAGAATAGCGCGTGTGTCATAAATCGCCCGTAATAAAAGGATGCGTCACTTTGGTTTGAGGTCTCTTCTCCCGAGTCACTGGAAGGGAGCTTCACAGCTCCACTAAGACCAACACCGAATCAGTGCTTGGACACGAACCAGGCAAGGCTAAAAGGATTGGACTGTAGCCGAAGCCTTTAACGAAACAGTAAGTCGACACGTTTTACAGCGATGTTTCGGCTCTTGCGATTATTTCTTATTTTTGCTTATTTCAGACAGGATTAATGCTGATAGGTTTTTTTTTTTTTTTTAATTATGCAAAAGCCACAGATGTTTTGAAATCAATTTAAAACGTTGGACCTCATCAAAGTAGTAATGGCCAGGTTTATAACGTATATTCGGACATCCCGATATCAAAGTGATATAGCCTACCTGCGTTGTTGGCTACCATGAAAAACTACCTGCAGTTGGATAAGGAGCAAAAGGCTGCTAAACTATACACATTCCTGAATTTAATATACAGTTAAATGCAAAAATATTGGGAGGGACCGTGACACATTTTTTGTTGCTTAGGTTATGTACTCCAGCACATTTCAAATAAAACAATGAATATGAGGTTAAAGTTCAGACCGTTAGCTTTAAGGGTATTTACATCTATGTAGGGATTACAGTACTTTATACACAGTCCCCCAGTTTAAGGGAGCAAAGTAATGGGACAGTTGCCTGCTTAGCTATTTATTGGCCAGCTGTGTGCCTTGCATCATTAGTTAATGTAAAGAAAGCTAAGCAAAGGTCTGGAGTTGATTCTAGCTGTGGAATTTGAATCTGGGGTCTGTTGTTGACTCTCAATATCATGTGCTATATGATATATGCAAAATAACTGCTATAAATAAAATAAATGTGACATTTTATAGGTGAAAATGAAAAGTAAAAATAGCAAAGAAGACACAGCAATGGAAAAGGGAAAAGTGGAACAAAATGGGGAAATAAGGTAAACGCTGTCATTTGAAAATGTTTATATCCAATCAAAATATCCTTATAACTATTATTAGTGACAGTAAATTGTGGTTTAACATGAGTGATTTCTATATTTACACAGCTAAACAGGTAATATGCAGTGTCAGCAGTTCTCCTTTCATTAATTTTTTTTTTGAGATATTGAAGTCAAAGTCATTTATCCAGATATTGATTTTTTTTTTACAGTGAAGCTAATGAGAAGGAAAAGCCGAAAGAAAAGCTGGAAATGGTCAGCCCATTAGCTATTGTAAGTACTAGATTCTTTCATGTCAATACTATTTATGTCAATATTATTATTATCATTATGTATACCTGTTAGTGTTTTAAAATGTAGCAGTAATCATGATAGTAGTAGTAGTATTAGTAGTAGTAGAAGGGCAGTTGTAGTCTTGGCACAGTTCATTTTTGTCTGAATTATAATAAACAAAAAAATGGATTAATTTGTTTTAAGTGGTGTTGTCAATCTACAGTTTGATACTGCAGTTTACTGAGAATTCTGGCAAGGAAAAATTATGTCAAAATGTAAAGGCTCAAAATTGTGGTAGTAGATATATTTTATGTGACTAGATATACATTTGATCAGCATTAATTTCTTTACTTGCAGTTTGTGTGTTGACAGTTTGTAGTAGAAATGTCAATCTGTCTGTTAAGTGCCTTTACACACAGTTGTGGTGTACAGCATCAGCATTTGGTGTATTTGGTTTCAGCATCAGCAGTTTCACCGGACTGTCTTTCCACTGGTGAAAATCTAAGAATAAATAGCCCGCAAACAGAACTGTGAACTACTTCAGTTCTGCACAGTGCGCAGAGAAGTTTCTTTTTTAAACAGGTGCACTTCTATATATGTCCATTTTGCATGTGTATCCAGTGTTTTTATTGGCTGATGTAGCTAAATGTCCAATGGGAGACATATTCATTGCGGGCCTGGAGCATTTTTGTTGATGTAATCAGCAGGTAAAAGAAGAATTAAAAAATGCAATTTTATTTATTATGTGGATGTGTGAAGTTGTTTGTGAATTCTGTCTGTTGATATGAGGTCAGGAGGTATAGAAATGAATGTTTTTAAGGGCTGAGAGTCTCGTCATTGTGGTTATTTCTGTAGGAAACCCTGAAAAGTGCCAAACTCTTGGTGCTGTATAGGTATGGGGCATGCCCCCTGCCAAGATGGCATGGCTGCCATCCCATTTTAAAGCAGTAATCATATCTTATTCTACTTGACGATGATAAAAGCACTGTCAGCTCCTTATAAAACTGTTTGTATTACACTATGTCTTGGAATTTCTTAAATTGAATGAGTATAACACTGAGGTCTATATCATTGGCTCAACGGCTCAGAGACAGAGAATGTGAAAGAATATAGGAACTCTGGTGTCTAAAACCAAGTCTCTACTGACAACTCTAGGTGTAATTTTGAATGCTGACTGAAGCCTTCAGTCTCATATAAGTAATGTAAGCAAGGTGTCCCTTTTCCAGTTGAGAAACATTGCTAAAGTACCTTACCTTACCTCTCATCTTGTAAGCTAATACTGAGAGGTTAATGAACTTTAAGATTAGATCACTCTACTACTGTAGTATTCGAACAACCACACAAATACACACACACACACACACACACACACAGTATATATATATATATATGCAATTATCTTGACAGAAGTCAAGAAGAGTACACACATCATCTCTCTGTACTTCAATATTTGAACCGACTGCAGCACATTTGAAGAGCAACCTGAAAACACAGCTCTTGAAGATGGCTTTTAGATAATTGTAGTTTTATTTTTGTTGTTACATTTTTACTTTTCTATTTTTCCTCTTTGTCATCACCTTAGTTTCGTTATGCGGATGGACTGGATAAATTTCTAATGATAGTGGGACTACTGATGGCTATGGCCAATGGCGCAGTGCTTCCTGCTATGGCAGTCGTCTTCGGAGACATGACCGACAGCTTTGTGGATGATGCCAAAAGTGAGTTGAGCTGCCCAAAGGGATGAAGGGGTGCTTCTGTGTTCACTGTAATGGGTGTGTAAATGTGTCTTTTAGCCGCATTCTTAATCAATGTACATTTCTGTGCTCCATGTATCTTTGTGGGTTGTATTGTTTGTTTTAATTGCTGTGCTTTTGTCCAGTTGTCTTTGGAGTTTTAACTCACGCAACACTATTTCTTAAACCCAGACATAACCATTCCATCTAATGAAACACTGGGAGACCAATTGACAAGGTACAGCTACTTAATAACGACATTGCTTTGCTCCGTTTGCTAGCTGAACATAGATGCTCATCCTTTGTTTTTGTACTCTCATTAACATTTACATGTAGTGCTATCGAATTGTTACAATTGAATATTCACATAATAACATAGCATAAGTTCAATACCATTTCTCAAGGGTACCACAGCAGTTCCCCACTCAGGAGTAAAACAGCACTCCCCAGTTACTAGTCGAGTTTGTAGTATGTACTGTAGAACACACTGTCATTAACATGGGTGGTGTATAGTAGGGGGGTCAACGGACCATTTTCATTTGTCGAAACACTGTACAGCATTCAGTAAATTTCAATTACAGGCCTTTTTGTTTGCGTCCCCAGGCATGCCATTTACTACTCAATCATGGGAGCCATCGTGCTGGTGGCCGCTTACCTGCAAGTCGCCCTATGGACACTGGCTGCGGGAAGACAGGTCAAAAGGCTGAGGAAGCTGTTCTTCCATGCCATTGTGCAGCAGGAAATTGGGTGGTTTGATGTCAACGAGACAGGCCAACTTAACACACGCTTGACTGAGTGAGTGAATTGTTAGTTTATTTATTGTTTTGTTTGATTCTCAGTTTAGGTAGCCATAGAGGCACACCCTTTGAAGGAGGGAAAACTTCCTTGCAATACACACAGAGCCATTTTAGCTGTTGCATATAGAACAAGATAGTCAAGAGGTTCTTGATGCATTCTTGAGAAGCTGATAGAAGCCAAAAAGGATTTGCAAGCCCTGAACAGTAGCTGTTTTTATACTCTTAGAAATGCATAGAAATACATTACGTTACGTAAGCGTACAAGCTGCTCAATGGGTCGCTGTCAATTTTGTTTCATTAACTGTGCTTTCATTTTTTTCCAGCGATATTTACAAAATCAACGAGGGCATTGGTGACAAGCTGGGGATGCTGCTACAGTCCATAACCTCGTTTCTCACGGGGTTTGTGGTGGGCTTCATAAAGGGCTGGAAACTGACCCTAGTCATCTTGGCCATCAGCCCCGCGCTGGGAATTTCCGGCGCGGTGCTCTCTAAGGTGAGGGCAGGCAGGCCTGCGGTGACGGGCGGGCTCATCGTCCCCAGTGTTTGCGTGCGGCGGTCTCCGGGATACTCACTCGGTCTTTCGGCCCCTCCAGCTCATGACGTCATTCACCTCCAAGGAGCAGACGGCTTACGCCAAGGCCGGGGCCGTGGCTGAGGAGGTTCTCTCAGGAGTGCGCACGGTCATGGCCTTCAGTGGACAAAGAAAGGAGATTCAGAGGTGGGTGCGGAAGTGCTGCATTTAATGTGTTTGTGCTGTGGGTCGGGAAAACATGAAGAGAGGGGGTCAACAATAGCTGTAATAACTTCAGGAAAGCCAGCCCACATGGACAATGCCAGAGCGTTGCGTTGTGTTTGTTTCTTAGGTTATTGAAGAAGATGCTGACTTATTTTATTGTTTCCGTTCTAAGGCCCATGTAACAAGAGTGGACAATAGTAGCCTGAATGTTAAAGGAAAATTCCACCGCAAAACAATGTTTAGCTCATTTAACAGGTCAAGGCGTACCCAATGCATTCTCTCTGTGGGGCTGGCCAAAGCAATCCCTATACAGAGATATGGGCAGTGAAAGGTGCACATTTTGGTAGATGTTACGGCCTAAAAAACCACTGGCTCTACCATGAGGCAAAAACATATTAATAGGATGCCACACTGAGTTAGAAAATACCAGCAAATAAATTTATTTAACAAAACACAAAAATACTCACAAATTATGAAGCAATAAGAGCAGGGAGGTCTGGTCAAAAAGAACAAAAGGAAGGAGAAGCCTGGCCCAACCACGCAGTGGGTTGTCAGACCCAGGACTCCGTAAACTAACAAAACAGAAAAAACTAAACTACAACAATAAAGCCACGATAACTAGACTACCAGACCTCCCTCCCCAAAAGAAAAAGGAAAAATAGGAAACTTAGACAAAAACACAAGGGGAAGAGGGACCAAACACAAGGGAATGCTGCCAGTCAGGACTCTCGCTCTCCACTCTCCACTGAGCCCTTTTGAAGGATGGGGCACTACAGGTGCAATCAGCCCCTAATCATAGGTAATAAGCAATACTTACAAGACATACTTGCTCTTCTGTGCTCTGTGTGGCCCTTTTTTGATGAGGATGTACTGTCCTTGGATGAGGTGGGGAACATGTGCTGGAAACAAGTCCATACATGTTAGAAGGACAGTGTGAATTGAAGTAACTTATCCAAAAATTTTAGACAGTCTAAATACATGTGCAGTGACTAAAAACTCTGCACGCTACACAAAAATTGGCTATGAATGAACAAGAAACCAGCGTGATATTTTTGTCAGATCATTTATTGAAATGCGCAGATGTGGAGAATATTCATATCAGCTCTCGTAAAGGTCAGCGATGTCAACCATACATTTCTGCTTCCCTGGCTTAAAACCTTCGTCTCCTCTCCACCATTCTCTCTCACACCACTATTATATAAAAATGTCTGTTCTTGTCGGATTTATTATGACTTCCAAATATTTTTCAAGTCGTGGGGTTATGCTTTAATGACTTAGGTCCAGGTTTGATCAAACTCACAGTATTTTGTTCTCAACCTTGAATTAGGACATTGTGCATGATTTTTTTGTTTCACATGAGCTGCATGTCATTTTTTTTTTTTTTTGGTGAATGCTAAAATATTAACAGTGGTGATTTGAAATAAAATAAAAGTTTATTTTTTGAATATTAACAAAAATTAGTTGTGCAATTTCATTATATTGCATTTAAATCCATACAGATTGTTGTTGCGATAAATGGAAATGGATGGTACAGATAGGTTTAAGGTATTCTCTTCTCTATCTGTTTGCAAAACAATCCATATCTTCCCCAAGGTATCACAGAAATTTAGAGGATGCCAAGAATGTGGGTGTGAAGAAAGCTATCACTGGCAACATTGCAATGGGCTTCACCTTCCTGATTATATACTTGTCATACGCCCTGGCCTTCTGGTATGGTAGCACTCTCATTCTGTCTGGCGAGTACTCCATTGGGTCACTGCTAGCGGTGAGTGTGTTACTCTTCTGTTTCACTTCAGGGTGTTTTAGCACCCTGGTTACACAGTATTCTTCCTGTAGTTCATATCAAAAATGTATATTAATCAAAACTTAAATTATATTCTTTGGCACTTTGGATCTGTGATCTGATTGTTTTTCTGCTCATTGATGAAAATGTTTGTTGTCATTTTCCAGGTTGTCGATTGTTTAAATTAATGTTTCATGCCTGAGTTTGGTCATTTAAAGAAAATATTTTTTGCCAGCTGTTATTACATTGGTATAGTTTTAAAGCCAATCTTATGGTTTGAGATGAGCTGTTGTACATATACTACAGCTGGGACTGTAGTCATGTAGTCAGTTGTGAGTAGAATGAAGCACTAAAGGAAGGACATGAGCAGTTTGTCATCGTTTCGATGCTTCATTTAGGGATCTTGACACACGCTATTTTTTTTGCCAGGTTTTCTTTGCCGTCATCATTGGCGCATTTGCATTGGGACAAACCACGCCGAATATACAGTCATTTGCCACCGCGCGGGGAGCTGCCCACAAGGTCTTCGCTGTCATCGACCATGTGAGTACTCAAACATGGCCGCAAAGGGATCTCTCAGCAAGACAATAAAGCAAAGGATACAGTACCACAATATCAACCAAAAAATTAAGTGACCACAAAATTATTATGTTGGGAGGGGTGGGGGGGGGGGGGGGGTTGGTGATCTGGGGTGGCCCATCAGATTTCAGGCACGGCCTCCTGACCACGCCCTCTGGATGGAACGCTTAAAACCTGCGGTCATTCAAAAACTAACAGGTTAGCGAATACGATAGCTAATTACATTGTTAAGCTACATGATTTTATAACAGAACACAGACAGGGATAGATGTTTTCCAACAAGTCCTCGAATATTCAGTCAGCGAGGCAACAAGTTGATTTTTTTCAGGCAAGATAGTTAAGGGCGTGGAACAGATCTTTAATTTCTCTCCACTATCATAGGCTTCTGCTATATCAGGGGCTTATGCTTGCATTCATTATCATCAGTGACCTGTACTGCTAAGGTCATAAGCTAAGCCTGAGAGAATGAAATAGCTTACTTCTCATTGGACAGTGGGGCTAAATGGGCAGATTTTTCTCTGTCCTCTTGCCCTTTTCTTGACATTCTCTGGTGATGATGTTCATGGCATGTGCCTACTCTATTCCTGACATTTTTATCAGCAGTTATTCTTATCTACTTTGTATCTACTTTTTAGTTGGTTTACAATCTACATAGGCTACCATAAACATAGTTAAATATTAATGTATTGAAACAATAATGTAATATATTTCAATTTTAAGAGTCAGAATAGGTACCATGTTCTGTTATCTAATATAATATTCTTGTACGTTTCTTGATGTTCTGTATTTTTGCTGTGGCATCGTTTCTGTACTGGAATAGAGATACTTATGCCGGTGTTGTCAAATTCCAAATTTTTGGCATATGGACAAGACAACACTACTATTTACTTTAAAAAAAAATAATTTTGTTAATGTTTGACGTCAGCCCAGGAGCCAAGGTTTACAGTAACTCCACATAAACTTCAGCTGAACTTTGAGGCTGGGAGAGATTTCCTGTCTCTACTGGAGAGAAGGCTGTTTCATGATTTCTTTCCATGGATGTTTTTGTCTCTAAGAGGGCGTAGTCACTCAGAAGGGTCATATACACGCAATCTTTTATTAGACTAAAGCTAACCAAACAAACAGGGAAGAAACCTGCATTTGAGGAACAGAGAGTCATTCAAAAAAAATCCAGCTAAAATAAACCAGAGTCACAGGGGTTTCCTTAAATTGTTCTGAAGCAAGGATCAGAGCAGCAATCCCAGAATGCACCAGGGAAAAGAAATGTTCTTTTCTTTATTGGTCCATGTGTTATTTCCTTTCCTAATCATTGGAATGCAGTGAAGAATGATGCCCAAACTATATGGGTTATGTTGCAATTAATAATTAACTTAATTAAATTACCTTTAGTATGAGGTGTGGTTGCAAAAACTAAAATGACCATACATAGCGTAATTCATTTTTTATCCATATTTTTCTATTGGTCAATAAGGCAGAGAACACCTTGCAAACGGATGTTGTCCCTCCTTCTACAGTGTTCTACAATGAGGTCGGTCGTGCACTTCCCCACAGCATTTCTGGGCCCCAGTCAGCACTGGCATGGTCAGGATTCATTATGTTACAGGCATTTTAGCAGACAGTCTTATTAAGAGCGACTTACAGAACTTTTTTTTTTTTTTTGTACATAGAATTTACATTGCATCCATTTATACAACTGGATTTATACTGAGGCAATGCAGGTTAAGTACTTTGATCAAGGGTACAACGACAGTGTCCTACCTGGGAATGGAACCTGCGACCTTTAGGTTACAAGACCAGTTCCTTACCCGTTCTACTACAATCCAGACGATGGGGCAGATCAACTAAGCTCCACCTAGGGGCACTACCACCCAGCCATTTCCCCTGAATTCTCTCATATCCCGGAAATGCTTCCCACTGGCTTTGAAACATGAATGTTTTTGGTTTGGCTGAGCATAATGTAACAAAGACCGTCTCAATCCTTTTTCCAGAAACCAAAAATCAACAGCTTTTCAAAGGATGGCTACAAACCAGATATAGTTAAAGGGAATATCGAATTTCAGAACATCCATTTCCATTACCCATCACGGCCAGACGTCAAAGTAGGTGACCTACAAATTAAAATCATTGCATTTCTTTTTAAGAATATTACTTGTCAGATAAAATTACAGCAATAACAACAAAGCAAAAATCCAAAGGTTCTCATAAAACTTTCCAAGGTGAAGAAAATGCACAGCTAATTATAGATGGGTAGAAGTCTCTCTAGATCCAAAAACCAAGAATTACACAAAGCATTATTTGCATATTAAAATTTAGTAGTATTCATTATAATTAATCATTAATTCTTAAAATCATCAATAATATCAAGGAGTTGTTGTTGTTGTTGTTGTTGCTCAGTATTATCTTATATGAAGTATTTTTATTAACTGTTAAGGCATTAAACTTTAAATGAGCATTCGTTTTACGAATGCATGGAGAACATCCATGGCATATGACTGGTTTTAACCTGCTGTGTCTGGTCCTCAGGTCCTGAATGGCATTAATCTGAGGGTGAACTGTGGGCAGACCATGGCCCTCGTGGGGAGCAGTGGCTGTGGGAAAAGCACCACCGTTCAGCTGCTGCAGAGGTTCTATGACCCAGACCAAGGAACGGTAAGTGTGTGTGCGTGTGTGTGTGCGTGTGTGTATACATGACTGTAAGAGTGTAAATGTCCAGAGGTAAATGGACTGCATTTATATAGCGCTTTTATCCTAAAGTGCTTTACAATTGATGCCTCTCATTCACCCATTCATACACACACTTACACACCAGCGGTGAAAGGCTGCCATGCAAGGTACCAATCAGTTCATTAGGTGCAATTAGGAGTTAGATATCTTGCTCAGGGACACTTCAACACGCCCAGGGCGGGGGATCACACCGGCAACCGTCCGACTGCCAGACAGACGCTCTTTTCTCCTGAGCTATGTCGCCCGCACAAGAACAGAGAACAGTGTACTTATGTGTCTTGATTTGCAGATCAGCATCGATGGACACGACATCCGCTCCTTGAATGTTCGTTGCCTGAGGGAGATGATTGGTGTGGTGAGCCAGGAGCCAGTGCTCTTCGCCACCACCATTGCAGAGAACATCCGCTATGGTCGTCTAGACGTGAGCCAGGCGGAGATCGAGCAGGCCACCCGCGAGGCCAACGCCTATGACTTCATCATGAAACTCCCTGATGTAAGACCCCCCAGGATGATAGGCTTTTGTAGGGCCTGTGCGGCCGCTGTCCTGGTCACGAGAACAAATTTGGGGAAATAGGCTGTGAAACTATGGTTTGTGAAAAAAACTCCTTTGTGACATGTGACCTATGTCATAACATATAACATAGTACAGTTACGACCAGATGTAGTAGGTCAAAAAACCGCTGAAGTAATTTCCTCATTCAGATACAGCATGACTTGCAATTTTTAATGGATTGTAGATTGTGAAAATATATAATCTTTCTCTATGTGTTCAAGTGTACAGTGTATGCATTAAAGAGCTCATTTTTTATCTATTTTATCTACATTTAAATATATATGAAATATGTGTATTGAGTAGAAAGCCATAGAAGTAAAGTTGCGTAATGAAGACAGTTGAACATGAACTCCTATGGGCAGAAATTCGAAACCCTGGTGGGAGACAGAGGTACCCAGCTGAGCGGTGGTCAGAAACAAAGGATTGCCATCGCCCGCGCTCTCGTCCGCAATCCCAAGATACTCCTCTTGGATGAGGCCACGTCTGCCTTGGATTCAGAGAGTGAGACAGTCGTACAGGCCGCTCTGGACAAGGTATCACCTCATGGTTTATGAGCTGAGTGTTGAAAACTGTAATGTGATTATGAATTCAGTTTTGATGAAAATATTCAGTGCATTTAGTAAAAAAGATTTGTTTTTGCTTATGCCTAACATTAATCTAACCACTGTGTAGCTTGATATGTTTTCGTAAGTTGTTTTATGTATCTTTCTAATGTCCGTTGTGTTTGGCCAACCCATTATTCTTTTAATGGCAGCTGAAAATTAACTGTTGGGACTTTTTGGACATACCAAACACATAACAAGAACATACAAGAACATTCTTTTTTTCTGCAAATGAAACCCAGCCTCTCAGAAGTTGGATTCTTAATACCAGTGTTACTATATTATAATACAATTGTCATATTCAAATTTACAGGTGAGACAAGGTCGGACAACCATCGTGGTGGCCCATCGCCTTTCAACTATTCGCAATGCTGACGTCATCGCTGGCTTTGAGAATGGAAAGATCGTGGAATTGGGTTCTCACAGTGAGCTGATGGCCCAACATGGGGTATACCACACCCTGGTCACCATGCAGGTGAGTGAGAATGGAGTACTTACACAACAGCATGGACTGGATCCTCCTTAAAGTAACATAAAGTGTAAGACTTTCTGTCTGAGGTGTGGCTGCTCACTATTATTGGATGGTTCACTGTGTTTTAACAATTATTATTGGATGATTCACTGTGTATGGACAATTCACTCTATCTTAGGAGATTTGCATTTCATGTTTGGAAGCAATCACTTATTGGCAAAGGTGTTCCCTTAATCATAAAGTCATTCACTCTGATGTAAATTGTTCATTATTTCACAGGATGATTTTTCAATCACGCTGTTTATCTTGGTGGTAAATATGTTTCGTTTTTATTAAGACATTCAAAAGTGCTGAGACCATGGATGAGGAGGAGGAAGAGGTCATTATGGATCAGAAGAGTCCAGCTGTCATGTCCGGGTCTGAAACCACCCTCTTCCGGAGGAAATCAGCCAAAGCATCCCCTGAAAACACGAAGGCAGACCAGGAGAAAGATAAAAGTGACCAAACTGAGGCAGAGGCAAGTCAATATATTTGAATATAGCATGTACAGACAACATTCTTGAACAAACACACAAAAGAATTCCTTGCACTGGTGATGTTTCAGTGTTGTGGGTTACGGGTAACTGTCAAAATAAAGCAAAAACTTCAATAAATGAGGGATAAAAAGTATGATAAATGCAGGTGCTTCCACAGAGATTCCTGAGTTAATTAACATCCCAGAATGCCGACAACTGTGCGTAAAAATGCCGGGCAGGCCCAGTTGCCCAATAATTTGGCTACCACAGCTAGAAGAAGAGATGTCAGTGACTTTGAAGGATGGGCAGTTGTTGGGGCATGTTTAACAGGAGCTGCAGTGACAAAGACAAAGGTTAAACTTGCTGATGTTTCATAAAAAAAAACAAAAAAATGTAATGATATTCAGAACTAATATCAACAAACATTGACATTGCAGGCACATTTTGAATTGTACAATCAAGTCAACTCTCGGTAACACGTAGGATTACTACTTGTCAGAAAATGAGAAAACCACTAACAGTGGTTAAGGTAATGTTGGCATGGAAGTCTGAAGATGAACTCCTCGATGGGGGTGTCCTTGCTTTGTTTGAGAGGCAAGGCAAAATGGGTAATTCTGAATCAAATGACTACAAATAGCAATCTAGGGCATGAGCCAGTGATTTAGTCAAGAACAGCTAATTGAGAACTTTGCAGAGTGGGATGTGGTTGGTGTTTCCTTTATTTTGGCAGTTACCTGTATTCCTCTCAGGTGTTATTTGTTTAGCTCTCAGTGTCTGAACTGGATTCAATGACATCCAATTCTGGTTGAGGAGTGTGGAAAGTGATTCTGTTTGGTTCAGGAAGAGAATGGGAAGTGCTGTCTTGTGATTCTTTATGGTTCAGAACAGGAAATCAGGAAGTGATGTCATGTGATTATTTTGGGTTCACAAGGTAATTAGGATGTATGTTGTGTTTCTGCCTGGTTCAGGAGGAGAAGGTTCCACCAGTTTCGTTCCTGAAGGTGCTGCGTCTGAACTTGCCGGAGTGGCCGTACATTGTGGTGGGCATTTTTTGTGCCATAATCAACGGGGGCATGCAGCCCGCCTTCGCCATCATCTTCTCCAAAATTATTGGGGTATGTTCTTATCTGGGACTCAACACATCCATTCTTCCTGGAAGAAGGCTATTGCTTGAATTCAATCAAGTTTTGCCCTTTTCCTTGAGTTACAACTAACGTGCCAGTGTTCTGCTTTTTCAGTCACATGCAAGTTTTCTTTTATTCCCTTCATAATCATAGTTTGGTGAATTCTGGATCACCAAATATAAATTCTTAAACTAGTTTTGTGAAGTAAATGGCAAGCCTGTAAGTATGAAGGCAAGTGCAATTGAATCAGTGAAATAACAACTCATCTCATGCAGTAATGTGCCCAAAAATCAAATGTCCAAAATAAAGTGCATATATGGAGGTGTTGAGTAACCTTTTTGTGAAAAAGTGTATTTTTATTTCATTTCCACATGCAGATAATCTATATCGGCCTGTGATTTTCTCTCTCATTTTTTCAGGTATTTGCTGAAACGAACATAGATGTCGTCAGAGAACGGGCCACATTCTTCTCCCTGATGTTTGCGGCTCTTGGAGTTGTTTCCTTCGTCACAATGTTTTTTCAGGTACCATTCCTCTATTGGTTATCAATGTAAGTTGCATTCTCACATCAGTAAAAAAAAAAAAACGTTCACCAGAAACAATTGACCTGCAGGAAACCAGCACTCTCGCTTGCTCGAAGGAAATGTACGGTGGTGAATCTAAGGTTGGCGGTGTTCAATAGGCTGTATGCCACATCACATTTTGTATGCCGTGGTGCGATGATGGGAGATGAAGTCCCTTTAAGAGTAACTCCAAAACCTTATACTCCAGACTTCAAATCATGGTTTATGTGCTTGACAAAACTGAGGGCAAATGTTGATTAAATGCAGGCTGATGTTTTTTAGTGCCTTTCCCTCCTTTTCTGCCATATTTAGAATGACCAATCATGTATGTGCAGAATATCAGCATGCATTACTGCAGTTTCTGAGATTTATTTGGGAGAGCCCAGACAAGCACATGCACTCTTCTGAACCAGGTGATACCAAGCATCCCTTCTTATCACACTGCAGTTCACGAGCCAGGCTTGCACACTAATCAGGTGGAAGAAGACGCTTCATGCCCAGAGCAACAAATGACTCGCGAATGCATGTCCGACCAGCAGGGGTCGGTAGTAAGCGATGAGATGCAGTAATACCGACCGACTGAAACCCTCCCATCCCTTGCTAGATGCTAGAACCAAATTGTTGCATTCGTTTGCGGGACTGCCAGGCAACAGACAGCACCGATACAGCCTGAATTTGACCATGGGGCCCATCCACAACAGTGAACTATTTTTGATGAAGTCTGTTTGAAGAGTTGGACGGAAGTCCTCTGTGCAGTAACGGGCACAGGAGCACGCGTAATCTCACGTGCGCTCTTCGTGTGCACTCATGAGACAGGTGATATGCGAGATAGAGATAGATAGCCCTCTTAACTCACAGTCCAAGCCTTCTGCCATGGTGTGCCTGAGCTGCCAAGGCCAAGCCATCAATCATAAACCCAGTAGCAATAACATGTACCAAACTGTGGCCTTAAAACCAGTCCTCTGATTTAACGCCATTTAATATTTGAATCTTCTTCAAAATTCATTGTTCATTATACGTGCATACCATCCTCTAGTCAAGGCTGTTGACTCAGATATGCAGTGTACAGGAATGCTAGGACACACTGTACTGCGATAACACAGGTGTTTCCCGTGTTAAACCTGAAATTCTGAAAAAATAGGCCTCTGTTCAGTTAGCTTGCTAAGATCTAGAAAAAATGTAATCAGGTTTGCTTTATAAATGGTTCTTCGACAATGATTCACAGCCTCTTGCATTACCAAAAAAAAAAATAATAATAATTAAAAATCCAAAAAACAAAAGATCAATCAGTCAATCAATAATTTTGGCAAAGGTCAAAGATTTGTTCAGGATAGTCTCAAAGATTATATCATTTACAGGGGGTTTATACAAAGTTGGTTACTCTGGTTGGTTAGGATGGCATCGGTTGATATTGCAACAGTTGGTTTCACATCAGGTCCTTAGTTACACCTACTCCTTTGTCTACATTTTTATATTTTGAACTTCCCATTAAGTCGGACAATAAATCTTTGTTAAAATAAATCTTTGGATTAATGAAGGCTTTGGATTATTTTGCTGATGTTCTTTTATCAAATTAAAGGACAAGGCAGACAGTGATAAGATTGAATAAATGCCTCTGTTTGGACTACTACAAATAACCAGCCAACTGGAGTTGGCATCTCCAATTATTTTTTATCAAATAAGCAGCCATTCGAATGAGTCCCATTCAATCATTAACAATCTGAAGAAGGGCTGGGTGGCACTGGTTCATATACTTTCACTGCCAGATTTACTGCTGAGAGCGACAGCAATTTGTCATCAGTGACAATATAAAGATATGTATCTTATCTCCACAGGGTTTCTGCTTTGGAAAGGCTGGGGAGATTTTAACCATGAGGCTGAGATTTATGGCTTTCAAGGCAATGCTGAGACAGGTAGTGTACAGGTGCCACAGGTGTTAGCATCTGGATTGTCACAAAACACATTGGTGCTGTAAATGAATATTCCCACACATATATATATATTTTAATATATTGACTGTTATTTGTGGAATAGTTCCTGGTTCATGGCTCGTAAATATCATTAATTGTTGAACTGGAATATTTTTGAATATTGAATTAATAGTTTATTTTTTTCAGTTTGATTACATATGTTTGTATGACTATTTACCATACATGATAAATTAATAAAGGCAATGATTCAATGATTCTTGCTCCCTTAGGGATAGGATGAATAATTGCTTTGCAAATTTTAAGAATTATGTCTACATTATCATCACATGCTGTTAGTACTTATTTATGCATACATAAAAATAGGAAGTGGAAAGTGAGAAATCTTTTCCCCATGAAGAAATAGTTGATCAGCCCTACATTAGATAATCTGCCTCCATGTTGTCTCATATAATCCCTTGGCCCTGTTTGCAGGAGCTGGGCTGGTTTGATGACCCCAAGAACAGTGTGGGAGCCCTTACCACCAGGCTTGCCACAGACGCTGCCCAAGTACAAGGCGTAAGTCAATCTGTGGCGGCTGATAACCACATGCCATTTCCTCAGGTGGCCACATTACTCAATCTGCCCACCGCTGTGTGCCGTCACCATGTCATGGCATCGGCCCAACTGAATTTGATATTGGGGATAAGATGGGGGCTCACTTAGTGGCTCTCCACGCAGTAGAACCACTGCAGTAGACCCAATAGGCCTACAGTAGACCCATTCCAGTACACCCAGTAGACCCACAGTAGACCCACTGCAGTAGACCCAGTAAACCCACAGTAGACCCACTGCAGTAGACCCAGTAGATGTGAACCACAGTCTCAGTCTTCAGTGCCGCAAGGTCAACCTTTAGCCAGAGCGGTTAGCCTACCATGCCAAAAGACCCATGGCTCTAATATCTGGGACGTATGCCCTCCCTCCCTTGATTACTCAAGTCATCCCTGCTAAACTGAGTTATGCTCAGCTGACCTCCCTAGGAAATCAAATTTTTTAAAATGTTCCTATAATCAATAGAGGCTTTCAGGGTTTTGGATTAATTCATACACCTGTGCATGGTCATACATGTACATACTACATACATTTCATGTTCCCTGGCTACAACAGAACATATATAACCTTATTTCATGGCTATAACTGGACATATCTACTCCGTACCCTTGCAGTAACAGAGCATACATACTCTATAGCATCTACCATTTCAGTAACCAAACATATGTATATCCTATCTGGCAGGCAACAGGTATCAGGTTGGCCACGCTGGCCCAGAATGTGGCCAACCTGGGGACGTCTATCATCATAGCGATGGTGTATGGCTGGCAGCTTACCCTGCTCATCCTCGGCATTGGGCCCCTGTTGGCCATTGCTGGAGCGATCCAGATGAAGGCACTGACTGGACACGCTATTAAGGACAAGAAAGAGCTGGAGGTGGCAGGGAAGGTAGGCATCCGCCAGCCACTGTACCAAACACTGTAAAAGCCTTCCACCAAGGCTGGAAAAAATAAGAATCTCATGGAACAAATGAGGATTATGGTCTACAAATGATATGCAGCTCAGGTGTTGGCAACATGTTTGATTTCATGCATTGACAGGCAAGATGCAGAATTTAATTTTTTAATGGCAGTCTGTGATTCTCTATGATATAAAAATATGTAAAAAGGTTATATAGCAGATACATGTTACAGAAATTCAGATTGAAAGACTGCTTTGTTCTTCTCATAGAATATCATATACAATACATAGAAATGTTTTGTGTGAAATGTGCTCTGATTACACAGATTGCAACAGAAGCCATTGAGAACATCCGCACGGTTGTGTCACTGGCCCGTGAAAACAAATTTGAGTCTCTCTACCAGGAGAACCTAGTAGTGCCATACAGGTGTGTACACAGATGCTTTTTTGTAGACTTGGGCTACTCATTTCCAGGTCCTGAGGGCTGAAATGTCTGCAGGCATTTGCTTCAGCCATGTATTACAGCACCTGATTTCTCTCGTGCACTCATTTCCTGGACTGAGGTAAAACAATCAGTGAAATCTGGTGGTGTAGTGCATGGTTGGATAAAATACCTGCAGACACTGTGGCCCTCAGGACCTGGACTTGAGTAGCCCTGTTGTAGACTGAGGGATTTTTAGAATTGAGAATTCTATGCAATATGTGTGGTTATCTATCTTTTTCCTCCATCAGAAATGCAAAGAAAAAGGCTCATGTTTACGGCATGACATTCGCGTTTTCACAAGCCATCATTTACTTTTCCTATGCTGGCTGTTTCCGCTTTGGGGCCTGGCTGATTGAAGAGGGTCACATGAATTTTGAGGACGTTTTTCTGTAAGTACAGGTGTCTGAACCTTTTTTGGCTGGCCCGCAGCAGCGGGGCCAGCCCTACAAACGCGAATGTCTGTGACTGACTGAGTGACTGAATGAGTGATGAAGTTACACCATTGGTCGGCCGGAGAGGTCCAGCCATATACTAGGTTTTGACCTGCTCTTGTTGCTGTATGTTTCAGTTACATTAGTAAAGTGGGCCGGTCAAGATGTTTGTTATGTCTATTATCATACAGTATGATAAGTAACATCGCGGCTGGTATGCAATACATTATCAGATTAGGCTACTGAGGTTTTAATATAGGGATTACGCCCCTTATATAATAAATTTAATCATACAGTAAATTATATTTTGAATATGAATGTTTTAATAATATATGAAAACTGTGTTTGACATACCTTATACGTATAAATTGCTGTGAGATTTATGTATGCAGTTTTGTGTGTACACAGCTTTAAAATTTTTTTTAAATGTATCGGATATTCCAAGTACATGCATAAATGAAGGGGGGGATGGTGGTAGCATCTTATCTTTTCATGTCATGGACAGGATCTTTGCCTGCTGTATGTAACGTTTTCTACTGTAAGCTTTGCCTACAGTAATGAGCGAGCAAAGGTTCTGTGCTTCGCCATGGAAACGGTTAATGATTACTGCCTTGGAAGGCATACGGCTAGCCCCCACACTGAGAGCAAATTAACCTTACGACCATGAAAACTGTTTCCTTTATGGGACAGAGGTGGCTTGGAGGCATAAAAATGACAAGTGACTGTGGTGAAGTAGTTGGAGATAAAAGCACACTGAAACACTGTAACTGTTATCAAGCATTCACACGCACCCAGTCCTGTTCAACCTTTCCCCATGGCTTGAAGAATGGCATCTCGTTTGTAATAATGATGCAAGTGATCATCTTGAAAACATGAAAGTCTTGAAAAGATGATTGTATTGGAAGTACTATTGGGCCTAGCTAACTTTTAAGCTTTATTTGCTGAAGTTGATAAGATAAAGAGGTGAAATGTGCCATTGTCATGATTTATTGTTAGACATCATCATAATGTAGGGAAGGGAAGGGGAAGGCACCTACGGTTGATATATACAATACAATGTGCTTGCAATATATTCTAGTGATATCTCTTTTTATTAAGTGAGAGGTGCCTAAATAAAAAATCAGTATTAAGAATATTATTATGAATAGTATTATTGATATTATTATAAATATTATTCTGAATAGTATTACGATTGTGATTATGATTATTATTAATAATATTATTAATCACCTGTAGGGTTGTTTCTGCTGTGCTGTATGGAGCTCTTGCAATCGGAGAGGCCAACTCTTTTACTCCAAACTATTCCAAAGCCAAAATCTCCGCTGCACACTTGTTCATGCTGATTAATCGAGTTCCTGCCATCGACAACGATTCAGATGAGGGAGAAAAGCCAGTAAGTCTGTGTCTGTGCTCTATAAAGGTTTTCATTCACAGTAGTAATTTTAAAACTATGGTGTTTTTCCACCATCTTGCTTTTGAGATACACCTATGGGGAATGACATGCAATGCTGTCATCGCCGCCAGGGACACCCACCCTCTCTGTGTCATGTGCTTGGGTTTGAAACATGTCTAGGCCATTGACACTCCTGAGAGCTGTAGGCATTGCCCACCACATTCCAGGAAGCAGGACCAATCAGTCCGACCCAGTCATTTTGGGCCTTTAAACTCTGCCTCCCCCCGTAGAGGGACACCACACCCTCTGCCACCCATACGGCCCCCACAGCCCCTAGTTATGGCCCGCCATGCCCAGTCAGGACAGGGCAGAACCAAGCCCCAGGGTTAACCTCAGGCCAGCAGGGCAACCCCCCTCTCAGGCCTTGGGGCAACAAGGGCAAAGAGACCTTCACTTACCCCTTCCAACCCTAAACGGAAGCAGCCTGACTGACAGGGACTGTCACTGGGGGGCTAAGGCCATGTTCTGGGGCAGCCCCCTTGAAAAAGAGGAGACTCCTAGACAGTCCCTCACCCCCAGCAGTCCACGAGATAGATATTTAGTGACACCTAGTATTTAGTGACATCTAGTGACCAGTTACTCTCACTGTTGTCCATAGGACATGAGTGTCTGGCCCTCACTCACTGTCCCACAGTCAAATGGCAGTCTGACGAGCCCAACAGAACCAGTGCTCCGGAACCATTATAAATCTGTCTGAGCAGTCATATCCAGTGTGTCGTTTTCATGGCGTCGGTCATGCTGTTGACTTCTGAACCTATGGCTCCGTTTCTGCTCTTCTAGGACAAGTTCGACGGAAACGTCAAGATCGAGAACGTTCAGTTCCACTACCCGTCCCGGCCAGACGTGTCCGTCCTGCAGGGGCTCAGCATGCGGGTGAAGAAGGGGCAGACCTTGGCGCTGGTCGGCAGCAGCGGCTGCGGGAAGAGCACCATCATCCAGCTGCTGGAGCGCTTCTATGACCCAGTGGACGGGACTGTGGTGAGTGCCAGCCCAAACCGAATAAAAAACCTGATAAACCCCCTGGCCTTTGGGGTGAAAGCGGTGGTTCTCAATGGGTGGCCCAGTTTGCGTAACCGTATAGTCCCATGTCCTGGCACTGCCCCCAGACACCAGCAGGGTGACATTGATGGGGAAAAAGAAAATGAACATGTTTCATTTGCAAATCGTACAACTTTATGCAAACGTGTGCTCTGAGAACCACTGGGTTTCCGTGTTTTCAGTGAGGTTTTGGGGGTTTAGTCCACAGCAGACTCCAGGTTGTTTAAATATAATATCCAGACCTAAAAATATTTATTGACGCCATGACCCTTTGGTGTCCTGCTCTTGGGTTGGAGTTGAGAAGTATTTTTGCTTTAGTATTCAAATGATAATTAACTGGAGTGCTACAGATTTGTAGAACATAATTTCACGGTAAATTATGTGTTTTCCTTGTATTGCATCCATATTGTGTAACATATATGGCCTCTTCCTTTGGGAATACAATGATATGGTACTGTCTAAAGTTATAAAGAGAGAACACTGGCACAGGCACACCATTGTCAAGGATGTTTTATTGCACATAAAGATATCACTGCATTTTTACCGCACTCTATAAGGTCCATAAATGATTCGTATAACAGGCACTTAAACTGGAGAAAGAACAGTTATCATGCCTTTATAGGGTCTGTTTAATAAATTTATATGCCATACAGATCCAGTTGTGAATGTATGAGGAAATTCAATTCACAATTCACAAATACTGTAATACAATGAATCATCTAAACAACAGTTAACCCTTCAGTTCCCAGTTCCCATACACAGACAGTCAGCATAAAGGTGTAATCTTGTCGCCTGGACACCCCCTATGTCGCAGATGCTGGACCAGCAGGACTGCAAACACCTGAACATCCACTGGCTACGAGCACAAATGGGAATCGTATCCCAGGAGCCTGTGCTGTTTGACTGCAGCCTGGCAGAGAATATCGCCTACGGTGACAACAGCAGGGCCGTCAGTCAGGAAGAAATCGTACAGGCAGCCAAAGCTGCTAACATCCATTCCTTCATAGAAGGCCTGCCACAGGTAAGCAGTCCTTACCAGGATGACGAAAGTATTGGCACCACTGCTGTAGCACACGGATGGGCCCCATGTTCTGGTATTGAATCTGGACCATGCCAGTGCCGACTGTGGCTGGCAGGCCCTGCTGGGTGACGGGCAGTTTTAGTCGGCAGGGATTTGTAACACTTGTTGATCGGGCACCAGCAAGGTCTTCAGCTGAGCTGCACAACACAGTGACTTCCTCCAACTCGTGACTGTGTGAGCCCCACTTGCAAACTGCAGTGTGATAGGAGGAGGTGGCTGACATCACCTGCTTCACACATGCCAGTGTGTGCTTCTCGAGTTTGTCAACAGAGGTTGCAATGAGCATTGGAAGTTGTGGAGAAAAAGGGGGAAAAGCATTTTAATCTGTTACTGATAGCAGACACCCTTTGTTATTCTGTAGACCCAATGTTAAGAAAAAATGGTGAACTTTTTAAAATAATTTTTTAAATTAGAGATTATACATTATATTTTAAATATCATAAATACACACTGTAGGGTTTCTAGACAATCAAATACTGGGTGTTATAACTGGTTTGTCTGACACAGCTAGTTCAACTGGAGTGGATATACAGACTGAATTTTGGAAGTCACAGACTACAGAGTGGAACAGCATCAACCCTTTTGTGCTGTGGGGTGCTGGAGGGCAGAGATAATTATGTGTTCCCTCTTTTCTCTCTTTGAAGAAATACAACACGCAGGCTGGAGACAAGGGCACCCAGCTCTCGGGAGGTCAGAAACAGCGGGTAGCCATCGCCCGGGCCTTGCTTCGAAATCCCAAGCTCCTCCTCCTGGACGAGGCCACGTCTGCTCTGGACACAGAAAGTGAAAAGGTGCTAATCAAACTGTCTGCAATGTTCAAACAAAGACCATCTATTAAACCTGAGCAACTTAGAGCAAGTTTCGCACATTCTTTTAAAAGTGTTTTAGTAGTTGCTTTTAACGCTTTCAAGTTTGTCAATGTCGTCTTTGAATCTACTTTGAACTACTTTGTTACACTGTCCAGTGCATTTAATTTATGAATTAACTGGAGGCTTAAAGGACAGAAGGTACTTCTGGGTAACATAGGACAATATTACACTGGAGCAGATCCAGAGGAATCCTGACAGGATAGCAAGTGAAAATTTGTGAATAGCAGTAAATAAAAATATATTACACATATAATAAATTAGATAATGAATTGCACACTGCACATGTTTACTAATGATGTGAATGCCTGGATTCTAGCCTGGAATTTTCCTTGAAATAGTCCATTAAATGAAAAAGCAAGCTTGTGGCTCCTGGGTTACACAGTTGCTCAAATTCCTCTTGAATGGGGCCAGTGTCGATCAACCCTCAACAAACCTCCCACTCTGTCCCTCTGCTCACACAGATTGTGCAGGAAGCCCTGGACAAGGCCAGAGAGGGCAGAACCTGCATCGTGGTGGCCCACCGTCTGTCCACCATCCAGAACGCTGACCGCATCGCCGTGCTTCAGAACGGCGTGGTGGTGGAGCAGGGCACGCACCAACAGCTGCTGGCCAAGCAGGCCGCGTACCACACCCTGGTCACTTCCCAGCTGGGGTACAACGAAACAACACCGAAAGCAGAGGCAGAATGAGAACACTCACGCCAACGAGCGTCGCTCCACGGCCATGGTTCAGAACCGAAAGGCTTAAGGACACGGGGGTGGGCACCAGGCTTATTTATTCTCAAACCACGTTGGAAGCCTCTGCATTGCATTTTCGGCTCCATACGTGCCATGCTGTGAACCACATTCGTCACTGTGTCTGACAATTTTGCTGTATTCTCACCATTTGCTAATCAACCCATGTCAAGCCATATTTCTGTCCAGTAGCCGCTGCTTTGATTGACTTTATTTTGCTTCATGTTTACACACCCACTTTTATATAGAATTTTAATATTGGGAAAACATGAAGAGATTATGGAGTAATGCAGTGACTCTAGAAATTCCCTCCTTAAGTATTACATGCTACATTTTCCTTTTTGTTTTCAATTATATTGCTAACTGGACTAACACTGGCTCTTGTAAAGCCTTTCCGTTTAAATGTATTTTAAGTTTTAATTACACATTTTTTTTAAATCTTTTTTTACTTCCCGTCAGTATACTCAAGGGTTGTCAGGGGGAGATTTTTACCTTGAGGACTTCTCTGAAATGCTTGAATGCCAAGGAAGTGCCTTTTAGAACTAAATATGTTCCCTTCCTGTACGTATGCTGTTTCCTATGACTGCAATAGAAATCTTTACAAATATTTATATCGTTTTGGGCACCCTTACAATAAATTCTCAAATCTGAATGGAAGTAAATGTGTGCTCTTTGTACTTCAGATGGTGTATGGAATTACTGTTCAAGCAGTTAGAGAGATTCCACTGAACATCCTATAACACAACAGGCCTGGTTTTTTCCACACCTTTCACTATTCTTAGTCTTATTTCTTTCATATTAGCTATCATTTCTATCACAAAAGCTTTCCTTTCATGCCTTAAAGTAAATGTGATACCAACCATGTCATTACTACTGTGCTTCCATTTATACTACCAAGATAGCTCAATACAATCATTATAACTATTATAATGTAGCACAATGGGTATCTGGGCTTGTAACCAATTATGTACACTGAGCTCCATAACATGTGGGACATATTGTTTTCTCAATTTGGCTCTGTACTCCACAATTTCAGATTTCTAAACAATTCAGAGGTGGTTAAAGTGCTGATGCTCACCTTTCATTAAAGGGTATTTTATACATTTCCGTTCCACCGTGAAGAAATTACAGCACTTTTTATACACAGCTCCCCATTTCAGGGTTCCATAAATTTTGGGACAAATGGCTTCACAGGTGTTTTTGATTCGTCAGGTGTGTCCAGTTGTTTCCATTGGGAAGATGTAAGAGAGCTTTCAGTATTGAGTTTTGATTCTAGGCTTTTGATTCTATTGCCTTTGGAATCTGTTATTCACATGTGCTAACATGAGGACCAGAGCTGTGCCAGTGAAAGTCAAGGGAGCCATTATGAGGCTGAGAAAAAAAAACAACAGAGACACAGGCCAAACCTTAGGCTGACCAAAATCTTTCTGAAACATCATTAATAAAGAGAGCACTGTGGAGCTCAGCAATTGCAAAGGGCCTGGTGGGCCAAGGAATACATCTACAGATGATGACCATAATTTTCTCACAATAATGAAGGAAAATCCCCAAACCTGTCCGATGGATCAGAAACACTCTATTGGAGGCAGGTGTGGATGCAGCAGGGACCACTGTCTTCAGAGGACTTTACAAACAAAACTGCTAGAGGCTACACTGCTAGATGCATACCACTAGTTAGCCGCAAAACAGGATGGCCAGGTTACAGTTTGTTAAGAAGTGCCTAAAAGAGACTGCAGTCTTCTATATGATGGACATTTTGGGTCCTAGAGGCAGACTTTTTTTGGTATGAGCCAGGGAATCTGAGAAGACAAAATTTTTTGAAGATGGACAAAACGGTAAAAATTCACTTTCTAGCACCACCATCTGGCCAATCAGGGTAGGTTTTCTAAGCGGAGTTGCACATGGGATTGGAAACCAACCCGCCGAATTTGGTTGCTCTATGGTGTAGTTTCCGCTGTGCAAACACTTTTATGGCAGAAAAATAAAATATAAAATCAGAACAATCCCAATAAGGTTCAGCACCTGCAGTAGTTAACCCCCTAAATAACAGACAGGGTACAGAACAGGTTAATAAAAAGAAGTAATGAAATAGACATTTAGGCATAAGAACAATGTTGACTTTTGCTAACTGCAATTGTCACCATCTTGAAATGCTGAGGTTCTGAGATCCCATGAACTGTGCATTGATAAGACTAAATATCCATTAAAAGCATACTATGTTGGATTTTTACCTTGAAAATATTATTTTAAAAACCATGTTACGGCATATCTATGATGCACTGGTAATTTATGTCTTTACTTAGTTTCACTGAATTTGTGCACCTTATACCTGTATTTGTTATTCTAAAATGTGTCAGGACGTTTCTGGGCATGGCGCTCTTTTCTGTGTGGGGTGTGGCTACAGAGCCTGTGGTTTTGGATCAGATTTTAGTGGAAGCAATAATGATACAGCACGGCATGTCCATGAACTAGAGTATACCTTGGAATTTCTTTTTCTCAGTGGCATCGATGCAGAGTTGTGAAAAACGATGCAGAGTTGGCTTGTTTTCTGTTGGACCAGTAAGTAACATTACCTGTAGTGTGAAGCTTGCAACAATAAGGACTTCTGCGAGGGTCTGAACTTTTCTAAATAAAAGTCCCAACGATAAAACCACTAATGCGTTCAACATAATTGAATGAAGTTATATGTTCAATATAATGGAATTAAGCTTACTGCTATTGCTCATTTCATGGAACTAATGTTACCTCTAGTCATCCAGCTAGCTACGTTATGTGGGAATTCGGGGTCCATTAATTCACAGGAGACTGCTGGGAGGCTCATCACATCGATGCACTGTTCCAGTGCTGACTGTGGCCAGCAGCCCCGCCGGTTGGCACACAGCTAGCTCCAGCTTTGCGCGGGGATGGGAGGGTATCGGTCTGCCGAGACGACGGCGTCTCCTTGCGCACCAGTCACCGCCGCAGGGCGACCCGACGCCCGCAGAATCACGTGACGTTTCTTCCTCCGACTCATGCCAGCGAGCCCAAAGTGTGTAACAAGAAGCGGTGGCGGGCGTGCCCTTCAGAGAAGAGGACAACGGGCACGCTCAAACCGACTGCGACGGGCACCGTAGGGCGAGCACCACCATTCCACATTGGGAAGGAAAGGGGGATAAAGCACAAACAAAGAATTCATGCCAACACATTTTATCTTTCCATTTTTATGAGCACATACTGACAATCTCACAATTCCAGCTTTCGCAATTCTTAAAGCAGCAGAACTAGATTAAATATTTCAGTAGTCGGGGGACTCTCCACCAGCATCCGTTTCAGTTACAGATTAATCAGCCATGAGTGAAATATGCGCTGAATATTCATCCTTCAATTACTAATAGAAAATCATTCCCGAGGCAAAGCTGATTATTGTAATTACAGTAACCTTGAAGAGCACGCAACGCTTAAAATAGAAATCAATGGACCTTTCAAATTTATGCTGTACCTTATTTTCAGATAAGAAAACACCTTACCCATTTTGCTTCAGATTAATATACACAATATACTTCGGAGTGTAAGGTATTCTCCCATTTTTTGCAAATTACAGCTAGGTCTGTTCCGTTATTTTAACAATCCAGATGAATTTCAAAGGAAGATGTACAACGTCCCTAACACAGGGCAGACTAATGGTAGCCAATTAGGCACTGCTGATACCACAAAAAATATGCCTCCCTTGGTGACGCTGTCAATTGTACACCACCCCCCAAAAAACTAAATGTTTCAGTCTATTGTGAAGGAAATTCACATTGAGTTTTTAACCCTAGGGTAATGTTTCATTAACACAGTGGTGTATCAACATAATTACAGTATTGTTCATGACACAAATTTATACATACAAAATTTTTGGACACAGACACAATGAACATAAACAACATAAACAGTGCAGCCCGTACAAACTTTCCATTATACATTCCTGGAAGTGCCATTATCACCAGGCTGACAATAAGGTGCTCTTCACTCAAAATGTATCGGAGAAACATTTCTCCATTTACAAAAGCTGTCATTTAATGCCAGCAAATGTAGTAATCTCACAGACAAGCCATATTTTTGCTCTTTCCAGATAACGTAATGCACTGAATCCAGATAAGATGTTGGTCATTGGGCAGTACACCCGCACTGGAAAATACCCCATTCAAATCCGCCATGAAAATCCAAAGAAGGGCAACAACATTTTCAATTAAAGGATTGTTCATAAGCATGAAGACAAACTTGCATTAAATAGGACAGAACAGGTACTGGCCTGTGCATCCAATCAAAACTAAAATCATTAGTCTCATAATTAGGGGGTAGACTTTGGTACTAAGTACTGTCAGTTTTAAGGCAAGAGGACAACCAATCAGCAATTCATAAGTGATGCCTCAGCAGAAAATTATTGCAAGAGATCAACTGTCTTTAAGGAGCTGCTAACTAGCTATGCTTTTAAAGCATTCGGAATTTCCACCGAGAAATACACATTACCTTCACAAGCTTAGCGTGCACCTCCGTTGCTACAATAACACTCCACGGGATATTATCTCAAAAAATACCATATTAAAGGAAAATCATTCAGTCGTAATTACAGACAACAGAGTAACAAAAATAAAAAAGGACGGAGAACCAAGAAGTGCCTGCATTGTTATTGCGTGATAAAAGTTTGCATTGATCTGTGCGTGGTCCAAAAGGTAAAATTACTAGTGTGAAAATGCATTAGACGTTGCAGTATTGAGGATTCTAGTTGGTTTCGTCTTGCCTTGCATCCCGCTATCCCATCATGCCTTGCTCTATAGCTTGGACAGGGTCGTGAGCTGCAGCATGTCGTGGAGGGAAGCGCAGAAGTTCTGGTAGAGCTTCTCGGCATCCGTCTCTGGGCAGGTCTTCCAGGCAGCGCAGGACAACACGATCCTGAATGAGGAGAGGGGCATGCTGGGTAAATGTGGGACAAGCAGGCCACAAGACTCCCTGGGACAGCACTGTCAGCATAAACCATGCCGTGCTACTTCAATGCTCACTCTTACTGTGTGCAACACAATGTTGCAACTGTGGTACTTTTATAGTCGTGTTCACAAAACTGCCACGTATTGCAATAAAGTATCAAACAACACACTCAGTATTTTTATATATCACTGTATACGGCATCAGCCGGACCCTACATCAAACTTTTCTGTTTATGTTCTTTATGTTCCCCCTGCGCAATGAGCCCCGTGTCAGACCCACCTGTCATCTCTGATGCGGTAGAAGAACCCGTAGCCATGACGCACCATCGGAGCGACAGCCCCGTGGACAGTGGTGTAGCCCACCAGGCTGGTCGACAGTACAAAATTACCACCTCCTCCACTGGAAGAATACAAAGACAGGTTATATTTGCATACATACATACTAGCTAATATACAGTCTCACTAAACGTGTGCAATCCTACAGCACATTTTCCTGTGTAGTATACTGTAGGGTTATATATTTGTTACATCGTATTTAATTTCACCTTTTGGCGTAGAGTGGGTCTGTGAAAAGTTCAGGAACAGGAAGTCCCTCTTCCTTCGCAATAAGGTACAAGCCCAAGAGGTGCCGGTCAAAGCCTGTCGAAAACACACAATCAGCAACCGCACTCCTCCCAATGCCACTCACTAAAAAACCTCTATACGCCCAGGTGACAGGCAGCTATGTAGGCCTGAGCCCCCACTTTTAGTAGTACACTGTACTTGACTCATGGAACATCCACTGGTTTTTTTTGGGGGGGAGGGTGGGGATAAGAGGTGCTGGTGCCTACCTTTCCCTTTTTGAGCTTCTCCCATCAGCTGATTGTGCTTGGAGAAAGCTGCCAGCAGCTTCTTGCGCTTGGTTTCCACCTGTGGGGATTGAGCCACACTCAGACGATTGAGCTTTCTTAGGGCGTACGTGCCTGTCAATCATCAACAAACAAGCAGCTGATTGGCAGTGGCAGAGGGGACCTCAGGGCCTGGTCAGGAGCCAAGGCATGCGGGGGGGGGGGTTTGGGAGCGACGGGTCAGACGTACGTTGACAGCTGGGTCCAGCATGGCCTGGCACCACTGCTGGGCCTCCGGGGTGCAGGGCCGCATGGTCTCGGTGCGCCCGTGGTAAAAGCGCCGCGTGGTGGCCGTCTCGTAGCAGCTTCCAGACCTGCAGGGGGAGCCAGCACACCGCGTTAGCTGTGTACCGCGCGGCACAGCACGGTGGGAACAGCACGTGACCCTTTCAAACAGGGTTCACGCAGGCCACAGAGAGGCCTGGGAATGATGTCGCTGCTGTAGAGCTGGTGACAATGGCCTTCTCAAATTAAAATGCATTTGCAAGAAAGGGTCACGTGGACGTGTCGAGCTGAACTTACTTCAAGACAGAAAAGTACAGCTGGAAAAAAGGCCAATCCTCGAAATTAATCCAAAAAGCGCAACAGATGAGATGGTGCAGAACAGCATCATTTTGACAATCCATCAACAAATACACACACCAAAATAACAAAAAAAGGAAGTGACCTAATCAAAGGATGCAAACACTTTGTGGTTCACGACAACCAGGCGAAGAAAAAAATGAAATCACTACCTACACTGACCGGTAAGAGAAAGGAACTCACTTTCCATGAAGCCGGTAGTAGGCCAGCTGGAGTGCCAACTGGACAAATGTGTCTGGGTGGAGCTTCCTTTCCTTGATGGCATCTTTTCCAAAGTCAGTGAATGCGTAGGACACAATCTGCAACTGGCGTCCCTGTGTTCAAAGAACAAGCAAGTCATATGGTCATTATAACATCATTGTACTGACTGGTCTCAACACGTTCTGCGACCAAGATTATATTATTACAGCAGGGGCTCTCAAACTTGTTTCTGAGGGACCCTACATATGCAGGTTTCTATAACAACCATAATTGCAACAAGCTGTTAATTGTTCTTAAATGAGACACTGTTAATGTCTAATGTAGGACGATGTACCCCTTTTAAGCCACAATATCATTTTATAGCTATTATTATTAACAGCTATTCATGCCATGAAGAATAAATGTTCCATATTGAAACTGACTTGACTTGATCAGTCAGGTCAAGTAAAGCATTCATTTCAGTGAAATGTGCCAAATGTAACATATAGGGGTCCCCAAGTCTGAGATTGAGAGCCTCCGTATAGCAGTAACAGAGGGCGGGACTTACAGCTTCCATGTACTGCCGCTTGGCCTGTGTGATGTCACTCCTGACTTTATCGTCCACAGTGAAGACCAGCTCTTCTGGCAGTGGCATGTCCCGGACATTCTCGGATCCCTGGGAGGTTAAGTTCAGAAAACGACCTAAACACTAGAGTGTAACCCCCAACCAGCGAAACCTCACCCCCAACCAGACAAACCTCACCTCCAACCAGACAAACCCACCCCCAACCAGACAAACCTCACTCCCAACCAGACAAACCTCACCCCAACCGAAACCCCCCACCAGAAACCCACCCCCACCAGCAAAACCTCACCCCAACCAGACAACCACCCAACCAGCAACTCACCCCCAACCAGACAAACCTCACCCCCAACCAGACAAACACTCACCCCCAACCAGCAAAACCTCACCCCCAACCAGACAAACCTCACCCCAACCAGACAAACCTCACCCCAACCAGCAAAACCTCACCCCCAACCAGACAAACCTCACCCCCAACCAGACAAACCTCACCCCCAACCAGCAAACCCACCCCCAACCAGCGAAACCTCACCCCCAACCAGCAAACCACACCCCAACCAGACAAACCTCACCCCCAACCAGACAAACCTCACCCCAACCAGCAAACCTCACCCCCAACCAGACAAACCACACCTCCAACCAGCAAAACCACACCCCCAACCAGACAAACCACACCCCCAACCAGACAAACCTCACCTCCAACCAGACAAACCACTCTCCAACCAGCAAAACCTCATCCCCAACCAGACAAACCTCACCCCCAACCAGACAAACCTCACCTCCAACCAGCGAAACCACACCCCCAACCAGCAAAACCTCACCCCCAACCAGACAAACCTCACCCCCAACCAGACAAACACCTCCAACAGCAACCCACACCAACACAAACCTCACCCCCAACCAGCAAACCTCACCCCCAACCAGACAAACCTCACCCCCAACCAGACAAACCACCTCCAACCAGCAAACCACACCCCCAACCAGACAAACCTCACTCACCAGTCAACCACACCCAACCAGCAAGACCTCACCCCCAACCAGACAAACCACATCTCCAACCAGCAAAACCACACCCCCAACCAGACAAACCTCACCCCCAACCAATCAGTGCCATGTTCCCATGGCCCGGGCCTACCTTCCACCTTCCCTCGCTGGCTTTCAGCTTCCGATCAATGTAGTAACAAAAAGACACCATCACCATGGCATCATACGGCGCATGCTGCAACAGACACCATTCACCCTTTTACAACCAAAGCAGCCACATTTTAACTATATGTTACAGCTACCCTTCAGTCTTCCAAGATGTTAACAAATAAATGGAATAAGCTGCAACAGAATAAACTATTTGGAATTCACAAAGTGCTGTACATGAGGGACTTAAGAAAGGAAAAAGGAAAGCTATAATTTTTCTAAATTTTAAATTCTTCAAATTCTTAGAGGAGATACATGTCAAGATGTCATGCATTCACCATTTGTTCCAAAACTGTGCATCCATCTTCCAGAAGCACAAAAAAACTTGAGGTAACTTTTTCTTTTCCTAATTCACTAGTACTGATCAGCCAGCTCCTAGCGCGATTCTGGTGTGCAGCCTCCACTTGTTTTTCAGTTTTTCCAAGATTCTGAGAACAATGATAATATCTGTGACTGTGACCTTTCGCCATCACAAACTTACATCACAATTAGAGCCAAAGGTTCCATCAGCGAAAGCTAGCGAGTTGTAGGATTTGTCACCCCAGCGCACAGTCGGGTCCCCGGTGATAGCTTGCAGTGTTATCTGTGTCATAAACAGTGAAGAAATTTGAATCACCACTGTAATATGTGAATGCAAAACTAGATACTTAACACCAAGCGTTATGAGTGATTAGCAAGATAGCCTTCCCTACGATTAACACCAGGCAAGGCTACGTGTAACAGACCTACAATTATCATGCTGTGATCTCCAGTCAACAGTTAGTGAAACAGCACTTAAGTGTACCTTTCTATATCTGTTACCCTCTCAGCTGTCTGTTTGTCTGAATAAAGCATATGAAAGGAGGGTAGACTGTCCCACTTGCTAGAGGAAAGGAAAAAACTCAAATGCCAAATGATACCAACAGAAAAGCAAATTCAACAGACAGGTTGGGAATGAGCACACATTAGAACCATGTCCTAATCAAAGATTACAGGCATCAGATACAGAAAATAAAGAACGCACATTAAACGCATAGTAGAGTGAAAAACAGCACTTTAAACAGCTCATCTGTGGGACTCCTTTTTTTAGAATCAGTCCATTTAAACCCCGTCCAACTTCACACAATTTAATTGGACGTACCGCTGAATAGTTTTCAGGCGTTGAATAAGGCATGGACTCATCCAGGGAGATCACAAATAAGCTGCTCTGAATGGTTTCCAGTATAGTCTTGTTCATGGGGTCTAAGCCAATAAGATGCTCCCGAGCCTGCATATGAAAATAACAATAAAAAACTGCATTTAAACACAGGCAACAGAGCACACACAGTAAAACAAGGAGTGTGTCATTTACAGGAATACTGCATGCATTACACCCAATGGGCAAATCCTATGGTATGAAGAATTGAACAATTTGGAAGGGGAGTGGGGAATGGATTGGGTCTCACACCTTGGCCCAGCGGGTTCTCTCTTCAGTGGTCAGGGCAGCGACCCCTTCTCCTTCTGGCTCCCTGTCACAACTCTGCCTTATGTACGCAAGCTGCCTGTGAGTGCAAGCGTTCAAGACATAATGAGCAAAAACATCACTCTGCAAGGGCTGCACCTAGAAAGACTAAAAGGGTCAATTTGATCAATACAACATGTATACAAGATACATCTATTATGTGTCTGATGAAAACCGGTCAAAGGCTATCACCAAACGGGTTGGCTTTAGATTGTAAAATAACTTTTTTCTTCCTCTGTACTTCAAGTATAGCTGTCATTCCCCTTGGGAAATGAAAAGGAATATAAAACCAAGGATATAAGAATACAAGATGACAAGAACAGGCCTTCTGGCCAATCCAGGCTTTTCCATTGCCCAGTCCACAGAGCATCTAGTGCTGCATGAAGCCTGGACAACCTATGGGTCCTTTCCCCAGCTGCCTGATCTAGCCAGCTGTTCCGCAGATGACGAACTTCCTGCGAACAGTGAGGTTCTGGAAACGGGGATCGACACTGGGGTTAAGCACGACAGCGACTCCGTACCTGAGGATCTCGGGAGGTGTGAGGATGCAGCCATCATGAAGGGCGTCGAAAGTGAATATCCGCCCTCGACACATGACCACCGCGTGGGAGGGGCAGGGGCCTTCGCTCTCTGAAACCGCAGAAGGAAATGCACCAATCAAATCTCTTTTTTAAACCACCAAATAAAGGCCCCTGGAACACTTGGCTCAGCCTGCTCTTACCAGTCTTAAAGTAACTGAGTATGGTATCCTTGGTGATGCCAGGCACTTTGCAGGTGCAGAACAGCATACGGAATTGATCCATGTCTAGTGGTACGTTCCCTGCCTTGTGGACGGCTAGCTTTTCACTGAAACAAAAGTTACACAGTATTAAATTGCATGCCCGCTGACTTTAAATGGATTAAATCACTTTAAAATGACTTCCTGTTTTTATTAATCGCACAAATACTACCCATTTAAAACACCTGTGTATTGTATGCAGAAAAATAAACTGTTACAGGATACAATGGAAGCACCTCACATGACAAGCCGTTAAACAACCATTAACTACACTTCAGCCTTTTCAGCATGTGGCCTCAGAACTCTCAACAACTGTGCAGGACACCATTTCTCTTATGTGAGGAACAGGTCCTGGGATACCAGAAAGATGATCTCTCCTGTGTCTGAGCTCTTAACACTGAGTGGAACACCCACTCTCTGGTATGGAAGACCTAGCACTTGGTGTGCGTGGAACACAGCCTCTTTTACACCTGGACGAGGTCCCAGTGTGTTGTGTGAGTGTGGAACAGCCCCATCTTCTAATGTGCAAGATGAGCTCTCAGTACTGAGCGTGTGCGGAACTGTGCATAGTGAGGCTGGATTCACACCAGATCAGGCAATGCGGCAAAAACGGCAGTCTTCCCATTCATTTGAATGGGGGTAGTGCGTTTAGGCTGCGGGAGTGGGGACCGCACGGGGTGCCGGAAAAAAACGCAGCGGCCTGAACCAGAATCAACTTTTGGCGTAAACGCAACCCGAGTCACGCTGCGGTGGCCAATCACGTAAGTTGTTTAAATTACCATGTAGCATTCCGCTGTTCACCAAGCAACTGTCAGATGAATTACTGACGCGATTCATTTCCTAAGATTTGATTTTATGATCGTCATCGTGATTTGACAGTGTCGGGTAATGGGACGAGTACCGAAACAATAGTTACTAGCTAGGTATCAATTCCGAACGTCGGAATTAAGCTGTATAAAAAAGATTCGCTATTTAGCAGTTATTGCATACTAGTTTATTGTACTATGGAGTTCATGGACCAAACAATGATACTCTCCCAGTTGTGTCACTTGGTTTATTTCGTGTACCCAGCTTCGACGTCTGCGTCTGGCTTGCAGTCTACGCTGCAAAATAACGATAGCAAGAAGTTTCCTTCGGTTTGTGTTTGTGTCCATTTGTTTGAGTAGGAAATGGGGGGGAGGTTAAAGTCTGGTTAAAGTTCACAACATGACGTCACACAAATGGGCCATGTAGTGACACGCCCACACCTCCGCACAACCCTGCGGCAAGGTGACGCATTGCCTGATCTGGTGTGAATCCAGCCTAAGGGTGTAAGCGACAGCCGCGACCATACGTGGGGATGAAGTACTGAGACTGCAGAGGATGTCGTCTTACGTGCGGAGGAGGTCCCAGTACTGGAAGCCATGCCAGGTGGTGATGCTGGTCCTCTCCAGCTGGGTGCCAGCCTGGGGGGGCCAGTAGTGCTCCAGGTAGGGGGCGGGGCCCCCGAAGTTAATGCTGAGCTGGGACGGCATCCGGATCTCCAGGTACGCGCTGTCCAGCCACCATTCTTCCAGCTGCAGAGCAAACAAACCCGTCAGGCCCGAGAGAACGACTGGAGCGTGCTTTCACGCGTCGGAGGCAGACTACATGTCTCTGAAGCATACCCAGTTCCTTTTGGTCCTCCCTCTCTGCAGCAACTTCTGGTGCAGATCTTTGCCGAGCCCTTCCCCAAATAGCTTCACTATCTGAGAGGTCTTTTGAAATTCCTTTTCTGATGAGAACGGCTTAACTGAAAATAGATGTTACAGAAGGTGAATTACAAAGGAAAACATTTCTTCAGAAAAGGATAGAGAACTTATGTAACTACTGTTAGTATAATACAGAGAGGGCAATAGTGTGAAACAGCTCTGCGCACTTATACACCACATTATCTGGGTCGTTAGTACGTACGTAAGCAAGTTGTGTTAGAACAATTTACTGACATTTCTTTAAAATGTATACCTGCATCCAAGTATTTACTCAAAGTTCCTTCTAAAGAAGGGACTGGAAGAGGAGGCAAGGACGCCTGATACTGGAACGTGCGCTCCACAGTCGATTCAAACACTTGATTATCCATGTTCTGTAGGGGAACAACAAAATAATTAACAGTTAAAATAATCATGGGAGGAGGACAGTTATGCATACAAGGAATAGAACAATGAATAGTTAAAATCAACTCAGAAGAGTGCATGTATATTAACAGTTAGCTAGCTGGTTATCTATAGGCACTCCAAAGGTTTTCAAACTGAATCTTTGAGTCCATGTATTCTGTTGTCATGCAACCTGAATTGTAACAAGCTGTTGATTGTTTTTCACTGGAAAATAATTTTCAATAGAAGGATTATCTATTGACCTAAGCCATATTTTTGGAGAAAAAGTTATTAATTCCATGAAAAATGGCCCACATTCACAGCGCTGGACTTTCAATCACCAGATCAACTAATGTTGTCATTTTCTGTAATTGTTGTCAGGTGGGTCATTTGAGATTGCCAGCTACACTTCGTGTTTAGAAATGGGATTTTTTTGCATTAAACTTGATTACTTCTTATAGAACGCAGTGTACATTCCACATGTTCAACCATTGCTGAGCTTAAATTTGTAAAATTTTAAAGATATTTATGAAAATGTATGTACCAACAGAAAAATGTGTCATGCTTTTGTAATCCATTTTAGTAATAATTTTCATAATGCTTCTGATCAAATTTTTAAGTAATCAAACCTAATAATATTGAAAGCAGAATTATGAAAAAACAGAGCAGACAATGATAATAACAGAGTTGATATAAGCAGCACAGCTGACCTTTGGCCCATTTTAGTTGGCCTCCTCTATCCGAAATGATAAAAGCAAACCTGAAGTAGCCTATTTTAACTCATCTTCCCATGACTCACTGCAAAGTAATGTACCTACACACCAACCAAGGTTGTATCATGCCTTTCAATAAACACTAATTATCTGATATGTAAAGAAGTTAAATGAAAATTCTCTCAGTTGTAATTTTGGGTCCTGTACAAATTTTTGGCCCTGGGCCCATCAAAAATGAGCAGATACTGAGGGCCTCAAAGACTGGAGTTTGACATCCCAGCTTTAGAAATAGGTTTAACTGGTTAGCTCAAGATAGTCAAACTCCAGTCCTGAAGGGCCACAATGCCAGCTGGTTTTTGGTGTGTTTCAGCATGAGTGATAACCTTAAGTGATTAATTGGTCACACAGCCCACATTTACTGATAGTGTAAATGTATTCGTTGTTAGTGGTAAGGTTTAGCTATGATATATTAATCAACAAATTTACACTATTAGCAATTTTGCCCTTGGCTTTGTTGGCGGAAACTGTGTTAGTTCTTGACATGACGATTTTTGTGTGTTCTTCGTAACCATCCATGTCAGTGTTTTTTCCTTATGTGAGAAATACGCCGCTCAAGTACGGTCCATGCCGTACGGGTCTGCCATAGGCTCATTTTTGCAAACGTCGCACAGAGCTTGATCAACAAAGCCCGTGTTGACACCGAAAGCTGATATTGAACCACCTTCGTGATACCGGTTAAGCCCAAATGCGGTTGTTAGGTCTTGTGAAGCCAGCTAACGCCAAGAAACCCTGGGTACGTTAAGCCTTCTTCGTAGTATATCTCCTGACACTGCATAACCAAGATCTTGCCCGAAAACTATGATCAGTTCATTAGTTGAATCGGGAGTCGTACAGTTTGGCTAAAGCAAAAACCTGTACGTTACCCACATCAGCCCTTTCCGAACAATATATTATATAGCCCTAAACGATGGAGCGGTTGACTGTAACAAAAAGCAGCATAAATAGGTCCCCAGGAGCGAGCTGTAAAACCCCTGCTACTAACAACAAAGCTTCCGTTTAATACCTATTCGTTAATACAGTGTTCAAATTCACCACGCAAAAGTTACCATCGAAAGTACGAAGTCATAGTAAAAATGTGGAAGCATTAAATAACTTAAACAGTTGCCGAAATACGTTCTCAGACAAAAGCCAATCTAGCGAAGCGAGCACCATATTCCGGGATATCGATAAAGCTTGTTAGTCCAAACAAATCCCATTCTTTACGTCCACAGCGACAAACGTCAATAAGCAATAGACTAACATTAAGCGCAGCTGTGCCCAGATACAACTAAGTTATCAAGCTGCCTTACTTAAGAGATGTGGTTGTTTTCTTTGCTACGGAACTAGCGGTAGTAGTAGTAGCAAGCCAGCTAAATAGGTAGGTAATGAGATATAGCTATCTAGCCAACAACGCTAGCTTAGTAAACATTCTAGCTAGCGTTAGCTACTCAGTAGTAACATTTGCAAAATTTAAAATTGAAATAAAAACTACATGTTTCTTACTATATATATCAAAACGTTTCATGTCTGTTATATTAACTTGAGCTCTTAGTTTGTGTTGTTTTCCATTTGCACTTACCTTGTGTAATGTACCCACTTGCCCAGTGTTTGCAAGCTCTCTTCACCTTTAGCCCAGTGCCCCAGCTTCACCGGGGAAAAACAGAGAAACGGCGCATGATCACCATTTGCTCCAACAAAGATAGTCTATTAACTTTCAAGAAAGATGCGCCACTCCTTATTTTTGTTGATGGAGTACAAACGGATTCTGATTTGTTTTTGTTGATGTAGAACAAACGGATTTTGATTTCTTTACAGGGTCAAATTTATTAAGTGCATTACTATATGGCAGAAAAGTATTCCTAAAATACATGAAAAAAAAATCATGGGTAATAGCAAAACAAGAAGCAGAACCTAATTTCCACAGGTTGCGTTTTCTGCGACATTTATTTATTTATTTATTTATTTATTTATTTATTTATTTATTACCTGCTTGCCTGGTTTTATTGCTCAGTGTCCTTGCTAACTTTCTCTTTATTTTTTGTGTGACTTGCGGTGTCCTCTCCATTCGGTTGTATTTTAGTCAATACATTTCATTTTTTCATAAATTCTTCATATTATTGTACAAAATAACAAACTAAAACAAATACACGTATTGTTACAGAGCAACTTTTTGATGTATAATGGTCACTCAGAATATAAAGATTTGTGCATACCAGCAGGCTACATGATGCATGGGAAGGGGCTGAATGTTTTTTTTTTTAACAATACATCTACATCTTTTGAAATTTCAGTGTTTGATTAAGGATTAAGTAAATAAAACAGTTACATATTTGCCCTTTTATCCAATGTATTTCTTATGTTTCCAACCCTCCAATGCATTTAATTAACAAAATGATGCAAAGATGAAACTGAAGATTTGAGAGGAGACACTGGCACAGAGTGTCACAGTGAACATACGCACACAGTACAAGGACTCTCACATGAACTCACAATACAGAACAGCCAGCTCATCCCTGTTCAGTAGCTTACATTGGAGCTATTCAGCTGCTTATCTGGGGGACAAATGCAGCTCATCATATATTTACCCTTGGGTCTCTGATTATTGAGAAACAGACAAAAACTACTTTCATATGCATTGAGAATTGTGTCAATGACTGCGTGCGCATCTGCAGTATCCATACACCATCCACCAATGACAGAATAATAAAGAAAAATTGCTGTAGACATTTTTAAAATACTTCAATGCGGTTTATACAGCATTTATTAATACATTGTTTAAAAAACAACTTGTGAAAAATGTTTTGGCCTATATGCACCATTTTGAAAAAAAAATGATCAGGCCCCTATGAAAAAGTAATTTAAACCCGCAATAGCTTTGCCGTTATGTGTAGTTAGGATAGGCTCAGTACAGTGGGGCTACATAATGAATTGCCTCAGTTCATAAAGAAGAAGTATTTGCTCTCAAAAGAAGCAGTTCTAGTTATACAAGTTGCGATAATGTTCTCTGGTTCTGGCCACGATTCAGACTGCTGGTCCTTTGAATGGGTGGACTTGGCAAATTGCAGTGTTCCTCACTTGCATTCTTCCTCCAGTCACATTTTACTCTGAGTCGGTGGCAGCCATGCTTCACTGGGCATTTATGAGCTGGGACAAAGGCTGACTGTGTCTGAGTTCTTTACCTCCACAGGCCCCCGGTTGCAGCTATTGTTTTGCCCCCAGCTCAGCTGGCAAATAGGCCACAGCACAGAAAATGCACAATTAACACTGGCTTCCCCAGCAGATGCTGAAGTTCTGCGTATGGCTTGAAAATGAAGTTCTTTGAAAATATGTTTTCAAGTTATCTTATGAAATCAGTTGGTTTCATGAACTGCTGTGCACACTAACACACTTCTAATACTTTGTGGACAATTTGCTGATCATTTCTTGAATGAGCGACCTGTGATTTCCTGTAAAACTGTTTGTTTGCTGTGAGGAAGCTGACGAGCACTTTCTCACAGATCCTGCATCTCCCACAACAGTGGCACCAATTAAATGAAAATCATGCATTTTGTTTATTTAAAAAATGCTTTGTTACATTTAGGTATAGTTTCAGTTCCCTTTACAAATGTGAAAGTGAATCAGTTTTCATTTAATAATGTTATTTCTGCTTATGTCCTCTTCTGTAGGGTTTGTTTGCATTTTCTTTGAAATTCCTGTGAAGTTTGAGAAAGCTTATTGGGTTCATATTACCATTGTATTTATCTTCTCACAGTTATGTCAAAGGAAGACTAGGGCTATAAAAATAGCTTCCTCTCCATTTCAGAGGGAGGGCTGGCAGTTTGTATGGGCAAGGCTGGGAGTAACACTACTGCTGCAGGTGCTGGGAATCTAGAACTGGCAAGTCTAGCTACAGTAAGTAGGCCAGGTAGGTGTCTTCCCCAGGGAACCCATGGTGTCACCAAAGACTCCTTATGACAGTGGGCCTTGTGGTGCTGGGTAACACTTGCCTTTTTAATCTTCCTTCTCTATTTTGAATCACTTTTTCAAAATAGAGAAGGAACACTTTCGGTTACACTTGTGCATGAAAGGTTCCATATAAATTAAGTCATTACTATACTGAAAGACTGATTTGATTGAATAGCTTCTTAGCAGTTTGAATAGAATATGGAATATGGATCTCAGGGAAATAAGCCAACAGTGTCTAGGTCACCTTGGCTTACTGTACCGGCTAAATAATGTAACAAAACTATAAAATAAGAATATTCCTTAATGTGTTTTTTAAGATAATTTTATCCATTTGTTCTTCAAGGTTGGAATACTCAACTTTATTCCCATCATTGCAGTTCCATCAAGTCAGGAGACAACAGACAGGTATGTGTAACTTCAGATGCACTGACTGCAGCACCAGCTTCCTTTTCTGTTCACTCTGGACCCCACCAACTGATTTTATAGCCTTGTATGAGATACAGTTCTTGTCTAGCTGGTGCTCACAAACTATAGGGACCACCTTGCTGACAGAGACCTTCCTTTCCTGGGTGATGCTATGGCTAATTATCCATAACTCAGCACGTCTGCCAGGGATGACAACACTGAGAGCTAACGCCTTTGTAGCCCAGCCATGCAGTGAAGAGAGATAAACACCCATTTTTGGCACACAACCAATATTTTATAAGCAATCATACCAGCTCAGTGAAGGCATGACTATAGTGAAGGTCACAACTGAAACTGATTTAATGATCAGCTATAAAACACAGGGACATGCTTGAACAGGGAGGAGGTGTGTCAAATTATATGGTACAATTTGTGGCCACAAAGCATTATGTCTAATTATGAATGTATACATGTTAGTTACAGCAATATCAGATGCAATACCATTAGATAATTTCCCCATTCACCATGTCTGCCTATGGTCTTGGTGTCAATTCACAGAGAAACACGAACACAATCTAACTATGGAAAAAATAAAACTCTGAAATAGTTTAATATTTAGAATAAATACATTTATTATTTCCAGGACATATAAAAGGTGTACAAGTCTAGAATGTCCAAAATGCTGTCTTGGAACCAAATACACCAAGTGACATGCAAGCTATTTGTAATTTGCCATTTAGAGTATTACTAAGAAGGCTTTTGGCCATATACAGTACTACTGGAGTGCCTCCTGCTCTTTCAGTTCCTTGGAGACCTTTTTTTGCAGCTTGGTGAAAGTTTGCGTCAACAACCAGCGCCACTAGAGGACACATCATGCTGATCACATGTTATGCTATTAATTTCAGTAGCGAGGGTGAAAACCACTTTTCTCCTGAGAGTATGATTAGAAGTACAGTAATACAGATTATGCTGAGTAAAGGCATGGAAGGTTACAGTGATGTATACATGACATTTTATCCATTCATTAAATTCACCTAAATTCACATGCATTCCAAAAAAAAAAAAAAAGAAAAACTGATACCAGGGGCGGCTCTAGAATGCATCGACACAGTGGGCATTTTGAAATATCAGTTGGGCTTCCTTTTCAAATGTAATGAGCGCACCTCATGCATCAAATATGACTTCAGCATTGAGCATATGAGCAGACAATAAAACTAATTAAAGAACTGACAGACTAGTGGCTTGTTTCTAAGAGGTTGTAACTTTAACAGAGATAAATATAAGCCTAAGTCTTCAACTCTGATACATTTATATAAATGTCTTCAACAATGCTCCTGTATGGCTTTTTGTGTGAGAGGAGTGAGAGAAAATAGTCACATGGTCCTACCTGATGGGTCCAACTTGACATCTCGTCAGGTGTGAAATAATGCAAATTTTCCCCTTATTTTCTGATTGCTTGGGAAATATGGAGGCCAAGATGGGCAACGTCCAACCCTGCACCCCTCTGTCTCAGCCCCTGGCTGATACTGATTTAATTTGAACTCATTTTAATAACATAATTCATAACCAGTCAACAAAACAAAGTCAAAATCAATGCAGCAGTTAGCTGTCAGCACTTTGTGAATTTAAATTTAACAATGGAAAAATGTTTTTTTTTAAAGTTAGAGTAATTTTTTTTAATCTTCTGATTTCCTCAATGTATAATAATATTGATATGTTATTTCGGTAGATAAAAGTGCTCTAAATAATTGTGATATAGGCTACCCTGTTGATGTTTTTCCATTACATTCCATATTTGTCGATGATCTCCTTGGCCAATGCGATGTAGGCTGTCATGGCATCAACTTCTGACATTCCTGTTGAATGAGAGCATGAAATAACAGGAAATAAAACAATAAAGAGTTAGGTAAAAAAAAAAAAAGAAGATAAAATAAGGTTAAAGGCAAACTATGCAAAATTTTTACCTTCAAAATATAATAAAACAATCACGTTAAGACATATCTATGGTGCACTCACAATCTCTGTCTTTATGCACTTTTACCGAATTGCGCACCTTTACTCGTGTTTGTTATTCTAAAATGCATTCAGGAAATTTCTGGGTGTGACGTTGTTTTCTGTGTGAGGAGGGGTACGTGTAGCTGCAGAGCTAGCTACCGAAGAAGCTTTTAATCCGTGATGTCAGCTGAAGTTAGCCAAGGGAATTACAAGCAACACAGAGTTGGCTTGTTTTGTATTGGATCCATCAGTAATGTTACTGGCAGTGTGAAACCCTCCGACAATAGGACTTTTGTGAGGGTCTGAAAGTATCTAATTTAAAGTTCCAATAATAAAACCACTGTTCAACATAATGAAATCAATTAAGCTATATTCATATCTGCCTTCTCACTGTCGCTCATGATCGCTCATTTCAAGGCTATTCAGCTAACTATGTTAGGTGGGGTTAAAGACGAAGGAGGAGACTTCTGCGATTGTAAACACATGCTAAGAAATCCTGCATAGTATGCCTTTAAGTCAATCTGTAGAAATTGGTTGTACATTGTGTGAATTGTGAATTACACAAGCATTAACACATTTGATATTATAAATCATTTAAATCATGAGAAGTGGGCACATAATTCAATACCAAAGAAAGAACAATAACACACCATGGAATCAGTGTGTCAAACTAACAAGGGAAGTATTTGAATTTTAGCCAGTTTGAGGGGAAAAAAAAAAAAAAAAAAAAAACAATATATATATACATATATAGGCATTCTACCTTTCCTGGAATTCCATGCTTCCCATTTAGCTTTTCCTTTCATGTCCAGCATTCCAGGCTTGTCTGACAAAAAGGAAAGAGGCTCATAAAATTGCAAACAATCCAACACAAAGCTGTAGCCAGACAAATGCCGAATTTGCCAACCTGTATTGATGTCACCAACGGTACCCTGTTTGTAGAGGCCATAAAGGTCCAACAGCTCCTGGTCCTCAGGTCGAGTCTTTATTTTCTTCACATCCCCAGCTATCTGCTCAAACTCCGACTGCACAGGACACATGTACAGTATATCAGTGAACTACTAAACACACATTCTTTCCCCCCCAATTTTCTCTTTTGTGATCCGATTTGGAACGCTGAATTGTATCTATAGGCCTGTGTTGTTTTCTGGGGTTTATATAGTGCAAACTGATCAATTTCCTTTAAGTGGAAATAAATAAATAAATAAATAAAAACGAAAATCAATATCAATCAAATGTTTCTCCAACGCCCCGGGCTGATCCGTGCAATATACGCACTAACTATACGCATTGGTGGTCTGCTGGTCAGCACTGAGTTAGCCAACAATCGGATAGGCATATGTGTTTTCCAAGGCAGCAGCAGCTCTTCACAAGATCTATAACTGTATATCGGCCTATGTTGTCCAAATGACAGAACCACAGGAAAAGTTGGAAGGAGCGTCAGTTTGGTCAGACAATTCTGTTCGTCTCTTCTGTCTTTCTGAGAAACCAGCTGCGGTTAATTTGCATCCCGAAAGGAATCGCCGTTATCAATGGCTTATTATTCAATTCACGATTTTAACTGAATTAAGTTCGCTGAAATAAAGAAGGTGTTGATTATGTAACGTGTTATTTTGCAGAAACAAACAAACAAACGAACAGTCAACATAATCCAGTAGCCTATGCCAATCAACGCATTGATGGACTGCTGTAGATAGATTCGTTATTTTATTTGTTGCAGTGCGTGTTATTTATACTCATTACTACAGGGATTGATACCGTTTGTCAATAAAATAAAATAAAATAAATAAATAAATAACTAAATACATAAATAAAAATCATTACAAGCGGACGTTCAGTAGTTTAACGTCCTGCGCCACTGGCTACTGACAACTGAAGGATACTGTAGACGCAGTTTGCCACTATTTAGTCACATTGGTATGGTCACTTAACAATGGACAAAAGGGAACCGCTTACTCAAGATTTCGCGTTTCATAGGGCAGCCTATTAATTGTGGTCTGGGATAAAGCTTAAAGCCCATTTCTCAACTATTTTTTTCTGTCAAAACTGCTAAAGATGCTAATCCGTATTCAGGAATTTACCATCTCCAAATCGGATGTAATGAAATCCGCAGTTTGACAAGTCCAACCATTTTCAGAATGTTATGATTTTATATAATTTATAAAACAGTAGACCAAGGCTAAATGATCGCTGTATCGATATAGTGAAATAGAATAGTTGTGCCCGTAATAGGCCTATATGGAACTATTCACCGACGACAGCTCGTGCATTCAGAATTCTGAAATGACTCATCAGCAATTGATCAAGCGATTATTCGTCGCTGGCTACTCAAGAGTATACAACCTAACATTACGTTTTATTAAAGCGGGAAAGCAGCAATGCGCACCAAATGACACATTTAAACGCAAAAAATTTATATTTTACTTCGAGCAATGTCGTAGAGCCTAATAACTCAAGCAGAGCACAATATAAAATATATAGGGCTAAGACATCTTTTAAGATAAGAGTTTTTGTTGTTTTGCCTACCTGCAGAGTCATCTTGATGCTTTTTCAGTCCACAGGGAAAACTGCTGGATGATGTCTGTTGAGGCGATCCAAGTCAGCTCCACAAATGAAATGGCTTACAATAATACGGTGCGAGGTCTCAGTGTGTCGCAGGAATGGCAGTAAACGCTGATTGGCTGACCGAAGATCTCTCGGAAAGTCGAGGCTTTGCACCATTGCAGTTGCGTTCGTAGGTGTAGTCCAGGGGACCAGGTGAAGCTCCTGTGGTTACTCGAGGTATCACAGTTTAGTAAACCTCTGGTGCCAAAAAGCAAATTTCCCCATTGCAGTGCATTCAAAACTACGAATCAACCCTGGCCAAATTGAATTATTTTGGACACAACTTTTTATTTCTAAAATTTCTTCACAATGAACTAATTACGCTCCAGGCACCATTTTTTGTTCCAACGGTAGATGATATAAGATTTATTTCATTCCAATTATGTCCGCATAGTTTTACGTCACAGTGCTCGTAACTGCGTAGAGGACACCCGCTCGTCTCATACATTAACGAGTATGAGACTGTTATTGACTCATCGAATTAGAAAAGGGTTGAATTCAGAATTGCTTGCACAGAACCAATAGGGTATATCAGAATACGCAGTTTTAAACCATGACCTAGAATAACATGAATCCACCGCCGTTATTGTTTTGATTATATTGTTATCTTGATATATTAATATTACTAATAGTAATGTTACCTGCCATAATTTTCTTGTGTCCATTGTTCATGGTGATGACTCATGACAAATAAATAAATTCTTAGTAGCTAATAAAGCTAGGCATATGTGGCTCTTAAATTAAGATTATATTATGCTGATTCCACAATATTATTTTGACTACATTCTCATTTTGATTTTGCTACTAATAGCCTAATATCATTAAAATGTTATTAGTTGTAGTATTTCTGTATTTGCATGATGATGATGACAACGTATTCACATATGAAATATAAATAGGCCAACATAAATTAAATAATGAGAATAGCTATATTTAATTTGCTCTTAAATTACTGTCAAATGATGCTGATTAAGATGAAGTGGTGATGAAGATGATAAACATGTAATTTACATAGATGACGATTGTATGCATATAATAGGTCTACAGAAGCCTAATCGATCAAGATTTTATGTAAATTATTGCATTTTGCCCATTTATTTATTACACATGTAGTCCCCCCACACAGAGAGGAAGATGATGAGAGAGGCAAAGAAGAGCTTAAGGATCACAGTTTGAGTTTAGTTGCTTTTTTGAGATCATCAAGTCTCATAATCAACCATAAAATAGCACCTTCATACCAACAGGCTCTTCAGAAAGGTTGCACAAACAAAGTCCTTACTGAGAGTAATCACAAAAATATATTGTCTGGGGTTGATCAAAATTGAACCTTTTGGTCATGAACAGAAACTTGGCAAAGTAAGGGTCAACTGCCTCTGAAATCACACTGTAACCACACTCTTTGTGCAACTTTTAAGGTCTCAGAAAACCCCAATGTTCATCATGTAGCTACGTTTAAACGCTAAATTATGTATGGAATATTATTTACGTAAATATTATTAAATATAAAATATTATTCACAATATTCACATGTAGCATTTGGTAACAATTTTTCATTTTGGCAGTAATCTGGTAAACAATGAGCCAGTACTGAACTGAGAGTGTATGGCAATGCATGGCCGGACTACACTAAAACGCCATCAACAATTGCTGGGAACGTGATTTCACAATTATGACTGTACAGTGTTAAAGATATGTGTTTAAATATGAGTATATAATGTGCAATTATATCCAACTGTATTAGTTACAAGAAGAAAAACAACAAATTCGGAATTAAGAAATCATTGTATTTACCAAGATTGTATTTTGAAATACTCTAACCGGAAGTCTCCTATTGTTGCCAGCTTCACGGAGCTAGCAAGAGTGTGGTAACCGCTGGTGTAGTCAGCCCGGTGGATAAGGGATAAAGATGGGAGGGGAGGTTGTCATTTAAAACATCAGTGAGATTGCAATATGCAGATGTTAACTTTAAGTTGTTAGGTTCTAACAATATTTATGTTTTAGTGCATATATTTATGCACTAAAATACCAATGTTTTCCAGGACAATTAGTTAATGTAAAATTTTTTCTCATTTTACATTACTTTTCCATGACTAGAAAACTGCATAAAAAAGTCCAGGTTTTCCAGGATGCATGGGAACCCTGCCAAATAAATCAATATTGAAATTAACAGAAGGGCCAGGTTATATAAATCAGTTCAATACTTATTTATTTGTACTAATATTTGTAACATTGTGATAGATATTGTTGCCTAGCCCATCAAGTGTTGTGTATTACTCACCTGGGTCTGTGATTTTTAAAAATCGTATCCATAATAATGTGAAATGTGGTTTAAATTTCTGAATGATTAAATCTAGCCTAAAACAGGCTAATTATAATCACTTTGTAAAAATGAGAACTAACTGCAGCAGCATTATTGTTTTATTATGGTAGGCCTAGCAAGTTAAGCATTGTTAAAATGTTTTCCAAAACAATACACAAGATTAAGAAAAACATGTTATCAATACTATCTTATGTGTCGGAAATGTTTGGAAGCCAAAAAAAAATCTCCCCTCGTATTAGCTGGTTCATTGGTGCATTCACAGTGCTAAATCGCTTTATCTATTGCTTGAAACAATAAAGTTGTCCCTTCTAAAAAATATGGCTGAGGGGGTCAGAATCGTCAAGTGCATTTGATATGGATAATGGCACTTCCCAGGGAAGTATAGTTAGTCCAGTATTATTCACAATAACTAGATGACATATTCAAGAATGTAGGGTAGGGAATGGGAGTGGCTTTGTATGCAGATGATGGAGCAATATGGAAAAGAGGGGGGAATGTGAAATAAGTAATGAAGAAGATGCAAGAAGCTGTTAATACAGTGGAAGATTGGTCATCGACATGGGAGATTAAAATGTTTATGGCTAAGTCCTGTTTTATTATTTACTCTGGGAGAAGGATTAAGGATGTAAAATTGCAAATATATGGACAGGACATAGGAATAGTAACAGAATTTAACATCTAGGTATGTGGTTAAAGAAGAGGTTTGCATGGAAGCAACATGAAGTTGAGGAGGGATAAACTTGCACTAGCCTACTGGACAAGGTTGAGAGGGAACTCAGAAAGACATCATGTGGTCATAGCAACTAGGGGGCAATGGGAGAAGAGAGTAGGTAAACAAAGGGCATTTGGTTGGACAATTGAACATCAAGTGGCTAAACATGGAATTGGAGAGATAGAGATAGGGTTTGTAAATGCCTTAAGAAATGTCCCTGTTTTACCTTTTCTAAAACCTAGAGTATATTTAGATATTTAGATTGATAACCAGGAGAGAATGGGGTGAGTGGGACAATGTAAATAGGTGTGTGAAAGGTATATTGATGATAAATACTATCAATTGGTTAGGATATTCACTGATGTATTTAAGGACCCGGTCAGTGGCAGGGTGGGAGTGGATATATCCCAAAATTTTATGTCAGACATTATACTAGGCTATCCGATCTTGTACAAAAGTATACAGCTGAGATAATGGCTATGATTATAGGATTATATGTGGGGTATATGTGGGATATTAGGGGGAGGAAAGGGGGAAGAGGTGGGTCAAGGCTCTTTTTACTTTTCTTAGAGGAGGAACAGGTTTTGACAAGAGAGTTTAATGTAGGTAGACTGTGACCGGCATTACACTCCACTACAGTAGATGGCGGTGTATGCATCTTAGACATTTATCACTCCGAAAACCGAATCCAAAGAAGAAGAATAAAAACATGGCTGCACCCAGAAGGATATCAGGTGGTGTTTGTGAATTATCTTATGAAATCGCCTTGCTGCTATCGATTCTGCAGTCAAAAATCTGGTAAGAAATACATGAATGTACCTAGGCATAAGTTGTTGTGAGCGATTTAAAACTATGAAGAGATTAGATGCATCATGTGTAGTTTTCAGGTCGCAAATTATATAGCAAGCTAGCTAATTTAGCTTGCGACCTACCAAACAATCAGCGACATTACCTCATGCCAAGGAGATTAACGGAAAGTTATCTTACAAAATCACTTCTGAATGCTAAGAAAGATATTGGTGTTTAAGTTACTTTTATTTTTTATTACATATGATAAATTCACATACATTAGCTGAAATGTTGTAGCTAAGGGTCGTGGCCATTTAACAGTTATTACTAATTAAGCCTACATATGAGGTACTCGAGTACAATTTCATAGAAGAAATGCGTTTATTTTTAATGTTGATAATGAATTCGCTAATTACACAACTTGACGTGGACAGCGCATAAATGCTATCCAGTAATGTCGCATACAGCGTATCGGATAAACATATTTTTCTTTAGATCGCTCTCTGTGAAGTATGGCCTCCTCAGGCAAAGGAGGAAAGAAAGAGAAAAAACGGCCAATACCGGTGAAAACATCCCTGAACTCTCCTTATAGTCTCCAATGGAGCCCCCTGGAGAGGGAAGACATGCATTTCATCCTCAATCTCCTGAAGGAAAAAATGGCAGAGGTTGGCCTTCAGAAAAGAGAGGGGGTAAAGAAGAATCGAAAGTGGGGCAAAAAGAGAGAGCAGCCAGCACAAGAGAGTCTAGTGGATGAACATCATGAAAAGGAGGACATTCAAGGAGGCCTACCCCAAGAGGGGATACATGATGGGTGGACTGACTTGGCTGCGAGGAAACAGCTAGCAATAGGGATAAACGAAGTCACCAGAGCGCTGGAGAGAAACGAACTCTGCCTTGTACTGGTGTGCAAGTCGGTCAAACCCTGGCATATGACCAATCACCTGATCACTCTTAGCAAGACCCGGGCAGTGCCGGCATGTCAGGTACCTCGACTCAGCGAGAACATGGCACCTGTGCTTGGCCTCAAGTGCGTTTTGGCGCTGGGCTTCAAGCGGAACACGGAGTTATTCTCCCAGACTGTCAGCGCCATTATTCCAAAAGTGCCCCCGTTCCAGGTGCCCTGGATTCCAGTCAAGACAAAAACACAGGAGAGTACAAAGGATCAACCAGTCAGTGGTGGGCAAAAAGATGAATTGGAGAACGGAAATGAAAACAGGGGTCAGAAACGGAAAATTGAAGACACCTCTCCTGAGATGGCTGGGTTTAAAACCCATTCACCAGTCCTCCAGTCCCTCAAAGTTAAGAAGATCATTCCCAACCCTTCAAAGATCCGCAAGCCAAAGAACAAGAAAAAGTAGAGAAATTAAAACTGGTTTTTTAATGTTTTCTTTTCCCAATGACCTGCTTAATGGTAATCTTTCATGTCTTTATAGTCTACTGTATTTTTACATAACAAAGGCCTGAACACTTTTCATGTTCATATATAATATTGTTTTTTTTTTTTTTTGGTCAGGCTACAATTTAATGTATAATTTGTCAATGGCCATATTGGTGGACACGCTAATTGAAGTTCCTCTGACATTCAGATCAGCCAACACTTTCATACAAATGGTATAACTTTGGTGTAACTTCAATTAGCAGTGAAGGATGGTTTAATTGAATTTCACATTCTCTTAAAAGTAGATGCCCAACCCTGTTCTTGGAGATCTACTGTCCTGTAGGTTTTCACTCCTACCCTAACAAAGCACATCTCATTCAACAACGAGAGATCTAATACAAATTAGTAGAATCAGGTGTGTCCAATTATGGTTGAAATTAAAACCTACCGGACTGTAGATTTCCAGGATCAGGGTTGGGCAGCCCTGCTCTAAAAGGATATTCCAACACCAGTACTTCATACCCGAAATGGCTTCACAGTAAAATTTGCATAACATTACACAGTAGCTCAAGATAAACTATGTGGCAGTGGCATGATTGTAAACAGAAAAAAAATCTAGAAGACAACTATATGTTTGGATGAGTTTATTCAAATATCCATGCTGGTATACCTTAACATGTATTTAAAATGATCAGATATTTGGATGATAGTCATGTTAAATGGTGCTGGTTCTTGTTCTTCAGTTCTTTCACAACCTGCCATGGAGTTCAATAAAAATATATTGTTTTCAGTAAGAGAAAGCTGTGCATCTTTTCAAAATCACACATTTGATATTTAAAAACAACTTTTCTTTAAATAAGGCAAGTACTTTGGGTACTTTCACTATCAGATGAGATCAATCCTTGGGGGCATTCATTCCAACTTCAAATGCATACAAGCTGAAAAGCACACTGGTAAATCTCATCCATCATACACCAGGGCTCCATTGTAAAATATTGGACCTTCATCAGTCAGATTTCTGATCAGATTCAGCATTGCCAGACATCGTCGTTAGATGCCCACACTGCTCTCCCCAATCCATGACGCTGACATGGCATTTTACAGTACGCTGGGACTTTGATTTAACCTGGGACACAGCACGATTTTCACAAAGCCACATTCGAAACGTTTAAAGCATTTAATTATGTGTGAAGCATTAAGCATCAAAGAAAAGTACATCTCTGGTTCAATTCAGTACAGTACTAAGCTGTTCATTACCTTAATGTAAATGCATTATATCCAGCTTTCACCAGAGTGACTCGAATATTAAACAACTACAAGTCAGGTCCTGACATTCTTTCCAGAAGAATGTTATTGGAGGTAAAAAAAAAACAAAACAAAAAAAAAACAGGAAAAAGCAGAAATTGTCTGGATACTTCCCTGCCTTAAATGATTGCTCCAAGAGCAGAAATGCCCCTGGATCTGAGTTAAGCATATTAATCACAAGGCGCAGAACAGCCCATACAGTAGTGACCTAATTCTGATTCATGGTGATCCTTGCAAAAAAAAGTTAAACCCCTTTTCAGTAACACGTTTTCAACCAAGACATTCTAAATATCAGAAAGGCTATTACCGTAGAGTGCTTGAGGAATGTTTAATGGTGGCTTGGCAAATGGGGGGGGGGGGGAATTAAAAAAAAAAAAAAACACCACGGGCATTGGTAAAATTTGGAGACGTTTTTCTCCACGTCTACATTTTGCCAAACCACCTGGTCAATGTAAAGACTCGGCTCATTTAAGAACACATTGTGCTTCAAAAAAATCTACATACTTCCTTAAATATACACGCTTCAAATATCTCATACTGAGTTCCTGTTGGAACGCCAAAGTTTGTGACATCAAAGTTAGCGCTAAATAAAATACTTTGGACTTTTTGTTCCCCTCAGGTAAACCACATAAGACATCAATAAATATCTGGCATTAATGTACAGAACTTTTTCCTTCTCAGATGTACATATACCAATGCACCTTTGTAGTACAAAAAGAACTTAGACATTTTGGATTTTTTTCTCTTAAAAACAACCTTCATTCTTCTGACACATAGGAATCCTATGTGTGCATGTGCTGTATGCGTAATGTGTATGTATGTGTGTATACGTATTTAAAACAATGGAAAAAAAAAAAAAAACTCCATTTCTTTCTTGGATGGACAAAAAAGATTTATGAAAGTCAGTCTTGAGCAGACTATGGTTTCACATTCAGGGTAATGGTTGAGAGAGGCATCACTTCTGTGTGATCGGAAATAATGTTCTCATTAAATAAACAAGACCTAGGAGAACAGTTTGAAGTGATGGTTTCCATTCACGTTTTTGATTGTTGGTTTCTCTTTTTCTTTACCCAGCTCCCGGGCTGCCTCTTCAACGCAGTTCCGGTGGGTTCGAGATGTGAAGTCGCAGCCTGTCTCCAATCTTAATATGTGCAGAGTGGCGACTGTAAACAACTGCACTTACTGGAGCACAAGCCCAACCTGAAACAACAGCAGACAGGCGTTTACAATGCAATACAACATCATAAATACGCTCTTACATTTTCTTTGTCGATAAAAGATATGTAGACTGCTACACTACGATGCTACAGCAAGTGACAAAACCATATAAGGGTGGACCAACTCCATATTAATACCCATAATTTTGGATGAGATGTTGGATGTCAGGTGTCCAAAAACTTTTGGCCATGTAGTGTATGTCTGTCATGGATGGACGGACAGACGGACGGTCATTACATAACCTAGGTGGAGGTAAAGACCCTGCCCTACCTTACTTTTCAATGATTCAAACTATTTAAAAATGATTCAGCAATTTATTTTATTTACTTATAGCTTTGTGAAAACATAATTAGAAACAAGAATCGTAAGAGATGGGAAAGTAAGACTTTTACACTTTCAAGGCTTTTAACTTTAACTCGATGCCTGGCCTGGGCTTCTAGAATGAAATGCTATTCTGTCTGTAACTGTCGACACCCTTTTGACAAAGACAACCGCATATCCTGCTGAGCCCCCTCACCTTTTCAGGGTCCATTGGTGGACACTTCCAGTTGTACAGGTAATACTGCAGGTTCCCATCTCCTATACCAAATTTCAGCTTTTCCAGGAATGTCTTGTTCTCCATTAGATCCAGTGCATTGAACACATCAAAGCCTTTCTGTTAAAAGTAGAAATAAAAAAAATGGCATAAATCCGTATTAGAACTGTATTAGAAATCCGGAAAGCTCAGCATGATGGGTGGTGTCCCCCCACAAGAGGGCGCTGACCCAGGGGAAGAGATTTCATACCAGCTTGGCTAGGATTAGGGCGTCGTTCATCAGGTCCATCAAAGGGGTTTCCGTGTGAACGTTGTAAAAAGAGTACGCCGCTTTCAGGCTCTTGTGGATGGGATGGTGCATAACGGTGGAGGGGAGGGTGTAGAAACTGGTGAAGTCCGTCAGCACTCCGCCTGGGCCCTGTACCACACACCAAATACGTGACATCAGACCCGATCAGGTGCTCTTTGAAGGAATGAGAGCACAGAATCGGTGCCAGCAAGTACATTTGAGGCTATGTGGCTCTGCGGTGAAAATATAACGTTCCTGACTGCCGGCCTTCACTCTTAAGTAGTGCCACTGTTTGCCAGATTGTTTTTGAGATTTCAGCAAAGTAACAAATGCACTCTCATGACGCACACAAAGTTTACGGTCCGGATTCAATTAGCATTTGTCTTTAATGTTGACCATGAAATAAAACGAGTGAAATGCAACTTAACTGGTGATCAAGGAACTCAACAATCTATGTTTGTGTAATTGAAAGAGTGAGTTTAAGGCCAAGTATTGATTAAATTCTCTGCCATGAAACGTTAAAAAGACATTGCTTTGTGTTAGTGCTGCATGTGGACAGAATTTTGACGTGTGCATATATGCAACACTTAATCAGTATTATATTCCCTCAGTTCAAACTGACATGCTACTATTTATGAGGACTAATACACATTTCTCACGAATTATGGTCCAGGCAAGTTGTAGTTCTGTTCTAGACTGAAGCCGTTTAGTTTCACACCCCAGGTCTGAGAATATTTTAGCATTTTAACTCTGGATTGCACTCTTCCTGATGAGCAGTGCTTAAGGGTTCCCAGACCATCTCCTCCATGCCCCCTCAAGAGGACCCCTTTGTCAAAAAATTATTAACCGCTGGCCAGTGTATCCAGCACCCATTACTTGCTGCAAAGGACTGGCTATTTAAATCATCATTGCATGAAAGCATGTCTGAAACAGGCCACCATGTAGCATGGCCCCAATATCACACACATACTTAATATAAGATAATATGTCACAAATTGCAAATTATTTGAGGTAGTCTAAAATACCTATTTTATGAAATCTGGGCATACAAACAAAATATTTTTAAAACGGGGGCAGCCCGGAGCAGTTTGGAGGCCCCTGCCCTAAAGCGGTGCATTTCCAGTAGAAAACGAATCAGAAACAATCATGGCAGGAGTATGCATTTACCTCCACAACATAAGTATCTATGATGTTCTCTTGCGGTAAGAACCAGTGCGACACCTCCTCCTCACCCATGACGGGCCGCAGGTGGAACTGCTTCAGGTACTTGTCTAGCAGCTCTGTGACCTGTTTGATGTCCCGCTTCTCCATGACGCGCAAGCCTGCCGTTTTGGTGGTCTGCGGGAGGGGCACGATTTCACTTTGTCATATTTGTGCCCCCGCAAACATGCTGTGGCAGCTGTGACATAACTGTGACATAAGTAGAAGCAAGCCCTTCAGCCCAATACTGAAGACTATATCTGCACAACAGGGCTCTTTTCTGCCCTCTGCTGGAAGTTACCAGAGTGACATTTATCAGGTTCTCCATGCTAAAAATACACATCTCACAAGTGCAGTTTGTCCATTCAAATGATACAATTTCCATCACAATTGAAATGTTAAATTTTGAACTCATCAACACAGTCATACCCATCAGGCAATAAAGGGAACATAAACAACAAAGATCATCAAAATTTTTTAAAGTACCTACATCTGGCAATCTGTAGAGCTTCATTGTTCTTTGTAAAGTCATATTTCTGCTCAAATGGGAAAATTTTACTTCAACCAGTTTCCTTGGATTCAGAGATCGATGCCAGTACCTGAACACACACACACAGAGCACAGTAGAAACGTCAACCTTTTATAAACCAACCCTTAATAAAGATACATACTTTCCAGCCATCCTATTGGAGGGAGGGAGAGAGAGTGCTAACTAGTGCTGGACCAGAGACATGCCACAATACCTGCAAGTGGACACGGGTTTGGGCAGGACAACACCAGCCGTGTACACAGCCTGGAATATCCCCTCCAGGTTGACCCGCCGGGTGATCTCCCTTATCAGCACCGGGGCCACGCGTTTGGACCGCAGCTTCTTGTGAACGCACAGGAAGTTGATTTCCACCATCTTTTTCAACCTGGAAGGAGGCCGGGAGGAAACGGTCAGACAGTTGCTAGGTTACAGTGAAAGAAAAGCTCAGATTTAAAGGTAAGCGCTGGGACAGAGGAGCCGGCTGGCTGTGACTCACGTGTCATAGATGTGGATGTGGGCGGGAATGGCACTGATGAAACCCACCAGCTTCTTATTGGAGGAAACCCTCACTCCACAGTGCCAGTGCGGGAGCCAGCCTGGGGGCCGCAGTGCCCTGAAAGAGAGCGTATGCACACACACACACGCACGCAGGCACACGCACACACACACACACACACACACACACACACAGAATTATCTACAGAGACAGGGCAGAAAAGCCAAACTGTCACATAGTCACATCATCTTCAAACTGCTAGTGATGTCACGGATTCTGCATTGAAATACTATTTTAATCCCTTTTCTGTGAAAAGGTATTCATTTAAATAAAAGCTTGAGCGTTGCTTGCTTTGGAATGCAAATTATTTCCACAATGGATAATACATATGCAAGCAGATGTTAAAAGGATCGTGTTACAGGCATTCCAAAAGCTGTATTTCAGCCTCTCTAGAGTCTCTCTCAGTTTAGTCATCCCATGGTAGTCTTATAGTTTCTGAGATGATATCCGTTGTGTCAGAAATCCTAAGCACGTGCAGGTTAGCCCAGCAGTGCCGACGAGCGGAGCGGTTTCCGATACAGGGAAAGCAGGCACTAAAGCATGCTGGGTGCAAGTCGCTGCGAGTGCCAGTCTGACGGTCTCAGTCAGATATTTATGGAGTACGGAAGAGACATGGCAGCCACGGAGCCGGCGGCTCAGCATTTTACGCCGCCAAAATGTTCTCTCGACGAGTCAGATCGATGGCATAAGCTTTTAATCCGAGTGGACCCGAGCCGCGATTAAATTTTAATTAGTTCAGCGCCCATCTTCCCAAATAACGCCCCAGCAGGAGGCAGACAGAGGCTTCCGTCGATCTCTGGGGTATCTCGAACCCTAGCAGGTTTCAAAACATCACCGCTGCTGAGTTTGTGCTGCAGGTAAATTCATCACCAAGCGACCGCAGATTCATCTTTTGGCACTCCGGTTCAAATATTGACACAGACGACAGCGAGGCTGATTTCATGATGTTATAATCCTGGGCCTGCGTCTTAGGACTGTTGAACTCTAGCAGTTTAGCAACACTGTCCTCGCTGAGTTGCTGCTGCCCAGCAAGTTCATCAAAAAGTGCCCCCAATTTGACCCCGCTCTGTTGACATAAACACTCCTGAGTCCTGACAAACGTGGAGATCTTGTCAGGGCAGCGAGTCAGCGGGAGAGCAATCGAGTCTTCTAGATGAAGCCCACAGGCAGTCCACAGTCCAAAATGCATCCCAGCACTCTTTCACTGACACCCAGAGTTTAGGGGGAGTGGTTCATTCAGCTGAATCACGGTAATTAGCTTAATCAACCGCTTGAATGCTGTGGTGGGAAATAAACCTCAAGCTGTGTAGACTCTTTCTAGACGAATGGACTGAAACTTTAAAGACTCGAAGCCGCTGCTGTTGATGCCGAGGGTTCTTTGAAGACCTACTGCGTGCAGAGAGCGGAGCGGGGTGAGGTTCGCCTCTCACCATTTGAGGAAGTTGGGCGAGTAGTCGAACCGGAACATGTTGTCGTCGTCCTCCACGTAGTTCTCATTAAGCAGCGTGTACAACTCCTTTAGCTGTTAACAGGGGAGATGAACAGAGAGAAAGGAAAAAAAGAGAAAAGGTAAGGGAGTAAGGTAGAGGGTCAGGGAGTGGGAAAGGAGAGGAAGAAAAAGAGAGAGTGAGAGAAAGAGAGAGGGAAGGATGCATGGACAGAACACTCTTACTGAATTAGAAGCCAAGCCTCCGCGGTCAGACAGCTGTTCTCTGCATTTGTCTTTTTAACACACAACAAAAATTTGTCGCATTCATTTCAAATCACAATAACCAGAAACACACCAAAAACAACAGCAAATAGCCAATAATAAGCCGGAAACTAGTCTCAGGCTCTGGTAGCAGAGCCAGTCAAATGGTTTTAGTCATACAAGAATAATTAATTGTTTGAATCACTTCGACCTAGAATTTATATCTCAGAGGCAGAATGTGTTTGACATGCTTCACCAAGCCACGATTTTTGCTCTGTTTGAAAAGATGTTTTCTAGGATGCAAAATGCGATTCTTTCTTTTTGATGTCAGACATAATTGTCTCTGTTTCAGCCCCAGAAAGCCTTTTCTCTCTCTGTCAAACAAAAAATTCCAATGACATTTACAAAATAATAACTGCCAACAAACAGAACTGAAAGAAAGACGGAACAGAAAGGCGCTTCAATTAAACGTGCCTTTGATTAAGCCTCATCCTGCTGACAGGATAAATGCTCTCAGAAAGGTTCCCAGTAGAACTCATGTCTAAGGCAATGCGGCATCACAGCCTTTTTGGGGTTGTAACCAAACAGTCCCACTGCCCCTAATTGGGTGTGTCAACTGTTCAATAGCAGTGCTTCAGACCTGGGTCAAATACTTATTGGTTTTGGATTCAAATACTTTTCTACGCTTTACTGATCTTGTCTGGTGTATTGGAACAAATGAAGTACTCTCAAAAAGTGCAAACCCCGCCTTCTGGTCATATTGGCAGGCTCAAATACATCAGGCAAGTTCAACAGAGCACAGAAAAGTATTTGAATCCAAAACAAATACGTATTTGACCCAGGTCTGCAGTGCTCATACTGAGGCACTAACCACTTCAGCATTGCTGAGGTCCAGCGTGTCCCACATGAAGCCCTGGGGCAGGGAGTAGGGGTCCTGGCGAATGTTCTCCTTGTCCGGCTCAATGGGGCCATGGGTGGTGACGACCTCGTCTGGAAGGCAAAAGCACGTCCAGATCAGCGTTTTCCCTTCCCACAATCCATCATCAATCAGGACAGAAGCACAAAATGGGCCGTTAGGTGGCAGGTCAACCTCAGATTAATTTGTCGGAGGAGAAAAGCACCCCACATCAGCTCATCGTTAGGAGCTAGGTCAAGCTACGCAAAGTCTCCTGCAGAACACCACCAACCCCCCACCCACACACACCCCACATCTCACCAAAGGGCATGACCCAGCCCTCCTAAAAGATTTCTACCAGCTTTCATTCCAACCAGGCACTTCACCATCTGACTGAAGAAGGAAATGTATTCAATGTACCAATTTAGTTTCCAGCTGTAGAGGGTGCTCCTTTTCTGTTTAAAGAGACCTGGAAGATCAGATTGTCCAAATCTGGTCAACCACAATCTGATGAACTACCTTCGCTCCTTGGAAGCCAGCCACCCGCAGTTTAGGCTGGTTTTATTGGTTCATTTACTGTAACAACATAAATCATTTATTTGACCTCCTATCAAAATATTACCCCAAGTCCTCATTAGATGGGAAACAGTAATTAGCCAGCCTGCGCATACTAAGCACATGATCATTAGGACACTGACCAACAGATGTAGAGTATTACACTTCCATTGCTTAAACGATTCATAGCTGTGCAATGGTACATCCCCAGTTTCTCACAGTGGAACTTACTGAGTTTTGGAACGGGTTGGGTGTCCCAGAACTGGTACTTGTGTTTGGTGGCCTCATCGATGTTCTTGGCGGGACCCTGGCATGTGGACAGCAGCTCCATGGCCCTCTGGATATCCTGCAGTTTCTGCATGGGTATGGCTGGGTTCTGACCAGTGGGGGGGAAGTACATGTTTGAGGTAAAGACTTGTCTCCTCCCTCACACCAAAAGTGCTGCTTATGTGATCCTTTTACACACATTTTATGAAAAAATGTATAAACAAATTGTTTCTCAATTATGGCAAAAATCTATCGTGTAGAGTAAAAGAACATTAATTTCTGAACAGATAATGTGCCTTTCTAAAAGAATGACATTTTCTCTACCTCTATTTGTCCTTCCCTAACTCTAAATGAAATGCAAAACAGGAAAATTGACGGCATGAATTTAAAAAGCATGGTAATGAACAAAGTATTGCGGATGGTAGCCTGAGCTAATGGCATAATAATGACTCAGGTAATGTTAGCGGCCGCTCATAGCACCTTGATCTCCTGGGAGTCAGAGGCCGAGTCAGACTTGGTGCCTCCTGAACTGGGCTTCTCCTTCTTCCTCTTCTGTTTCTTCTTTTTTTTCTTGGCCCCCAGGTCTCCTCCCGGGCTCCTGGAATTGGGTATTGTTTGCACTTAAAAGCCTTTTGTCAACTCGCACCACAATTCAATGCAAAAATAGTACAGGAATTTCAATAAATAAAACTAGCTAAAGGTGCACACCAAATGTAAGCACATAGCAAGAACACTACTCTTCCCCTGAAAGCATAACCACAGGTAGGCCACCGTTCCATAATGGGACAGATATTATAACTTAATTTGCCACCGTTTGATGCTCTGCGGCTGATGCACCCAACTCATAATTTCAGTATGCTATTCCAGTTGTGTCTAATCATCTGACATGAATGACGTGATGAAGCTACAATGGACTTCAGACCAGCATTATAACAGATTTCAATGACACATTATCCACAAAATTACACGTTATCACTGGCGAACAATAGACTTATATAACGTTAACCTAGTGCCACGGCGGTCCGCGAGCACACAAATAAAGTAGCGATGATGTTTAGAACATAGGTACCCATTTCATGTAAGGACAGCGACGTTTCTGCCTGACAACAGAATGCAGGTATTTATAACACTGTACTGTCATTTCAGCGTCAGCGTAGAGTGAGGTCAAGATGCTTCCTACTACAGCCGCGGCATCCTATCTATATACGTTTTCATTAACCGAGGCTCGTTGAAATACTTCAACGTTGTGTTTTTGCAAGATCTGTGCGTCGTTAGCAACCAGGCCAACGTTGGCTTACGAAATATCCAGCTAACCTATCCTATCCAGCTAGCGCACGGACAATTTCACATGCGTGCATTTAGTTTGATATCAGCTAGCCAAGTACTAGCCACCATGACAAAACTGACCCAACTTATGAGTCATGTTGCGACTCCCGACATCGGAGCGTTCGTGATCAAGCATCTGCTATACTGGCGTGCCTTCACGAGAACGCATTTGCGAGAAATATTATTCAGCATCAATGGTGGGCCTTCGGCTAGACAGCTAGCCAGCTAACACAAGCGAACTGCATGCAGTGCGTTTCTCTTCTACACCTCGGCTGTCACTCATAGGGTGTGCGCGGCGCCGCATTGTTGTGATGTCTGCTTTTCCGCTGCCTACCCTTGCATGTGCTCATTTTCCTCTTCATTGTCTCCATCTATCCCACAAGTATCCTGATCGTCCAATTCCAGACTCTGCTGGCTGGCTGCAGATTCGCTGTCCTCCGCCATCATGGAAAGAAATGTTGAAAAAATTTGTAATACTGGAGGCAGGGAGGAATTAAAAAGAACACAAAGAGAATAAGGACAGAAACAGCGCCCTCTACCTGCCGTCCTCCTCGAAACCATATTGCGGACAGCGCACGATAGCCGGCACGATAAAGGCGTGCGTTACAGAGTACAGTGATCAGTGATCTCATCTGGCATAAGCGGTATGTAAATGACGTGACACAATGGTGGCGAAATTTCTGGGTAATGAGTACCTTAGATGATATATTTAGAAATTCCAATCAGATTATTGTCGGCATCACCAACAGGTGTTTCATGGCTGCGCAGCTGAAAGTTCCCGGTATCATGAAACAGTGTAAAACAGTAACATAAGCTGATATTAGCCTTGCTCAGATTGAGATACAACCGCTGTTACAGCCCACATTGGATAATTGGGAAATTAAAATCTACACTGTCCAACATAAGAGTATACCGGCCGCTGTCGTCAATCACATAAGACCTACCCATAGGACACATGATTCACACAGTGCCATGGATGTCTTGCCTGTGCTCGCTCTTTTACTCTAACGAACTGTATGTAACATACTGCATGCAATATACTCAGTTCACACGGACGGGAACATTTAATAAAAAACATACTATTTCAACGACAGTACTATAAGCGACCCAAAACGGATCATATTGGATCATTAAGGGTTTCAAAGAATCAGCAATCCTGCCTTTTACACAAAGTGTTCATCCTCTAGATGTGATATGCTAAAATAGCCCCATCTCTAGTTTTATGTCTAGAGTGCTTCAGGAATGATACCTACAGAGACAAGGCTTTTTTGCAGGTAGGGTTTTTCCCACCATTATGAAAACATTTACCTTACAAAATGCAGAATAGGGAGAGAGGCGATGGTGATATCTTTGTTTCTTCAAAAATTGTGTTGTAGGGATTATTTGTGGTAAATGGATGCTGGAGAGAAGACTTTTTAAAATGTAAAGGTAATTACACCATCATAGCAGTAATCACAAAAACAGACTCCTTTCTAGAAAGACACATACAATCTAAGACTTGTAAACATAAACATTTCAGTGCAGTACTTTGTGTAATAATGTTTGTGTTGGTCACAGTGGTGCTGTTTAAGGTCAATTAATGGGATGAAGGCCTTTCTGAGCAAGTGTCAGATTAGTATATTAAGATGCATGTGCATCATACAACCTAATGTATTTATAGAGAGTAGTTGCAAGCTCATCTAATCCTCTAGTAAATATAAGTATTTCATAAATTATTTTCAGCCTGCAAAGCCTTATTGAGTGTCTTATTGAGTTCTGACATGTTTATATGCAACTAGTCAAGCATAATTCAATCTGTAAATCAGTTGTTTCCCTTAGAACACTTAAAATATCAGTCTATTCTCAATGACTAATATAACTTATCCTGTGTTATAACATTGTTTAAAGTGATAGCAAGAGATGGCTTTGCAGTTTATAAACAGCAAAGTTTTGCTGCTGCTGGGAAGGCTCTCTCAATAGAGCAACAATTAATACATTTTTAGCTTTCATCATCTCAGTAATTTTTTAAAATCTGCAGCCAACTTGGTAGGCAATGTGTTTTTTCATTATATAAAATATTTCACCTTTACAGTGTCCTTTATATTTATGTTAACAGAAATACTATGTTGATTGTGAAAATCAGTATTGTGAGTCTTGACTGTGAACACAACATCCTACAGAATATAGAAGACTAATGTGGGATTGATTTTATTGTAAAAAAACAGTAGACATTCTTGCAATTCCACACCTACATTCCCTCATTTTGTGTTGCATATTCTGCCACTTTGGACTTAAAAATGATTGAAGAACTGAAGAGCACCCAGTACAGAATGCAATTCATCCACCTCAGTTTTATTCAGATTAATAAGCCTCAGTTATCATACAAGCTACCAGTTTTAAACATTCAGAGCATAATATACTCATCCCAGCAGTTACCATGTTAAAAGAAAGAAAAGAAACGGTGCCCTTCACAAACACAGCTTTCACACTTAGGAACTGTACATTGTTATGCACACCTTGAGTCATTTTATGAGGTTTTATGTCAAACAAACTGTTTGAACACACACACACACACACACAAACATGGTCTTTTACCTGCCACTCCACTTACTTTCATGTTCTAGTCTAGCTATTGCCACACAGAATCCACATCTAAAACCGAAGAGGAGGAGTGGAGACCACAGAAAACGCTGGGGGAAAGGGAAACAGGTCGGCAGCCATTTTACTGCATGCAGTCCGGTCAGAAAAAAAGGTGAAGGTGAGGTTCTCCATGGAGGAAAAAAAAAAAGAACAACAAAGCAGTGGTTCTGGGTCTGTACATTTCGACGTTCACAAGGCACTTGGAAAACATGGAAGTAGATTCTTGAGGACTGATGACACACAGAACTCGGTTTGGTTTCAGGTAAAGAGGGGCGCATAGGGTCACGGCTGCCATCTCACTGTAAGGCAAGGCAGAGAGAAAAAACGAAACGAAACAAAGGAACGCAAAAAAGAAAATTTGAAAAAATGCATGTAAAATATTTCCAACTAAAAATCAGAATGTACTTCTTAAAATGACAAAAAAAAGGCATCTTAAGCAACAGCGTACTGTAAAAGCAATGCATAGCTGTTTTTAAAGCAACATACCTTTTTAGTTTCAATATCAAAAAACCCTTAACATCAAGCCTTACGTTGACCTTTTTCCTTCCATTTTAATGTCATTAATGTCCAAATGCTGCCGCTTGTGCAAGTAAATGTCAAAAGGAGAGTATGTCACATTATCTGACCCAGCTGCAGCTCAGACAGATATAAAGCTATGTGTCCCGTCCTCTTTACGCCTACAGCTCATTTTTGCTTATCTGTACAGTTCGGTAAAAAAAAGGCATAGCAGTTGTGCATAAAATGTTTATTTCGTTTGCTCAGAGAACGCTTGTTGTCTTCTCACTAACACTCTCTGAATGCCATATTTGGCAGCGCTTCCAAAATTCTGTCCATGTCAAATGGTCAGGGTTCGGGGTTCGGGGTTCGGGGTTGGGTAGCTGCTCATTTGAGGTTGAAGGCCAGCAGTGGTCTCTCCTCCCGTTTCTGCCAGGGGCTCTTTTTGTTTTCGTCTTCCCCGCTGTCATCGTGACCGTGCACGTCGTCCGGGGGGCTGCTGGGAAGGTGCACCTGCGGCAGGGCACGCTCAGTCCTGAACACCACGTCCTTCGCGTCCTCCTCCTCCCCCTCCCCTTCCACCTCCACCTCCACCTCCACATCGCGGAGAGGCGACGGCGACGGAGCCTCCTCTGCCTCCTCGGGGCCCGGGGCCTCCTGGAGCAGGGGCCCCAGGGCATTGTCCTCGGGGCTGCAGTCGGGCGTCCCGTTCTGGCTGCCGTCGGGCCCGGCGTCGTCCACGTAGACCAGCTGGGTGTAGGCCACGGCGGGCGGGGCCTTGCGCTCTCGCTCGCGCTCACGTTCGCGTTCGCGGGGGCGGCGGCCCAGCTTGGGCTCGTTCATGTCCACCCCGGAGTCCAGGCTGGCGTCGTTGCTGCCGCTGTGGCCCGCCCTCTGCAGGTCGATGTAGGAGTGGCGGATGTGGGCGTTGGAGCGCCCGTCCAGGGACACGAACCACGCCCGCGGGTGGGGCAGCGGCCTGCCGCCGCGCAGCTCCATCAGCGTCTTCTCGGCCAGGAGCTGGTCCTCGCCGTTCATCTGCACCAGGCCCGCCTCGCTGAGCGACGTGGGGATGGACAGCGACTCGGGCACCGAGGCCGTCTGCAGCGTCCACTCCCCGTCCTGGGGGTCCTGGAGGGCGTGGCCCGAGGGGTGGCGGGAGCCCAGGCCCGGGCGGAGGGGCTCCTGGCCCTGCGGGCCCTGGGGCCGGTGGGAGGCCGAGAGCTCGGCCTGGATGGTGTCCAGGTCGCTCTGCTGGTCGGTCTGCAGGAGGAGGGCCTGGCCGGCGTACGGGTGCTCCCCGGGCAGCTTCATGTAGTGCGCCGGGATGACCAGCGTGGGGCGCACCTTCCTGTACGCGCCCTCCGTCATCTGGTCCACCGAGCTGCAGCACAGGAGCTGCCCGGGCCTGGGGAAGGAGGTGGGCCGCTCCAGGTGGTCCACCGACCGCGACAGCGAGTAGTCGGCCGGCCTCCGGTCCGCCGGCGGGCCCCGGTCGGGCGTGGCGGCCGCGGGCTGGGGCAGGGCGGCCTCGCGGACGCTGCTCTCGCTGGCGGCGCACAGCTGGAGGGCCGACGCCTGGGCCGGCGGCTGCTGGGACGAGGTGGAGCTGTAGCTGCGGCGGTAGCCGTCGGGGGCGGGCGGCTCGTAGGCCCCCGGGGGCTCCTGGAGGGGGAAGGTCTCCACGGACTTGTGGTAGTCCTTGAGCAGGGAGGCCCGCGACGTCAGGTTGTTGAGCGAGGCCCCGCCCTTGTCCCTGGCCCCCTCGTGGAGGTGGTGGTGGTGGCGGGAGGGCGGGGAGGGCTTTAGCATGGGCGTGTGCAGGTCCGGCTCGCCGGTTGCCGACGCCAGCTCCAGGTGCACCTCGCTGATCAGGTTGAGGTGGGACATGGACGTGGCCTGGTCCCGCTTGGAGCCGTCCAGAGCCGAGGACAGCTGCAGCTTCCGGTGGTGCTGGCGCGGTTTCAGGCACTTCCTCCTGAGACACCAGGACACAGGAAGTCTGTTACCATCAGGTTCACAATCACCATCACTATCACACCCCCTAACACAGGCTAGGTTATCCAGTCCTTACAACTGTAACCACACCTCTAATCTAGGCTGCTTATCATTGGATCATCTAATCTACCACAGGACCTGATTAAACAACACTGGCTGCCATGTTTCTCCCGTTTGAAAACGTTCGGCCAAAACCAATCTAGCCAATCAGGTGCCAGTGGTGTTCCGTTGTATTAAAAAACAAACGGACAAATTTGTGGGTGGCAACAATTTTCTCAGTCAATGTTTTGATTGACATCTGCACGATGTAGCTGCACCTCCAAAGAGGTACTCTGACAGCATGATTAGGGCGGGGCCAGAATGAAATGCATAAAGCATTTTTCAAATATTAGAGGGCAGCACCCATATGTTTTCTACCAGTTTTTTCTACCAAATGATATTATTTCAGAAATGTTGAAACAACAGCATGAATTACAATGATTCATAAAGTAGGCATACAAACATGTTTACAGGTGAATCAGTAGGCTCCTAACTGGTGAAAGTGTGGACACCAGTAATGAAAAGGATATAAATAGGTGTTCAACAACCTAATTAGAAGGCTAATGATTCACCACAGTCTTTAATTTGATCAACTCAAAAAATTGTTTCCTCTTTTCCGCAACTGTTTGCAATATAGACAATAAGTACAATGTGAACATGGGGGTTTTATTCCTCATAATGGAATATGACATAATGTGGCTTCAGAGGGTAAATAATCCCTCTAAACACAAAAAGCATCTAATTAAGAAAAATGAACAGCTTGCTAAAATTCTGGGATTACAACTGTGGAGGGAACAAAAACCAGCATACACAGGGGGGCCCCAGGACGCACACACGTAATATTTCCTAACTTCTCATTGTCCTTGGGAAGTTCAGTGACTGGACCCAGAGGCCCCCATGGAAGGCCTGAGAACTTAGTGCAGTACATCCTTTCAGTCATAATAAAGATATTCTCCACCCTTAAGAGCCATGTGATCAACAGGGCTGTTTGAAGTGTGTGGAGAAAAAGACAAAACAAATGTAAAAGGGTGATACTGATCTTCTCAATGTGTCAAGCCCATAATGATGATAATAAAAAATGCAAACCCATTAAGAAAATGTAACTGGTCGTACAGTGAAGCTAACAATCTCAGACAAAAGACAGAACTCCTTGGGAATGCTGGAACAACTATTTAACCAGAAATAAAACGCATCTGACCAATCAGTGCTGTTTAAAAAAAGATAATTCAGCAGTCATGAAAAGGGACTGAAAGAACTGATTGGTAGGCCAGAGGAGGGGTTCTCTGGTGTGGCTGCTACCAAGCAACAGCATCGTCATGGTTCCCAGTTCCGGTCATGTGACCGGGACACCTGCAGGTTGTGGGAGTAGGGCATGGCTGCAAGCGACACTCTCAGGTCCTTCAGTCTGACGCATGCGCAGACGCAAACACCACTCTGAAGTCCCTCTTCTCAACTGCGCATGTTCTAATTACTTAATGTAGGTAAAGCGATGTGAGGCAGAGGAGCTATCGAATATGCTCAGTGATGTTGTTCTGCAGTTTTATCTGTTTTTGGCATTTTGTGAGGGATGTTGCACAAACTTTGACTTTCAGCTGTAGATCTTTTTAGAGTCATAACTATGCACGTTTTTACAACTATTTAGCCAACCATTTCATTTTCGATATTCATATATGACATTACATTTATTTTACAGTACAAGAAATGCAGAATATGAACATTATTGCTTTTTTCATTACTGTACAGCTATCCAAAAAACAAATTACCTTTAACTGAATATGAACGGTGTTCCTATGTTATTGGAACTTAGATAATAGATAATTAGATAGCATATGCAACTTCTTATTAGAATTTTTCAGGTGAGTGACTTTTACTTTGAGTTTTTAATTTTTGCCTTTGATTTCTACTTTTCTTCATTGTAGTTATTATACAGTTTTTATTACTGTTCTTTTGTTTAATTGTTGTTGTTCCTTAACTCTGTTTTCATTATGTTTGTTATTATAATAGAATACATACTTTTTGTAAATGTGAGCTTTACTACTGGTTTCCCATACTATGGACATTTCAGTTAGTGATGGCCTGGCCTCCTATCATAAAGAAGTAAAGAAAGGAATGCTGCCAGGATGCTACAATGTAGGAATGCAGTATTGAAGGTGCTCTTATAAAACAGTCCATCCATTAGTTGATAATTGAAAAAAATCAAGGCACTCTTCTGTAATATAAATTTTTAAAATGGCTTTATTGATGCATCGTGTCCACAGAGAAGATTATTTTAAAAGTATGTTATATACCTACGCATTTTGGTTTACTGGCCATTGTCAGGGTGACGGCAGCTCAGAGGAAGGTTAGTAAGCTGAATCACGTAGGTATAACATGCTTTTAAAATAATCTTCTCTGAGTATCAATAAAGGCCTTTTAAATCTTTATACTACAGAAGAGATTTCTTTTGTTATCAACAAAGGTGTGGTATGGCTTTGGTGTGGGTTGGAATAATAATAATTATGCATTTTATAGTGCTTTTCACTTGAAAAAGTGAAAAGACTCAAAGCACTTTACACATGACAATGAAATACAAGTCAGTACATAAATAGTGGCACAAGTGGAAAAAAAATACAAAAAAATATAAATAAGTGCATAGCTGGGATTCTAAAAAGATCGACAGCTGTAAATTTTGTGTGAATTTTGTGTAAAAGTTTGTGTGATGTCCCTCACTCAATCCTAAAAACAGACAAATCAGCATAAAACACCGATGAATGGTAAATAGTTCATTTAGAGCATGGTTCATTGTTGATAGTTCATCTACCGCTCATCACTTTACCTACATTAAGTACTTTGAACATGCGCAGTCGAGACGAGGGGCTTCGAAGTGGAGTTAGCATCCGCGCACGCATCAGGCTGTATATTTTTTGGGGTTGTGGGGGGTAGTGTAGGGAAGCAAGGTAGGCGTGGTCACGCACCTGCAGTAATAGAGCAGCAGACAGAGCAGGAAGAGGAGGATGAGGGCCATGCCTCCCAGGATGGCCAATAGGAAGGCGGTGTGGTAGGTGCTGATGTCCTTCGCCACCACTGCGCCTGCAAGGACAGGGTTCGCACGGTCAGACGCCGCACGCACCGGAACGGCACACAAGTCACCGCTGGCAGAGTGACTCACTGGCCTGTGAGTCACCTGTTCTCAGAACTGTCACCTCACAAATCATTCTGATTCATTTCACTGGTAGACCAATGGCCTTTGGTTATTTTGGTGAAGGTCCCTGCTGCCCCGCCCACTCCAACCAAAACAGCACTGCAGCTGAAGCCAATGCTCTTCTTTGGGGGGAGAACAGTAGTTCCTGAGAATGGTCTACTTAAATCAACCCTACCCCTAGCAGGACAGGAATGATGGTGTCCCACTGCTGTGGACAGCCAGTCACAACCAGCAGTAACTGGCTTTTATTTTGGTGGAATTCAGGAAAAGCATTGCCCAGTAAGCCACAGCCCAAATGTCCCTTCCAGGAATTGAACCCACAATCATTTTTCACACTCACTACAATCATGCAAGTCACTAAATCTGAATGCAAGCCATACATGTCCTACCGCTGCTGTCCCAACTTGACAAGTACAAACACATGAGAAAGAGTTTCAGATAGTTTCAGTCTATGACATTACGGTACTACAAAGTGGAACAGCTAAAACTAATAAAATATTTAAATAAATATAGATATGTGAAGTAAAGCTATGGCAGAAAGCCAGCTTTGCTTCAGAAGAAATGGAAAGTTATTAAAGAGGTAGGGAATAGTCAGGATTCATCTTGATGCTTTTGACAAACAACTGCATTCTTATTATCATAAATGAAAAAAATAAAAAATAAACTACGTACGTGTTTATTTCCCCATAGGGTTTTTTTGACCATTTGAGACAAGTTTGCTTTTTCAGTATCCACTCTCGGCAAAAGGGGGTGCTTTTTAATATGTAACAGATTCAACAGACTCACCAGATACTCAGCAACATATTTCTAAAATGGAAAGTTCTGTCTAATCAATCTTTGGCAATTCCAAGTCTGACGCATCCTGGTAATATTCACTGAGAGGCGTGACCACTGCATAACATCTGTCTCAAGTTCAATTGGTGTTGGCGATCAGATTTCAATGCGTTCCTAATGCGTTGAGGGTGCATTTACACCTTCATTTATATATGTATAATCCCTATCCTGGTATAATCCGCATGAAACGACCAGGTGTGAACGGGGTCTATGTCTCTCCCTATTGGCCAGCCTTGGCTGGTCAATGGGGAGAGACATAGGCCGTGTCAGATGTCATCAGCCCCCGGTACCCCTTACCTGTGTTGAGAGGGGACATGGCTACGACCCAGTAGCCCAGCTGGAGGGCAGAGTAGCTGAGAGTGAGCTGGCCCCCCTCCTTCTGCACGTACCCCAAACTACTCTTCAGCCAGACCCCTGGAAAACAAGGCAAACCCCCCCAAGTTTGAGTAACATGGGTCAGTCCACACATCCCACAAACAGATCTGGTTATTGTCTAGATGTGCTGGTTCCATTCCATGCCTGCTATAGGCCCATCCAGGTAAGATGTTGATCAGTGACCAGTGACCCTGTGTATGTCCTGCTAAGAAATGTGTGCAGACTGTTAGCACCGTTGAAAATAAAGATCCATTTACAAGGCCCAGCTTTCAGGTGCACTCAGATGAACAGGCTGCATCATGGGAGCAGATGTGAACGGCACACAGCTGGGCTCACAGCACCAGAGCTCGGACATTCCATTCTGCGCTGAGCCGGGGAGGCAACCATCTGATTTCAATTTGCTGAAAATAGATGCCTTTACAGTGAACTGACCCAAGAACAGCAGATGACCAAACGATGACGAGTGCTGAAAAACGCATCGCTGCAAATTAACACTAATTTTATTTGGGTCATGTGGTAAAAATAAGTTTTTCTACAGATTATTATTACTCACAAACTGACAAGTAATTTAAAAAAATGAATACCTCAGTGAATTTTTGTTCTGGTTTATGATACGGTTGACTTCTTACACGTGCTCGTGTCAGGTTTTGTTATTACCTCTTTTGACCCCTCTCCCAAACCCCATCCCCACACAGTGGTTAAAGCATCTTTTATTTTTCTTCATCAAGATGTATACAGTGAGGCCATTTTGTATTCCACCACTAGGTGGCAGCACATATACAGCGTAATTTTCACTGAGGCCAAACCCTGGCCTTTCCACACAATCTCAGCACTGCAGAGATAATCATCTCTAAACCAATGGTGGCAAAGGCTTTGCTTTCAGATTTACATGAAGGTGCTTATCTTCAGACATAAAAACCCTAACAACACACATTTTAAAAAGTGAATACATCACATTATAACCACTCAGCAGATTCTCTACAGTGACATACATTAGTGGAGAACATTGGGAGTGGTGACTCCCAGAAATACAAATATGCAATATCACCAAGAAGGCAGAGAGGCCCATTTACTATTGTGGAAAAATTCCATGACCAACGATATTCATATTTGAGATATTTCCTCACATACACTGCATGTTTCACATTTAAATTCAAGCATTTTTCAGACACTTTTACCCAGAGCACCATATGCAGCTTTTACATGGTATCCATTTGTACAGCTAGACATAAAACTGAAGTGAGTCAGGTACTCTGCTGAAGGGCACAGCAGTGTGACACCTGGGAATCGAACACAGAACGTTTCCTAACCCTAATACAGCACTACTGCCCCATTCAATACCGTGCCTCCATTCTCTTCACTCATCGCTGTGGAGATGTTGACTGTAGTGCGAGCCAAAGGAGAGATGTAGCAGAGTGTGTGTTTAAATCTGTTCTCTCTCACCCCCTCAGTACGTAGGGAGAGCTGCCATCCTGACAGATTGGTGACTCAGCAGGTTCATTCTCTCTCTTCCCCTGTCTCTCTCCCTCTCAGGATCTCTACAGTTCTCTCTCTCTCTCTCTCTCGCTCTCCCTCCCTCCCCCTCTCTCTCTCTCCCTCTCTGGGTCTCTATAGCTCACACCCTCTCCTCTCTCTCTCTCTCTCTCTCCTCTCTCCCTCTCTGGATCTCTATAGCACTCTCACTCTGAGTCTCTATAGCTCACCCCCTCCCTCTCTCTCTTTCTCTCTCTCTCTGAGTCGATAGCTCTCACACTCCCTCTCTCTCTCTGGGTATCTATAGACCTCTCTCTCCCTCCCTCTCCCTCTCTGGGTCTCTATAACCCTCTCCTCCCCTTTCTCTCTCTCTCTCTCTCTGGGTCTCTATAACACTCTCCCCCCCTTTCTCTCTCTCTGGGTCTCTATAGCCCTCTCCCTCCCTCTCATACTCCCTCTCTCTCTGGGTCTCTATAGCTTTCTCCTCCTCGCTCGCCCTCCCTCCCTGTGCAGTCGAGTGTAACAGGATCCGCGCCGGCCGTGCCATCGATAGTGCAGCTCCCCACACCGGCTGGGCTCCACAGGCCGGGCCTAAGAGGCATTCAGGCCCGTGCCACAGACACAGGCTGTGGAAATCTGTCACCAGGCCGCACTGGGATTGATGGTGCTGCTCTGAGAGGAGGGTGGGGGTTTGGGGGGTGAGGACTGAAAGGCACTGTGTTCAGCAGGACGGGCAGCGATGTGCGAAACGGCTGGTGGTCAGAGCGCTCCCTGGCATACGCACCCAGCGCTGTGCGCCGCCGCGTTCAGGGAGGTGTTCGGATGAAGAGATATCAAACATTCTGCCGGCGGTGTGGTTGCTCCACTGCAGTCTTTTCTAAACAGGCTTAGCTCCTGACATTTAAAGGAATCCCGAGGCTTAGCGCGATAGCTCACAGCCGGCGGCACCGCACAAACGGCCCGGCTTTAAAGCTGGGAACACTTCGCGCTCGCCGTACATGAAGCATTCCTTTTTGTTTTCAAGAAGAAAGAAAAGAATAAATAAATATTTAAAGCAACTTCAATAAAAAAAAACCCGTTCTATACACAAAACCTGACATTTAAACAGTTGAAACAGTCAACTATTTAACACGCAAAAACCTTACTTCCGTGGCAAACACTGTCCAAATACACACCAGGACAATAAACATATCGTGCGATTCATAGCAGAAGAGCAGGTTTCACACTCTCCTCTTTTTAAATCGAGGTTTATTTCCGGCAAAACAAACAATGGGCAGGCTCACAATGCGGGCCCGCTGATCTCTTATCGGCACAAAAAATATCCAACAATCGCTGGAGAAGTTTCAGATTCTTCATTACGCTTATCGAATTACAGCAGCCCCGTGTTTTTCCCGCCGGTTGCCTAGCGACAGGCGGGGTAAACAGGGGCGACCCGACGCGGCCGCTGACTGCCGGCTCTCAGCTGGACTCGTTTGGGTCGTCAGGGACCGCGCGCCTCCTCCACAGCGGCGTTTAGTCCTTAAGGGGGCGATAAAGGGCCTCTTTCCGAGCCTCGCCCTGGGGTTGGGGGTGCGTGCCATCCCCGAGGGGTATCCCGAGGGGTGCTTCTGCCTGGGGGCGTCAGGCTAGACTAGACTACACCGTTTTGGGGGGGGTGTTTGAATGAACTGCCCTACCAAAGTGAATCTGTAGCAATCGTGTTCCACTCCTTAAAGGCAGCCGCTGTCTCTATAAACAGGGCAAAGGGGAGACAAAGAAAAGGCTACATAGCTACAAATAAAGGCTAAACTACATGTGAAGTCAATGGTAAGGTCACTTTATATGGTCTTATGCAACATCACAGCTGACTTCTACAAAACAGAAATATCAATGAAACAGAATAAGCAAACTGCGCCTGGCCCTTGATTTCAAAATTGATTTCTTACTGAATTTTCTGAGAAAATCAATTGGAAGCTCCAATTACACTGTAGAATGATCCCAAACTACCATAATTTCTCACATAACAGTCCAAGGTGACCTTTAAGTGGGGCCTTTCAGTGGGCTGCTCAATATTACGCACCCTGTCTCTGATTGAGAAAGTGATTCTTTCAGCTCAGCAGTTCTGGAGGAGACAGACACCACAAACAGAACAGGCAAGGGAAGCTAGCCCGTTTCAAACCTGAAAACCAGGTGAGAGCTAATGCTGTGGCCTTCTACGACCAGTACCAAGTATCCCTGCTTTATTCTCTGAGGAATTCATCACACAAGGCTTACTACAGTCATAGTCATACCAGGAAGCTGGCTGTCTCAAAGGAAGAAACTTCTAGAGCGTGAAGAAACTAACTGAAAAAATAAAGACGCAGCACACAGCATTTCACAATAGACGGAAAACAGTGGGAGCGATTCTACTCTTGCCCAGTGCATTTTATCAACCTCGTCTGAGTAATACGGCCAGAAAGAACTCAATCATTCTTGCACTGGCTCTTACAGAGAAAAGACCTCAAAAAAACGCCCCACTAGCCACACAAGTGAGCGGGATTAGGTCTGCTTTCCATGACGTATATCCGACAATTATCTATCACTATTCCCAGTGAAGCGTGTCTATGTAAACAGGTGAGGTAAGAGACGAGAGGAACCTGTATGGCTGCTGTTTCTTTAGTGAGGAGGAACAGAGGAGGGAGAGAGAGGAGAGGAGCAGGCTCCTCACAGCTGTGTTTACACTGATGTGAGCTCCGCTCCTGAGCGGTTTCATCATCGTCAGCCGCTGGGTTACCGGGGGAGAGGAGCTGGCCCCGTTGTGAGGCAACGGGGGAGGGGGTGCGGTGGGGGGGTTGGGTTACCGGGTGGCGTGTCGCTGTGCTGGGGCTGCAAGGCTGGCTCTGGAGCTACCCGCCCGCATGTGTGTGTGAGAGACAGAGAGAGAGAGAGCTTGTGTGTGTGTGTCTGAGTGGGAGAATGAGTGAATATGTGTGTGTGTGTGTGTGAGAGAGACAGAGAGAGCTTGTGTGTGTGTGAGGGGTGTGTGTGAGAATGAGAGAGCTTGTGTGTGTGTGTGTGTGTGTGTGTGCGAGGCAGAGAGACAGACCTCGTGTGTGTGAGAATGAGTGTGTATGTGTTGTGAGTGTGTGCGAGCATGTGTGTGTGCGTGCGTGTTTGCGTATGTGTGTGTGAGAGATAGAGGGAGAGGGAGAGAGAGAGAGAGAGAAAGAGAAAGAACCAAGTGGGCATCCATGTGTGTACAGCTTTATGTGGTTTGTGCTGGACAGAGCCAGCTAGTGTACATGAGTGCATGTTTATGAGGGGCAGTGCTGGATGGGATGGGCGGCTCAAATCCATTTCTAAAAGGGCGGCCTCGATGGCAGACCCCCCTGCTGCCAGTAAGCCCCTCTCTGACGGACGGTTTACGAGCGGCGAAGCCGAGGACCGTCCGCGTGGGACCCGGATGCCGAGCCCTGTTAATGTCGGATGACTCATCTCTCCAGCTGCGGCCCGGAGGAAAGCGATCGGCTTTCTCGCTTTCGTAAACAAAGAAAATTCCTCAGTAGAGCCGTCCTGGAGCCGCGAACGCGCTGCAGCCGTCGAGGAGGGCCGCCAGCTGGACGGGAACAGCCCCGAAGCGTCCGTTCCAGGAGCGTTCGAGCTGGCTGCGCGTCCGCGTTTTCCCGCTCGGCCGGGGAAGCCTTCAGCGCGGCTGGTCCGCTCTACCTCTGGCCGAGATGTCTGAAGTCTCCCGCCGTGTGATTGGGTGCTCAGAAAAAACCTGGGAACTCTCGCAGCTGCTTTCTGTCTACACAAGCGACCGCAAGCCGCCTGCCGTCGCTACGCTAAAGCCGTGCGTGTGCTGGGATAAGAGCCCTGTCCTGTAACAGTCTTGCTGCCTGACGGCTAAAGCTAAGCAGGGGGGTGCCTGGGCTGGCACTCGGATGGGAGGCCGCCCTGAAAAGCCGCAGCTGGAAGCGTTATCGGCGGGCCCGGAGACCGCAGCTTTCCCCTCCGCCTCTGGGCCCACCAGAATATCCCGAGTACCTGTTCAGCCGCCACTGCGCTGTTGGACACGCCATCTGTTTAAAGGCCCTGACTCACTGTGCTCATTACTCACTGTGCACATTACAGGTGCTGGTTCCACAGTGTCCTGGCCAAATTTGCAATCTGACTCTCCTACGCCAGTCATAGCATCACCCTCCAGTTTATGTAATTGCTTAAACAAATCTCTCCCTCTCCTCTTCAGGTGATGTTTTGCATTTTCACATAAAATGGCTGCGGTGTACACCCAGGTGCCCCCCCCCTCCAACCCCAACCCCACCCTCTCTCACTCTTTCAGAGCCCTGACTTTCATTTCCACCCGTTTTAGGTGCCAAATTCACACACCGCTTCCCACGGGTAACTACGCACATTGTGCATGCGTTCATTCAAATGTTTTTGATTACAAATGGCTGAACACTCCAAGAGGAACTTTGGAACTCGAAAGCAATGTACATTTAGGCTGCAGTTCGAATGCATTCGGCAATTGCATTCAAAGGTCTTTGTGACTGAGTGAGGGACTTCACATTTACGGCCAAGAATTCAGCTGCTTTTCAACATTCTGAGCGGCCGCTGCTGCAGCAGGACCGTCACAGTGAGTTGCTCTGCACAAACAGGCACGCTAACGTGTGTTCTGTGAAGAAAAACCCACAAAGCTGTCCGTGCGCATGACAAGCCACTGTCGCTTGCCCCAGTCGCTGCACCCCACTTTGCCGAGTTAACCATAAATTACAGCCTTTCGCTTCCTCAGAAGGGACATCCATAATCTTCCTTCCAAATGTCATCCGCCGCCCTCCTCCCCGGACCGTGACAGTCTGAATAAGTCAGACGCACTGTAAGCCCTTCTGAGCAGTTTAAGAATAATGTCAGTGTATTATTGTAACGCTGTCTTCCCCATGACAACAGAGTGTGGTGCACAGACACCCTTAGTGTGGAACTTGAATCGCCTCAGTAAATGCCCAGCTGTATACACGGACAGAATTGAAAAAGCTGCCCAGGTCAAGAGGAAACTACTAAGAAATCAAATCAAAAGCTGCCATGTAATAATAATGCGGGCAGCCCTGTGGAGGAGTGGAGGTCTGCCAGTCTGTGTGACCTCATTAGGTACGTGGCGCAGGATGAAAGCTTGACCCCTGAACTCCTGATTCCCGGTCAGATCCTCCTCTTTAAGGAGAGATAAATGTGGCTCTGGTTTGAAGATGAAAGTATTTCTGACAGAAGGGTCTGAAGAACTAGAAAAATGACTGCATGTTCAATTTAACCGGCTATTCAGACTACAAATGAGACAGCCTTAGAAAACCTTTAAAAGAGTCTGTTTGTTGCCGTTCACGCTGAGATTAACGAGGTGTGGAACTGGGAAATATTTAAAAACTCTGCTCCCCTGCGGGAGGCCGGGAGTTCCCAAAATATCCCAGAATTCAGCTGGACAGACGATGGAGCTTTTCCAAAATTCCCGGAACCACATTCTTGCGTCCCAAAGACACGTGGGCAGCTCATAAAGGCTCGGGAACGGGGGTGGAAATTCGAACCTGGCGACGGGCGAGCGGCTGGAACGCGCTACTAACGAAGCGCTAGCGTGGCCTTCCTCTCCGGCCCTCCGGCCGACAGGCACGGCTCTGGCCACACCCCCAGGGTAAGGTGAGAAGGACCCCGCACTTTTACTGGCCATTCCGCACATCCCATTACCTCCCATTCTGGGGGCATCACATGGACTTAAAGTAATTCTGACAAGCATACCTGCATAATTCCTACAACGCGGTTCAATTTTATTTTTTTGCCACAACAAAAATGAAAAAGAAATTAAAGAAATGCTTTTTATAACCCATTACAGCTCCAAAGTCAGACCTGACTTTTTTTATCATCAGTCATCCAGCAGTTTAAATTCAGTTAAGTTCAACTCGGCTTGCCGACACTGCGCAATAAAAAAAAATCATCATTTTTGAAGTCATTTCATAAAGAAATAAACGGGAAAAAAAATTACAATATCAAACACTTATTCATCAGTGTTTTAGCCTGAAAGCAAAGTTTGTAAAATGCTCATTAGTGGATGATTTGTCATTTGGGATTATGCCAGGATATATGGGATATATTTACATAAAATGTTTTTTTTTCCCCATCAATCAGCGGTGACTGCCTTCTCCACTTACCAGAAGAACGTGTTTTACTTTTCTGTACTTCAGTAAAGGATTTATCTTCATAAAAGCAGAACTCTTCACAAAGGAATCCTAGAAGAGGAAGTTCCATCAATGCAAGACCAAGACCCTGAAAGCTGAGAGTGGTGATCCCAATCACAAAGATGATGTCATACAGGCATCCAATATGACATCCAATACTCCAGCAAAAAGGCCCTTTACCCAGACCAAAGTCACCCTCGAAAGAATAAGCACCCCTTGGTCTGTAAAAGGAATTCATGCTCTGTTGTTTGTACCAGCCAATAAAACTGTTTCACTGCAGCTGATGCAATGCTGTCCAAGCTGCTCATTTTGGAAGAAACTTAAAGGATTTTAAACTGTAATTGCAAAAGAGAGTAAAAGGACAATAAAAATCAACCTCCGAGTAACTGATCGCAAACCCTACTAAAATAAAACAGTGTCATTTTATCTCAAACAACAGTAAAAATGCATTATGATAATACGTTCATGTTTGCCACTATGCTGTTTGGTCTAGCGCATTACACAACATTTCTGAGCCTTCTGAGTGGAAATTCAGGTTTCTCAATTCAATCCATAGATGACACAATATCTGGCCGAGAGGATCGAGCTGAAGGAAGCACTCGCACCCCCCCCCGACCCCCCCGACCCCCCCGTTCCCCCAGTGAATGGTTCATTCCGCCGCCTTCCGTTTTGCTATGCGGGACTTCCTGATAAGCATTCAAACGAGCCGTTTATCCCGCAGATCGGCCGACGCGCTCAGATGAAAGAGAGCCTCCCCGGGCCCTCCGTTTCCCCTGGGAACCGGGCGCCGTCCATTTGACTATGCAAACCGGCAGCGCCAAGGTCAGGCGCACAAGCTGCACTTCGACCGCCCGGGTCTCACGCTGTTTACGCGGGAGGGGCGGGGGCAAATCTCTCGCCTCATTTCGCACCGTATCAATCTCCTTCATATGACTGCGTATAAAGATTAGAGGGTGAATAAACAGAGGGGTTTCTTATGCCCTGTTTGGAGAGAACACAAAAAAATGTGTGTTTCTCAACCGAAAAACACAAAAATGAATTGCTTCAAAAAGAAAGGGATTACTGCGCCTAATTTTCATTGCGCAACGGATGTTTTACAATAAATGATTACACTGTGATCACGAAGTCCTGAAATAAAGCTCGTTGTTAGTTAAACAGTACATGGCCCTCGTTCGCATGAAAAACCACAGGGCAACACAAAAGGTCCGATGTAATAAATCTGTAATCCAATACAAGTTCCCAATGCTAACATAAAAGCATATGGCGAAGCCCAGCTGTTGCACAAAAAAGGAAAATCGCACCATTTTTCCTTGAAACTCCAAACTCTCCAACATGGATGATCTGAAGCATGGTGAGGAAGTAGATGTTAACCCCAGGACGTGCTAAGATTAGCATATTTTGTTACAAAGAGCACAGATCAATGCACCAGTAAGTCTATCGTACAAGATCCTACATTCCCACAGCTGTTTTATGTCTTCATCCTTGGTCTATGCATGCACCAGAGTCAGATTACATTACATCAAAACCACGGGGTTAATGCTCGCTAATTATTTAACAATATAAACAGTAGCACTTTGTGAGATTCTGAAGAGATCGTTTATGCTAAATATCAGTCTGTTAAAAACAGGCAGACAACAGTCACATGGGCCAAATAAAATTACAAAATGTAATTACTGTGTTAAAATCCTAGAAGCCGTTTGTCCACGTTCAGACAAGACGCTGAACTCTGATGGAGGCCAGCTGTAATGAGTACATCAGTGTGGTCTCAGCCGGCAAATGCATATCAAAAACATTTCAGCTAATGTTCAGTCCGCGTCCGTGGACATCCGTCTCCCACAATGCTCTGGGGTGCGATCGCACGTCCACACAGGCAACAAAACAAATGACAAATAAAAATACTCGACTGGTTCTGTCGCAACTTTAGACACGCATTCCAGACCGGGGCCTGGTTGATGCGGGCTTGCAGAGTTTTTTGTAGGGTGAAGACGTCTGTTTCCATTTGAGAGTTTTCCTGTTAGTTTCTGCGCCATCCTTGGCTCCAAGCCCCCGTTCCCTCAACAGGTTATCCCTGAAAAGTGCTAGTTCCTTCCTCAAATTTATGGCCCATTGAAACTGCACTTAATGGAGCTTAATTTGTATTCCCCTGGTAGGTAGAGTAACTGCACAAAGTCACCATCACAGGGTTGCATGTAGATTAACTGGGCACACAAAAAAGTGCACTTAGATTACATATAAGAGATCACAAGATCACAATTTCACTCAGCGTAGGATAATAACAATAGTTTTTTAAAAATTATTATGTGCTGAAAGTGAGCCTTCCTTATCTTAGGGGCATTTGATCTTAACGAATACATTGTATCTTGCAAGGATGGTTCAGTATGAGCAGTATGTGCTGGCAAGAGACAAGAGTGATGACTAACAAAAACATTTCCCCATTTGGGGAAAAAAAAAAACCATGCAAACTCAGAAGACAAGTCGTGCGGCTTACTCTCAAGCTAAAATCATTTTCTGAAACACAGAAAATTTATAAAGGCACTGCAGACCATCTCAAAGAACCAATTCGCCACCCCTTGTTAACAAAAAAAAAAAAAAAACTACGATGACCATAAGCCTCCATTTTGAACTTGCAGCAACCACAACCACAAGGTTTGACTTCTGGGAGAAAGGTAAAAAGGGACTGGGCTGCGGCTGTTCGGCGGCGTTTGTGAAATAAAACTGCAGGTGGTCACTCGAGTGGCTGCGGAATGTGAAAGGCATTGTGGGGGAATTTTTATGAACGGCATGTTTAAAGTGATTGAGTCCCCAGATGATATCCTCGGTGTGGAGGGGGGGGGGGCGGGGGCAGGCAGGCCCGTAAATCACACATCTGTTTTGGTAGTGCGCGGCCTGGGCCTCGAAGGCAGGCTCGGCAAGAATCGTGCCGCTGCAGAGCCCAGGGATTTCGGACGGATCTGACGCTGGGCCTGGCAATAACGGCTCCTCTGACAGGCCGAGGTAAATCACCACGCGAGTAAAGCTGCGCTCGGATTGGGTTCAGCTGGCGTGTAATTAACGGGACGCGCGGAGGTTTGTGATGGAGCGGTTTCTCTCACGGGGAGCGGTTTCTCTCACGGGGGAGTGGCCTCGGGAACGCACACGAAGCGCAGGTGCGCACGCATGGCGACGCACGCTCACGCACATCCACGCGTCACCTCTGTCTCACGCGCGTACGCCTGCACACACACACGTTTCATCACTGCTCAGTCAAACACGCATGTACATACAAGCAAACACAGGTGCATGCATGATATCGCTAAAAAGAATGTGCATGTGCTATCACATAAGAAATTCAAAAACTAAAACTGCACTGAATATTCAACCTCACAGGGCGACACTCTTATGGGAAAGAAACTAACTTGCGACCATAACAGCCTTACTACTTTCAAGTGGCATGACTTAATAATAAGATTACTAAGGTTAAGACTTGAGACCGCTTTGTATATGAAAGCAAAAGATTTTGCATTGCGTCAACCTCGGAACAGGTCAGTCTTTCCACTGTGTCTCTGTTTATCAGATGTGAAGCTTCACTCGAGCCTCTCCCACCTGCCCCCCCGTGCAGCAGCCGGATAACCCAGGCCTCCGCCCACATGCCAGGAGGCTGCTGTGGAGCCCGCTTTTCCTCCTGCCCGGCCCTGTAATCACAATAGACTTTCCTCTCCTTCCCCACAGGAAACCCCTGCAAAAACCCAAATAAGAGACCAGCCGCCTCCCCCCCTCGCCCAGCAAACACTGAAGGACTTATCTCGTCAAGAGGGACACCACAAATTCACACAACTGCCTGGTGTAACAGTGACACTAAACGGCACCCGAGGAGCCCTGTTTGTGTCATTTAAACGAGCAGATAAGATCATTAGCAGCTGACAGATCAGGGTCTGTATTCCAAGGCTGCGTATTCTAGAAAGGTCCGTCAGAAAGAAGCAGAACATAGATGGTTAATTCAGGTTTTCTCCTAATCTCCTAAAAGCTCTGTTCTGCTCTTAAAAGACTTTCTTATCTACAACAAGGTAGCTGACTTTCTTATCTACAGTAACGTAGCGTTAGGTCTTTCCTCAACTTTTGGAATCCCCGATGTCACATGACACCAGAGTCAGCGCGAGGGACGCACTCACCGAGTTTGGGGTCGAACCTCCAGGCGGGGACGTGGTCATTCTCCTTCAGGCCGCTGTCGGGGGGCAGCGGGACGCTGATGCTGACCGGCTGGCTGACCTGCAGCTCCCGCCCGCTGCTGCCCAGCAGGTGGACGCTGACGGCCGTGATGGGGGTCAGCTCGAACCTCCGGTCGTTCCCTGAGGGGAGAGAGCGGGGGCGAGAGAGAGGAGTAGGGAAGGAGAGGGAGGAGTGCAGAGATTAGCTGACTGCGTGACTCAGCTTCACTGAGCACAAGGAAGTTTGTGAGGGGGGAGGTGGGTGGGGGGGGGGGCGTGACGGGGGCGTGTTGCTGTTGGAGCCAGACTGGGATTGAGAATGAGGTCACTGCCTGTTGCAAACTCTTAATTGAGGGGGTTTTTCAGGCCCTCTTCCCTTAACAATAATCTCACTACTGCTGTGTCCGAAAGGCCTTCTTCAGCAAGAGACTACTTTCTCTGGGTTAAACAGATAAACATTTGCAGTACATTGTAACTGGTGAAGTGACTTGATTTGTGGTTTCACAATGCCTTCACTATTGCCGTTATTGCTTGGCAATGTCCCCTTGAGTGTAAACAAAACAAAAAAGCTGCATTCCATTTCAGCTGACGGTGGCTTCCACGAGATCCTCACTGTTGTCATGCAACAGTTTCCCAGCACCACAATAGCCCCGCTCGGCCAGATTAGCCATATCGCTTACCGATTCTCTGCTCTCCCAGGGCACAAACTTTAAGAAATATCAGCCCCGCCCTGCACGTGCATACGCTGCACACAGGAGCCTCATCACCGCGAGGCTCAAGCTCCGCCCACCAGAACAGGCCGCCGCCGAAGCGCTAAGCCACGCGGAGCCGCCCGGTCGGACGCCCTCGTTGTCCCGCGCAGACGCCCTCGAGATACGTCTCGAAACACGCGGACACGGGCTATTGTGTTTTCGGGGACGAGACCGCGGAAGGTTCCGGGTCTTCTGAAGGATCCTCCTGCCGTCCCTTGGCTACCGACGAGCCGCCCTGAACAAAGCCAGGGCTGTGTAATGGCTTCATTATGAGCCGAGCCATTGTGCCAGGCGCTGGCCTGCAGGGCGATTACAGAGGTGTAACGCGGACACTTTCTTCTGCTCTCTCGAGACAGAAAGATACGCAGCGCATTCGCGACGGCGGTGTAATTAAACAGTTCAGAAACAAAAATACTGAATTGAGTCATTAATCATGTGGAAGAAAAAATGTATTTCATTAGAAGGACAAGATCGCATGAATGTGGACTATGGATCCCGTTGAACTGACTCAACACCTTCAGAGTGTAAAAGCAACGGGAGTAAACGCATGAAACACCAAGAACATCTGCAGAACTTCAAACTAAGCATGACCTCAGGCACGCCCAATTCAAAGCCTTAACCTTTGTTGTCTTTTTCCCCTGAGAGACCATATTGGAGTGAATCCTGCTGTGATCCAACTCCGGTCAACTGGAGAACACATCAAAAAACAAAATGAGTTCTACCGGCGGTCCTGACAACCATAATTGAACACACCTGGAGCTCATCCAGCAAGGTCTTGCACAGACAAACCCAAACGGTTCTACGGGCGGTCCTGTAGGCGCGGCTCGGCGCCCCTCTCACCTGTCCCATTGCCTCCCAGGCCCTGCAGGTAGGGGAAGCGCTCCAGCTCCCAGGCAGAGCCGGCCACGGTCAGCAGGGCGGTCAGGTTGCTGTAGCTGGCATTGGCTGGCAGGCTCAAGGCCCTCCTCTGGAACTGCACGCAGGGCTGCACCCTCAGACCTGGAGCACCGGGGGATGGGGGGACAACGGGGGGGAAGGATATGTGTGGGTCACAAACCAAACGCCACTGCGAAGCATCTAGACCGCCTTGTCTAATGAGGAAACAAAAAATCTGAGGGATAATGGGAACTTCACTGGTTGGACAGATTTTTTAATTGGGCTGGTAAACTCCTAATAATTTACAAGAAGGAGAGATGTCCATTAAATTAGATATTAATGCTTAAAAACGAATTTAAGCCTTAATATCTATTAATATCTAAGCGTTGCTTTTGTCATGGAACAGCATAATATAAAGCACTTTGATAAATCATTGATACTTGGCTGATTGAAATAACCTAATAAATAAATAAATAAAGCAGATGAAATCATTGACCGGGTGAAGGAAGCTCTTTGGATGTACTGTAGACATACAGCAGACCTCAGAGATATGAAACTCAGAATTATGGACTGACCAGTAAACCAAACAGGATATGATGTAGTATAAGCAACTGCACATTTTCAAGCTTCTCATTATATATATACATATTCTCTTTGTTATCAATGATGCAAACAAATTTTCAAAAACCCTCCCCCTCTGGGCTGTATGTTGGAAGCATCTAAAATGACCAGGTGGGAGTAAATTCCCAAGGAAGCAGAATAATAAAACAATGGCAGCCTACCTTTTTCTGCACAATAAAAGAGGCTTTTAAATGCATTGCTTGACACAAAGATGGATGCTTTCATTACTTAAAAGTGCCAGAAGCAGTTAAAGCGGAGCTGGGTAGTTAAAAGCAGCCTACTCATTGGCAAATCTCTGGCCCCTCGCGTGACTTTTATAATACACTAGGCCAGGGATAGGCTGCCTTGGTCCTGAAGTGCCAGAGCTGTTCCTGTTTTTCACTCCAAGCCTACATCTACACATTAACTCTATTAATTATTGGGCTGGAGGTTTTCAGCAGGCCACCATTCCGGCTCTGAACACACAGGCTCAGGCTCTTAACGGAAAACAGAAACATTACTGGAACTCCAGGACCAGGACTGCCTACCCCTGTGCTAGACTAATCCCTTACTTACTTTGAACTCTCAGCCTGGCCAGTATCAGCTATGTAATAGTCATCATTTTAAATAGGTTTAAGTTTCTCTGTAATGGACACATGCATTCTTTATGATGTTTCAACTTGCAGTTTGCAATGCGTCTTTATATGTTATCTTTAATAACAATTGTCAAATAAATGTTATTATTATTATGGTTATGCACCTTAATATTCTGCATCTGTCATAAAACTAAAATGGAAAAATAATGTTCAAATGAGAGTCAGCTTACATTCCTCATGATATTTAATATATTAACTATTATGACACATCTTACTATGTGGTATCCAGTGGTAAGCAGGAAAAATAAATGTTCCAGTGAGCCCCAGCATGTGACTTGTTTGATCATTAACTCTGGCCAGAAAAGGCCAGAGTAATGCAAGCAACCGCTCCAATAACATTACTTAAATTAAAATGGGTGCCTTTTAGCTTCACTTTCGAGAAGGTACGACCATTTTTCCGAGCAGAAAACTGCCCCATTCCCCAAGGATTCGTATCTCTGAGGCAGTGCTGCGCTGTGATTCCGAGCACAGCGAGCCTCCCCACGCCCCCCCCCCCCTCCACGTGCGCACGCCGCAGTGGGTATCTGGGGGTATGGAACCCCTCCCTGCCCGGGCAGACTGCGGAGCGGTCCCCAGGCGTGTCCGGCCTCGCTCTGCCTCTCCCTGAGTGATGAGGCCTGCGGCGCTGCTCCCGTGGGGAGGCCGGCGGTCGGCCGACAGACACTCGCTCTGCACGCTCGCTCTCTCTCTCTCTCTCTCGCTCTCTCTCTCTCTCCCGCGGTGAGGTCATGGTGTTCGCGAATGGATTCCTGTGCAATGAGGCAATGCCCCGTCTGTGGATTTCACATTTTTATTATCGTACCTTTTTTTTAAATTTTTTTTTTTTTAAACACTCATAAGATTAGGCAACGACGCAATGCTCCACCTGTGGGTTTCTGATTTAACATTATCATTGCTGTTCTCATTATTTTATTTATTGTTAATATTTTGCCTTGAACTCGAGACTGGTTGCATGAAGGAGCAGACTAGCATAGCTGTGTAGTGCTCTGTAGTGCATTACAAGGGCTGCTAGGTGGCTCAACTGATTGAGGCAATGTTCTCGTTGCAGTCCATGGATGAGACCCGTGGCCCGGGATCGAACTCCAACCGTGCCAGTACTGACTGTGGCCACATTGCGTCCTTAGGCGGTAACGTCGCCCAGGGTCAGTCAGCGGGGACCTCATTGCTCTCCAGCGTCCCCTGCTGGTAAATCTGGGGCTGTGTGCCGGGCCTTATTTGTGAGCTGCAGTGTGATAAGAAGAGGTGCTTCGGAGGAGAGCACGCTCTTGTCTAAGCTCGCCCAAATCGATAGCCAGGGGGGGTCCGGTTACGAGAGCTGATATTTGATTGGATGCTCCAAACGTTTAACATTCCTCTTATAGGATGTTGCTGTAATGGCTGCTGTAAGGGTATAAGTGATTCCCTGGGCACAGAGGTAATTAGCGCTGTGCTTGTTTGTAGGCTCACAGCACGAGTCCCTTTCTGGGGGGGGGGGGGGTTCACTCACATTTCTCCCGTCACCACCTGCTCTGCTGCTCTCCCCCTGACCTCCATACATTCATAACCATCTCCCTTATTGGTGTCATACCAGGGACACAATGAACTTATGAGCCTTATAATTCTACACCCAGCTGGAACCGAAATCGTGGTGCTGAACATGCAGTATGAACATATGGGGGCCCCAAGGTCAACACTGTCTGGTCTATATCCACCAGCAGAGTCACAGTGAAGAGTGAATCCATAGGGGCACAGTGCTGGTGGAGGATGTCCTCTACAAATGTTACCAGACACCCTAATATTACAGGGTGCATTCCCTATGGGGGTATGGGGAGTTTCTGGTTGGCTGGGAAATGGCAGGACCACCACAGAGTTGGCAGCCAGAGGAGATCTCTGAGAGCTACAAGCAGGGTCCCTTCCCAGAATACAAAGCGCTGCTCCACTCGGACGAAGCGGCACCTCGCTCCCAAGAGACGGGCTGAGAGAGGGCACTCAGCGAGACACTCCACATAACTCTGTATAAATAGTGCTGCTCATTCAAATGCACGGTTCCAAATTTAAAAAAGCATTCAAAATTCTAATTAGCATGGCGCAGGAACGGCTAGCAAACCTCAACTTTGATCCGGACAGACAAAACAAGCAATTCTGATGCCAAAACTACCATTAGCAAGAGTAGCTACATTTAACACCTGAAATAAAGGCCACATATTTACGCACACAATGAAGGGGACCTTTTAATGACTGAAAATTAATTCAGATCATAAGCTGAATCGAACAGTACGACTTTCTTTAATCCAGTGAGGTTTTTTTTCAGGTAGAGGAAGCATTATCCAAGGGCATTAAAATGCATATTCCCAAAGCACATGTAAAAGAAATGACTGAATTGTTCTTCTGTCGTAACTACAGCTTTCATACAGTCATACCATCCTTCTCAGAAACCACTGTGATACCATCTTACTCCAAAACAGAAGGGGAGGAGGGTTTACAGCTAAGACGTGACAATGAAAGCACCCAGTACATGTCCCTAATTTAGGTTTCCGACCGATGTAAGCACACTGCAGACAATGACTGTGGATGACCATGTATGGGCGCGGACCCTGTGCGTGGGCCTGGCTGTCATCCTTTTGTAGTGGGCTTTCAGTTAAGTGACGCTGAAATAAAGACACAGTTTTCACTCTCGGTCCCAGGGGAGGGGTCTCATGAATGCCAAGTGATTGGAATTCCTCTCCACTGGCGCATATTCCCTGGGGGGTGCTGATATTGGCTTTAGGGCAATTAAAGGGCCCAGACACCGCACCTGACTCCTCTCTTCAGATGTCAAAACCAGACAAATGACAAGAGGAAAAAAGCACATCCTTAATTCGATTGCCTATATTCACAAAGGGGAGTACATCATGCACGACATAATAAAATGGAAACAGAAGAACGTTACATTTGCACTTACGCTCACCCCGCAGACATTTAAGGAAGGGGGACATCCTTCAATTCATTATTTTTATTTACGTTTGTGTGTGTGTGTATGTACGTGTAGAGGAAGAAGAGGAATAGAAAATAATAATAGCAAATAAAATACTACATTTTGTATGTTTGCAGGCTGATAAGATGACGGTACAGAACGTGTGACTCGTTACCTGGAAAGCCAGAGACGATATGCACCTCGTCCTCGTACACCATCAACGTGGCCGCCCTCTCAGGAAGCAGGTCCAGGCTGAGAGACGAGAACACTGCAACAGACACACATCCCACCGCTGACACCAGTACAAGGCCTCTACCGCGTCCTTTCACTGTGCTTCAGAGCCCTGATGGTCCTCTGCTCTTCCCCAGTTACATATACATTCCTCTCTCATAAGCACAGATAACAGTCTTTACTTTAGCCTTCCTCGGTTCTAGTCCTATTGTTTGAGTATCTGAAGACTCAGTGACAGTTAGTAGAGGGCTTTCCTCCATTTTTTGCCATTACTCATTCCTACAGCATTATCAGTTGTGAACAGACCTCAACATATCAGGGCTATACATATGCTTTTCCCAGCCCGTGTGCATTTTTGATGAGATGGGCTATACAAGTCCTTGTCTCATGCAGATTAAATCACAGTTGTAGCGGTTACATTTTTTCCTGTCAAAGTCACCATCATGTTTTTTTGGGGGGGAAAAACATGACTGTAAGCAATCCCAGGCATTCCATGCTATAACTCAAAGCATAACCTCGAGCCAGACTATCCATCTCCCAACTTCAATGGCGGTCAAATTGAATTAAGGGGGTTCAGATGAGACTAAACACTGGAGATGACTTCCGAGAGAGAGAGGAACCATACTTAGAAGCTAAAGCAATGGAACATGTGACCTGCTTTTAATGGGACTCACTTGCTAATTCTTTAAGAACATGGAGAACATGGTTCTAACTCAATGGTACAAATCTTTCTTGTCCAGATTATTCCCTTGCATGGATAGAAAAACACTGCAAAATGAAGTGCAAGTAATAAGCTAATACACACTACCAGTCAAAAGTTTTAGTCACTACCAGTCACTTGTGTTTTTGTACTCCGTTTTGAGTCAACTTTAAGCAGTTTATCTTCTGCAAATGTCTTCAAATGGCACAAGGAAAGAAGGGAGTAGTTAGAAGTTAAAAATAATTTGGAGTTTGTAAAAAAAAAAAAAAAAAAAAGCCATATTTGGATAAATAAACAGGTGAAGAATTTCTTTCCATTTTCCAACAAATGAAGTAATATCGCCTTAGTTTAGGATGAACTGCACGGAAAGGTCAAGGAGAAGCAACCCACAAGTGGAGCACATCTGTGGGACCGTCTGCAGCACAGCTGGTGTGAACTTTCAGAACCATATGACCGGCTTTGTAGAAAAAAAGGCATGAATACACTCAAAATGCAAATAATTTTTTTGGTAAAATAAAAGCTGCTTATTTCTTTGTTGAAAATTGTGGGTGCACTAAAACTTTTGACCAGTAGTGTATTAGACCCTCAATTATGAACAAAGCAATCTTAAAAAGGGCACCCGGGGTTTTACTACCAGGAAATAAAGAGCAGGAAATCTGCTCAGCTGGATGAACCAAGAATTTAAGCCAGGGATAGAAAGGCATTACTGCACCTCTAATACTTAATGCTTTTTAAAAAATTGCGATTTCAAATTTATTTCAAGCTCTTATTTTGACAAAGAGAAAAAAACGTACACTGCAAGGAATATTACTACAATGACATTTAATGTTTAGTCAGGCCCAAGGTGCCATTTAAGTTTTTAAGCTTGTTCACCATTATTTCCTTTCCCAGTTCCTTATTTACCTTCATGGAAATGACTTCCAGCAGTCTGCTATTGCCTCTTTGTGCTTTCTCTCCCTCCGGCTCTGTTAAACATGCTAATCTCTTCCCTCATAGTATTGCTTGCACTTCAGCCCTCCCCCCTCAGCCCCCCTTTCAAGCTCCATTCAGCTGCCTCCAAGGGGTCCTCGATTAAAAATTTATTTCAGTAAGTGCCAGGGCCCAGCATGGTCACTGAATAATCCTAAAACTGGAGCGGATCTCAGCGCCGCTAAAACATACCAGGTAATCTGGTTGGTCCCCAGGGGGCGGAGTTTGGCACATAGCCCGCCTTGGTTGCCGTGACAATCAACAGGGTGCCGACTTTGTAGTGAAATTTGATGAACGCGCTGCCGTCTGCCCCCGATGTTTCCGTGGCGAAGGAGGTCTGGTTGGTGAAGATCTCGATGGCGGCTCCGGAGATGGGCTGATGCGTGCTCGCGTCGCTCAGGTGGACTTTCAGCGTGACCTCTGTGCAGAAAAACAAAAACCAGAATTCTCACTTAGTGGCTAACGACCGCAATCTCTGCTCCGCTGTCATCCAAGTGGCAGCTACCGTTCCAAGCACAAAGCCAACTGTACCTCTGAAGACACTTCATCTGCAAATGTCTGAGTGAAAAGGTTTTGCTATATATTCTATACGTAAAACTGACCCCAAATGGAGGGATACAATAGGGATACATCATGTCCAGCTATTTATTCAAACTTATAATTTTCTTTTATGGAAAATGAATCATACCTAACAATGTACATACATGTACCTCCAACAATATTTATTGCCTCTTGAACCTATTCCAACCAACATGCTGACTGACAAATCACACCATTAAATGTCCAACTACTGTGTTCATTATGCTACATATTGCATTTGAAAGGGATTTCGCCTTATTTATTTTCCTTTATTTAAACAGGTAGTCTCATTGAGATCGAGATCTCTTTTTCAAGAGAGACCTGCATGTACATGTAAAACACATATAAAACACATTCAACAGACAAGTGCATAAAATAAAAAATAAAAATTTTTTTTTAAAAAAACATTGGACAAGTACAGAGCTGTAAACAAACATACCGATATAACCGCCTTAATGTTGTTTTACTACAAAGTCTAAAGTCCATATGACAAGCACACCACAGCTGTGTGTGAAATTTGAAATGCGTAACACACATGCACAAAGAGTAATGTACCAATGATATATAGCTGTATGAAACCAAGATGTTGACCTATCAGCTGGTCTTCTGATGATGAACACAAATAAACCCTAAATCTGATCTTTATCTGGTTAATCTAAAGTTAGCCAAGTACCATGGAGATACTGTACATGTGCGACAATCCACATATTTTAATTTTACAAGCTACTGACCTTGTTTACAGCACATTTGACCAATGAAATTAAAATAAAAGGATAATGTGATATTCAGCAATGCACGTCATTTACAATCACTTTCCTGTGACGTGTATATTTCACTTTAAATGAATAGGATTTTTCTGGGTGGTGTATCCAGCTAAAGCTCCAGACCTCTGCAGGAATGTGCCCCGCAGTCCGGGACAGGATGTGGACTGTGCCAGTGCTGCCTGTGGCCCCGCAGACTCCCGGGGGCCACTGACTGGCTTCATCATCACTCAGCGAGGGAAGGTTTCATTGGGCAGGGCATCCCCCGCCTCATTCCACACGGCTCGCCCAGCCTCAGCGGCACGAGAGGCGCCATCGTTTGGAGCGGCGTAGGCCCAACTCAGCTGGTGGATTGCAGAGTGAAGAGGAGCAGCATCTGTCTGAAAGTGCTCCATATGACAAATGCACTAGCCTGCGCTCTCTCTTAAACTGCCACGTGATATTGCAGCGATGATACAGACTTACAATTATGACTCAGAAATACAACTTCCCGAGAAACTAAAAAAAAAAAAAAAAAACAATATAGTACTGCTGACTGAATCAAACATAATTCTGATGTTGTTTCAAAATATTTCTGAAATCTCTAGTCCAACCATTTAATGCTCGATATAATTTAAAAAGTATGGTCTGAAAAGCAAAAACATCATTCCTACCTACTCAAAAAAAAGTACCGGGAAACATGTATTACCAGACATTTTACATATCGTTACATACTGTTTAATGGGATCGCAGTGTTAATCAGCAGCACTCTCTGGAAAGAGCAAGAACATTATGGCACCAGTTAATTCACCAGCCCATCTCCTGCAGACTTAATGGCAAAACAAAAACAATTATCCCAAACATCTCTCTATTGAAAATACACTGAAATGTATCGGTAGCAACCACTTCACTGCAGCGCATCAACATAATAGACTATAATTAGTTGGCCTTAGGCTGTACATTTTTAATGAGGGCCCATTTTCTTTAAAAATAATAACTCGATTCTCTATTTAGGCAATTATGTCACTGTCAAAATCGACATAAGCTCAATCATAACAGTTCCATTTATAAAAGCATTAAGTGCATTGCCATGCCCGCTGCACAAAAATAAAAATAAAAACCTCTTATCGAGGTCTACATGTGGCCTGTTCCTCAGGCAAGAACTATCAGGAGGATATTTAATATGAGACAGCAGCCAACACAGAATTTCCCATTTGCTCATTTTCAGCCAATAGGAACCTTCCTTCCAAACAATGGACTGTTTTTCCTCACTTGAAGGCCTTGCCAGTTTAGGAAACCACTGCAAAAACACACTTCCTCCAATCAATCACCTCCAAAGCATTCCTCAAACAGTAGAAACACATTTGCAGAAAGGGCTAGGACATGAAGGTAGCAGTAGCAGACAACTTGTCAAGCAGCTTGCTGGCTAAGAGACTGGCTACTGCCATAAGTATTAAAAAGTCTCTTTTAAGATTTGTGAACTTCTTGTGCGTTATCGTACACTACATGACAGAAAAATTGTGGACACCCCTCCCAATTAGCGGGTTTGGGTTCTTCAGCCACACCCATTGCTAACAGGTGCATGCAACCATGCAAACTCCATAGACAAACATTGGCAGTAGAATGAGTCATACTGAAGAGCTCAGTGACTTTCAACGTGGCACTGTCATAGGATGCCACCTTTTCAACAAGTCAGTTTGTCAAATGTCTGCCCTGCTAGAGCTGCCCCAGTCAACTGTAAGTGCTGTTATTGCAAAGTGGAAACATCTAGGAGCACTAACAGCTCGGCTGTGAAACTGCGGACCACACACGCTCACAGAGCGGGTCTGCCGAGTGCTGAGGCGTGTGTGTGTTTCCATGGCTGAGCAGCTGCACACAAGCCTAAGATCACCATGCGCTATGCCAAGCGTCGGCTGGAGCGGTGTAAAGCACACCGCCATTGGACTCTGGAACAGAGGAAACGCGTTCTCTGGAGTGATGAATCACGCTTCACTATCTGGCAGCCTGACAGATGAATCTGGGTTTGGCGAATGCCAGGAGAACGCTATCTGCCCAAATGCACAGTGCCGACAGTAAAGTTAGGTAGTGGAGGAATAATGGTCTGGGGCTGTTTTTCATGGTTCGGGCTGGGCCGCTTAATTCAGGTGAAATGAAATCTTAATGCTACATCATACAATGACAATCTAGAGATTGTGTGCTTCCAACTTTGTGGCAACAGTTTGGGGAAGGCCACAAAGTTGGAAGCTGTTTTCCTGTTTCCTGTTTCAGCAAGACAATGCCCCCATGTGCAAAGCGAGGTCTGTGAAAGGATGGTTTATGCTGAGTTTAGAGAACATGAGCTTGACTGGCCTGGAACTGGAACGTCGACTGTGAGCTATGCCTTATCGCCCAACATCAGTGCCCATCCTCACTAATGCTCTTTTGGCTGAATGTAAGCTAATCCCTGCAGCCATGTTCCAAAATCTAGTGGAAAGCCTTCCCAGAAAAGTGGAGGCTGTTATAGCAGCAAAGAGGGGGACCAACTCCATATACATCCATGGTTTTGGAATGAGATGTTCAACAAGTACACTTGGATGTGATGTTCGGGTGTCCACATACTTTTGGCCATGTAGTAGCCTATACTTTCTCATGAAAATTCAGCACTATTTTTACACAGTGCTGAACTCATGAAGCTAGCAGAGAGAATGTGGGTGTGGGAATACATCATCTGGTCAACATTTTAAACGAGAAGCACTCACATTCCCAACATTCATGGATTAATTTTAGAAGTTCAACAACTTGACTGAAAGTGAGTGCTGCTCTATTATGATGTCTTAGTGTCAATCTGTAATCGTTTCATATTAAAAAATAACATTTCTCACAATGGCATTTTCGAAGCAATATCGATTCAATGTGATTGCTTTTGTAAATTGCTCCTCTATGCCGTTTTCCCGCTGGTGGTGTCAGGCGTGACATTCCTGCCAAGTATAATTTGATGACGCACAACAGAACGTTACATGACGAATGTGGAAAACCATGCATGTACAATCAGAGACCCTCCCCCAGGATCGCTGCTAACATTCAAAAAGGAAGAAGACTGCGGAAGAGAAGAGCCAGTGGTTGACAGTTTTGATAAACAAGGCTACTAGTGGCTGCACAGGTCTACACATTCAAAATGGCTGAAAGAAATCTATGAAAAGAACACCGTCTTCATATAAAAGCGATCAAAAAAGGAAACCCAGACAATAAGAAGGCACAATTATTCTAAAAGCTTGTCATCATTACCTACATAGCCTCCTTTTTTCACTTTTACAGAGTTGTGTAAAAAATAGTGAAAGTGAGCATATCTGCTTACATCGTACTTACAGTCTGACGTGGTTACCGAACCTTAGCTCCCTTATTTGTGGCAGTTGATGAACAGTAGCCTACGCCTAAAACTTATGAAATGAAACCACGTGTTGACACTTTGACTTTAAAATTAGGTTTGACATGTTGCTCAATATTACCATGTCAGATGAGATTTCTGACAGTCCCCAGGCTTACACCCCCAAGCAAACCATGCCACTTTGTTTGAGGGTGTAGCTTCATTTTGAATGGAACTCTAAAATTTGGAGGTAGGAAAACTAAATGTTGTGACCACACCAGTGACCAAACCCTAACCCTAAATCCACCAAAACTGAAAACAAATAAACACTTTAAATTTAGAGAACCCCTACTTAAAATTTTTTTTTTCTATGACCAAGTTTTTATTAAACAAATAAAAACAGACAAGAAAATATGTCGGGAATAATATTAGAAAGAAATACTATTCATTTCTTGTCCCAAAAAACAGTAGGTTTAAGTGACCTGATGCAGCTGAAATCTGCATTATAAAATTGTAGCTAGCAAAGCACGCTGTACTGGAGACGTAGCAGGCCTCCCTGGGTGGGGGGGTAGTGTGTGGGGGAGGGGCGGTAACCGTTTCATCCTGCTCAACCAGTTGCTTATTTACAGACGGATTATGCGGGACTCTGTAAGGCTTCGCTTCACTTTGGTAAATCAGATCGTCTGCGGAGGCAAACTCAACAGGGCTGCCCAGAGGCCTGACCTTTTCAACCGCGGTGGTCGTTCCAGGACCAATTGGGCAGCCTTCTGCAGAAATTCCACAACATCCATTTGGCCTGCTGCATTGCAGCCACAATTCACTTAAGAGCAGCTTGGCACCAAAAAAAAAAAAAAAAAACCCTACTTGATGTGATGAACTAGTCTTTTACTTTAAACAAGGAAATTCACACCGCACCCAGCCCCCCAAATCACCCTTTCTCTTAACCCAGGGGCAAGCTAAGCCCAACAAAACCCCACCTGTCTCCACCCAATCAAATGATCACTTCTGTAGCCTAGCTACATGGTGCTCCGGTTCAGTCAGACGGATAAACCTGAAAAGTAAGCGGGTGCATACGATGCACAACCGTGTCCCGCCGTGGGCTAATAAAGACTTCTGGGAGTTCTAAGGCCCGCCTTTCATGCGGGTGCCAGGAAGCCTGCTGATCTCCGGCTGGAGGCCCCGGGAAGGCTGGGCGCAGATGCACCGGCGGTCTTCAGAGCACGGCTCTCCAATGAACACCGCATTGTTCTCAGGCCGTTTGGCGCTGGAGCGGATGCTGTCCTTTCCTGGCCCCGACACCCTCTGCATCCTGCCCCAATGACATCACGGGGGGACGAGCCGGTGAAAGTGGAACACACTCACTACTTGGGGGGGGAGCGTTCTGTTTAGACTGGGACTGTTTGAAACCAGGCCACACGTAACTAGCGTACAGTTACAGAGTGGTTTATTTTCCATTATTTTACAACTGCTTTTACATGTCTTTTAAATCTTTTTAGCTCTTTTAATTGATATTATTATTATTATTATTATGATTAATGCAGGCCCTCGCCTATATGTGGCCCCAAACAGGACTTTTAGAGCCCATCCTGGCAGGAGTCGACCTAGGCAGATTTGGCATAGGCAGATTTCAACATGAAACTTTACTTATCTATGGCGTTTACCTTCACATAAAGACCATGACACAGTACTGCAGTTTAAAATTGCTTAGAAATATATGAATATGTTTAATTATGCCTTACAAGTCACTCTTACACAAATTCTGATGATGCATTATGATTTCAGCCATAAAATCTCATCTAACAAACAAAATGTATGAGCACAGCTGTACAATTGCAAAATAAATACATAAATAAATACTCTAGGAATAGAATCGAACATAAAACGGAGCATAAAATTACAAGACACCACTCTTTAGCAAATGTCTCACATGCCTACCAAATGTTCATCTTTCAATGTAGACTCAGTGGTTGAGAGGAGGTGGGGCAGTCAAACTGAGCAGCCAATAGATGCTTTGGTTGCAAGCTCACAGTTACTATTCCGAAAAAGACGTATTCAACATACTCCATTTACGTCATATACCTCCATTTAGGCTTGAGTTTCACCCCAGAGCTTATTCTTTGTTTTTGTGCATCGGGAGCAAGTCGCACCAGCTTTGTGTACAAAAACTACCTAATGGAAGCTAATTGGTAACACAGGCAATGCGGTTAACATTAAATACAAAAATAGCGACTGTACGCAGCGTCAGAATAGCAAACAGATGGGCCCCATGGTCTGGGATGGAATCCTGGCCGCGACAGTGCCGACTATGGCTGGTAGCCATGGCAGCCATGACGGTTCAGGGAGGGCTCAGTCAGCTGACCCCCGATGGCCAATCAGGTGCATGCAGTCTCCTTACGGCAGTTGTACATGAAGGGTCTTCCTCTGACTCATGTTTGCGCAAGGTTGGCTTGTGGACGGTGGTGTGAAAAGCAGCAGCTGTCTGTCCGTTAGTGTCAAAAACACATAACTGGACTGGCCCACTCCACACTTGTATATTCTAGATGCCAATAATGAAGGTGTACGGTCTAGTGTTCTAGTGGAGAGAAAGCTTTATATGAGCCTGTATTTCATCAACACAATGAGATTTTGCAACAAAAAACATATTTTATTAAATGCCGTCATGTGCCCTGAAGTAACCCACAGAAAGGCTCTCATGCGCTTCTCGATTCCCCTCGAGTCAGCATAATTACACTGAAGCAGTAATGATGCTTTAACACATACGAGGAACAAGAGGAATAATGATTCATCTGAACCACCAGTGGAAAATTTTCTGACCCAACGAGAGCTGCAGTGGCTCATATCAAGCCCATAACACAAACTGCAGGGCCACGGATTGGCTGTTCACTGAAGAGAGCAAGAAACCGCCAATCCATGCAGCTTTGCATAACTTCCTTTGTTCTGGGCGTCCTATGGGGCTACCAGCTGTGCTTGCTCCCCACGACCCCCTTGGGGGGCCCGCACACTTATGCAAATGCACCCCCTTTAATACCACACGCTTCCAAAGCAGCAAAATGGGTCCATGGATAATGCAATGCAGCATTTACTTAACCCGGTCAAATAAATCAGTGCCTGACACCATACTTAAACAAGCCGAGCAGGACCACCCCCTCAGAGAGAGAATCCTCATTCTAATCAAATTTTATAATGTGGGGGATTCAGGAAAATCATTTTGAGGTAGGGAAGGGGTGGGGGGGCGTGGTGACTTCATGTTAGTCTGCACCCCCCCGAGATGCTTCGCTGTCGTCATGGTGTCGACCTGTAAACAAGCAGCTGGTGCAAGAGTTCAAGTGCTAAAATATTTCTGTGTCATTCACGGCAGAGATGAGTTTAGCCTTGTGCTGCCAGTCAGAATGATGTAAGAGTCTGCCTCTTACTGATATAAAAGGAGGAGGAGGAGGATCCGACAAACCCTATCGTGGGGTGGGGGGGGTGCCCACCCATCCTTCTAAACAACGATGAGGGAATAATTGAGTAATTATTACAGGTGTGGATGCCATTAGCGATAGTGTTGCTTTACGAGTGCTAGGGGAGGCGGGCGGGGAAGGGGCAGAGAACGAAACAAAGGGAGGTCAGTGATGTCATCTGGAAGGTGAAGGCATCAAAGTGACTTTTCCTGGCCGAACTCCCTTGCCAGCTAGCCCCAATTAGGCCCGCCTGCAGACTCTGCTCCTGTTGCCACGACAGCGGGATTATTGATTGGCGTCTGCTGTGAGCCTCACAGAGGGAAAGCGAGGGTGGGGTGGGGTGGTGTGGGGAGGGACTGCTGAAATCGGCAGGGGGTGTGTGGGGGTGGGGAGGCGTGTCACTATGCCATTGTGGACGGCTTCACGCAATACACTTTACACAGGCTGAGAGATCATTACAGGAGCTGCAGTCCCTTTACAAACTCTTACCCCTGACTGAATAAAATAACACCCCAGAACAACCTACTTCAGGACCCCAAATCATTTTTCAGACAGCCCCACTCAGCGTTCGATAAAAGAGCCCACTCATTCAGCGGCGCAGATGCATTTCGCCTCGAGCGTAACCAGGATAATGTGACTGCGTTAGCATGATCCGCTCACGAATCGAACGATCAGGCGTGAATCATCCACGGTCCCACACGCCCAGAACCACCGTACCGCAGGAGAGACGATAAAGCTGTCTGAAGCCGTCTGTCATTTTGAACTGTGCAGCCAGCTCATGTAGTCTTTTCCATCAGAAAAATGGAAAAGACTAGCCTACATTGACCAGGCAACAGAGTGTTTCAACAATTACAGCAAAACAACAGGGGAAGCCACACCGGGGTATTGTGCTGGTGAGAGATTAGCAGACGTTGACTCTGAAAGTGCATGCCAAAGGCTGTTGGAATTGTTATTGTACTTCTGTTTATTTTAACTGAAGCTTTACTCACTATGTACTGGGCTCAATACAATATAAGCCACTCGAAAGGTGAAAAAGAAGTCCAGACTGAATTGCTGCCATATTTATGACCTCATATTACAGATGTAGGGATGTTAAAAAAAATCACAAAAATCATTCATCAAAATTAGGCTTACATAATGAAAAATTAATGATTTTGTCAAAAAGCAAATTAAAGCGAGACTAACTAAATTCCAATCTGTGCTGCTAACCTATCCCCATTGCTCAGAAGTCAAAAGCACAAGAAATAATAACAATGTAGCCCATCGACTAATTTCCATCCAACAGGCACAAACACCATCAAATTGTAGTGTGCACCATGGAAAACCAGTACAGGAAATAACATGTTTAATGGGATTGAGACAATCTGAGGACAGAAAGCATTAAACTTCTTTTTTAACTAATATTTTCATTTGCACTTAACTACAGGCTTACAATGGATTATTAATTTAACATTATGTTGACTTGCATGATTATACATTGGAGTACAGGGACACAGGGGCACAGCCTAGAATTAAAACAAGGAAGTAGTTAAGGATCAAAAGTAATAAGTAGATAAAAAGAATAAAACATTAAGACTGACACAAAAATTATAATAATTTCTTCAGGAAAGATTTCCAATGTAAGTATAAAGGGGCAGCTATTATCTGCGACTTGTCAGATTTTTGATGAAGACCGTAAGTTCATTTTATAGAGGAAGCAAAATGGCCGCTTTAGCGCATGTGTATTTATAACAAGAGTGAAATCACACCAGACGCTGCAGGCAGACAGTACTGCAGGTGATATAGTACACTGAGGCCCTGCAGGTGATATAGTACACTGAGGCCCTGCAGGTGATATAGTAGCCTACACCGAGGCCCTGCAGGTGATATAGTACACTGAGCCCCTGCAGGTGATATAGCCTAGTACACTGAGGCCCTGCAAGTGATATAGTATACTGAGCCCCTGCAGGTGATATAGCCTAGTACACTGAGGCCCTGCAAGTGATATAGTACACTGAGGCCCTGCAGGTGATACAGTACACTGAGGCCCTGCAGGTGGTATAGAACACCAAGGCCAGGCCATCCAAACACCTTGACCTGCCCAGTTAATGGAGGCAGTATAAAAATAGCATTTTAATTCCTTCCTGTTCATTGGTTTCACCCAGCCACTTGCCACTTTCTTCATTTTACCAAATGTCTAACCTAGACTGCAAACAATAATGAAGAGCACAGAGGGTTGTGACCACAAACTACCCAAAATGTTTGTTTCCTCCACTGATAATGTTAAAAATTTACAGCTGCACAGCACCATACAGATCTAAATGGTGTGGTCCACAAATGAGGACAGCATATGAAGGCATGCTCAGACTATGAGGTTGGATAAAACCAACAAACTGCCTACTGATGAGACTCTGGAGCCAGAAAAACAAAGTCATTTGTTTGTTTTCACACTGGTCTACATGTTACCAACAGGTCTCACACACATAATTTCAAGGATACCACTACGTTTCTTATCCAGATATCTAGAAGACCTGTTCCTAAAACAAGTGCACGTCAAAAGGTCAGATGATTCACAGGAGAGGACATGTTTAGGAGTTAAGAAGACAAAAACAGATGGAATTTACAAAACACATTAGATCACTGTTGCACACTGCTGATAAGAGTCAGGAGAACACGATGATTCTGCAAAAATTAATCTATTTAAAACTGCCATAAATAGCGGAACACCTCAGAAAACGTCAGGAAAATAAACAATGAGGCAAAAAGCGGGCGTGAGTCCAGTTCGAATCGGTTACATGAACACAACCACATTTCGAAAGCCGGGAGGTCAAACCCCTGCAAATCTGCGATAGCACTCCCAGCACAGGTTCGCCCGGCTTTAGTAGGGGCCCCAACATGAAAGCTACTTCAGCGGCTGACAGGAACACACCAAAGCCAGCTGCTTCGGCGGGGGCCATATGGCCAGCGCGTTCTAAATCACCCCTCGGGGGCTGAATCAGTCCGTTGGAATGCGGCCGCACCACGCCCAGCGCGCTACGGCAACGCCGCTCGTCGTCGCCGCCGACCCCGTCGCTCGCCACGCCTTGCGCATCCCGCCGTCGCTGCGGACGCCCCCCGCCTCGGCCCGGGCTCTGGCGCGGAGAGCGTCTGTTATTATTCTTCTGTAGCCCGACTGCGCTTGATGACCTATCGGAGTGCACTTATGTACTTTGTTTTATAGGTTCTTCTGGATAAAAGCATCTGCAAACCGGATGCAATGTAATGTAATGTGATGTGATGTCACTACAGGTATCCCCACCTCTGAGCCTGGCTTACTTCAATGCAGACGACCACTGCACCACTGCAATGACACAGCCGAGCTAATACCACTGCAGGTATTCCTACTGCTGTAATTATATGAGCAAGGTAATATTACAGGCCCAATACCCCCCATCTCTTAGACACTCTCCCAATCACAAAAAGAAGGAGATCGGAGAGGGCAAGATCTTCAATTCCCTCTTTAATATTTCTTTCATTAGATGATCACGGTGCCAATCCCAACTGTAAACATGTGCACTTATCAATTTCATTACAGCTAGTGGGGGTGGGACATTTTATGATTCTCTCTCAACAATTACAATCTGATTTGTCCTAGAGTTTACTGGAGTACTTTTTTATTTCTGTAATGCCTAAAGCCTGTTTTACAGCCACAGACCCATTTTCTCCAGCCTAGGCCAGCCTGCTTTATCACTGATGAGATAAAAGCCTGGTTTGAACCATTACCAGGCATGGCTTGAAGGCCCTAGTCTTTCTGCCGCCCTAGCAAATATCAGACCAGGGGTGTAAACACAGCACACAGGCTATACACACTTTGACCCATTACTACTTTTGAAAGATACAAAAAAAAAAAATAATAATACAATTGTGCCATTAAAATTTTTTCTAAACATTTAAGAATCTGCTGGCAAGTACTTGTCCACTCAAGTAAACAGTCTCACCCCTACTACTACTACATCACTGTATACCACATTAATCTATAAATAAATAAATAAATATTCCCTGCATGGAATCTATAAGACCTTCAATGAGCAATATGAAAATAAAAAAGAAGCTGTTCTTATCTTTTGACTGGAGGCATTAAAACAACATTTGAGGTTTTCAATAATCCCAAATCTTCAAAAACAGCATTAGCAAAGTTTTGATTCTTGAGACTGAGATGGATACAAAGTTGGGACCCCAATATAACTCAATCTGCAGGTTCCCACTGATGTGTAAGCGGGGCGACATACACAAACATTCCTATTGGCAGCTAAGGAGACTGATTTGAATGCGCTTTGAGGCCGGGACTATATCACTACACAGACCGTAAAATGACGTCGATTTTTCCAAAGGATTTTTACAGGGTGCAGTATCCCACTATTGTGTCCACTGGAATAATTGACACCAGATGTCGTAGAGTCTCCAAGGCCAACTGTAAACACAGGGAGCCATGTACTGTAACATACTGCTGTGTGAACATAACCATAGAGGCCCTGTACAACAATGGTTCCAGCGAACCGAGCATTCTTTCCCTCCTGTGATGTCGAGGGTGAAGAGACAAGGCAGAGGATATTATGGGATGATTTCTGGAGACGTGTCAATGCTGTGACCTACTTGGTCACGGTGGCTGTTGAAACAGCCCGAATCAAAGAGCGCGGCTCAAACACGAAATCGGCCTCGTCTGACAGCCGGGAACAAATTCACTGACAATGTGTTACGCGAAGCAAAAGAGTTCAGCCTTTCCTTGGCTTTCTGACCAGTCTGGCTCTTTGCCTTTTAACCTGGCACCACAGCAGGGGAATGGCTTGTTTTGTGGCTCGCAGGGACTTCCTGTTCTGACAGTCACATCCCCTGCACCGTAAACAGTGTTGCATCTTACTAGATTTTGCCATCACATTTACAACAACAAAGTGACATTCATATACAAAAAATATACTATATACTAAAATAAATTGTCAACAGTAAAATATAAATACAATTCTTGCATTTACTGTATGTTTCAGAATGGCCAAAACGCAGGTAAAATGTTGGAAAACGAGAGACTGTTCTGCAGACAGACGTCTAATGGGACACCTGGTGCTCTGAAAGCTTGATAGCCTTGGCAGTGGGAGCTCCAGGGATAAGGGCCACTGGCCTCGTTCTGAGGGCCACGTTCTCAAAAAGGAGCATGTGAGGCGTCCTGCAGCCAGCGCCGAAAAGATGGGTATCGTGTGAAAAAAATAAAACAGCCTGACAAGAGCTTCTTAGTTCTTTGGGCTTCTCAGATGTCCTACACGTAGTCTGCTGCCTTCATTGCCATTCTTAGCCAATTCAGTGGATGCAAAATGTCTGGGCAGTGCACTTTAGTTAATATCAGACAGCAAAACAAACATATGAAGTCTGAAGCCATAAACAAGTTCAACTGGCAAAAGGAAGCCCTATAGGAACAATTGTCTTTAAGTGCTGGCTAACAAATTTCCTGTTTCTGGGGGCTGGGATACTGATGTTATAGAAACAAATGTAATCCTACAGTGTAATTAAAACAGCAGTAATGAGTTCCAGGGTTTTGTTCCGTAGGTTCCCACACTTAGGCCTACTCATGTCAACTCTAATGGAAGGAGCCATAAAGACTCTCCAACAAGGCTGTTCTGAGTGTTGCAGGTATATAAAAAATAACACTTCGTAATGAACTAAAAATGAACACAATATGTTTCCCAGGATCAGTCCAATCCATTCCCCCATACCACAACCTTTTCAGTAGAAGGTTTCTAAGGATGTAATTCACAAAAATAACATTAAAAATATAAACATATGAAACATGGGACATAAAGCTTTTAGAGATGATTGCCAAAATCTCTCAAAAATTTTAAGCACTTTCTAATGTGCTGAAAATAGGTATTGTTTTGAGAAAGACCATTCTTTTTCTGTACTTTTTTGTAATACGCCAGTGATAGCTAATACGTCTGTGGTATGACTTCTGAATATTGTATTGAACTGTGAACTGTTAAGCATCAAGTCACAGCGCCATTTTGATTGAAAATGCATGTTTTGATGATCAGGCAAAGGCAGGACCTGCAGGATGGGGGGAGGACTTCCTAAAGAGTTTGTGAAACAAGTGCGCCTTGGACAGGACCCGCTGGGACATATTAAGAGCCGCCATTAACAGCCTCTCGGAAAATGGGCAGGAGACGCGCCCCCCCCCCCCCAAAAAAATGGGGCGATCAATCACGCGTTCCCATCAGGGCCAGAGCAGCACCGCTTTCCAGCTGCAGAGGACCCACCAGAGGATCCGCACATGGAGGAGTGCTTTACCTGCTGTCTTTGGCCAAGAGGATACGAACCGCTCTATCCCTGTACCTCGGCCTTCCTGCAATCGAGCAAAAATCGAGTAAATCTTTTAGCCCGCCGGGTTTCAAAAGGACAGTTTTGCGGGGTTTTATGTGGTTCGGGGTTTTGATTTTCAGAAAAGGAGCCTGCCCAAGCTCATTAAAACACCAACTCGTTTCCAGACTCACAGACAGTCCACGCAGAATTCGGCTAAGCCATTTCTAAATTCACGTTGGAATAAGGTTTTCAAATGTCTAGGATTTAGCTCTTTGTACAGAGAGAGACATCACAGTTTAAAAGGACTGGATAGAACAACATCGGCTTCTCAATTTTCATTTTCCCCTGGGACTGTAAAATAATGCGCTTCACTCTGCTGAGATAGAACACACCTTTAAGAGCACACTTCTAATATTCATGGACAGCAACCAATCTTTTGAGACTTCTGTTCAATCTTCCAGCATTTGGTTTACGGGCCTGTGCCGAAGCCAAATGCACAGATGCAAGTCTCCCTCACTGCTACACAACTTAGCAAGGAGGTTAGGTTTCACAGATCACGCCTATGAAACACGACAATTCAGTTAAATGATTTCACGTGTTGGAAATGACAGCGTCGGTCCCACCGAATTTCCTCCTCATTAAGAATTTCAGCCGCCTGTTTTCTAACGATATTTTCCAATTTACGGTCTCTGGCCAGGTGGTTTTTGAGTTTTGATTAGACGGCGCGTGCGTGTGCAGTTCGACTCTCCCGACCTCGCGGCGTAGAGGGGTCCCCTTTCCTCTTCTGCGGCGCCGCTGTTCCTGGACCGCGCGGAGGAAAAGTTCTCTCTGAGCGCTCTCTTCCCACAGGAGACGGGCTGCGGTCCGAGGCGTGCACAGAAAAGCATTTCAAGATGGATGTTGCGCCGAGCGTTATGCTAAACGGAGCCAACGATATTCCCGAGACAAAATTTGATTAACCAGAGTGGGGGGGGACAAACAGCACGGTTTCTGCTGGTTAGCCAAACCATTTTCAGTGTTTGCGCAAATAAATAGTGACCGACGCTCATACCGCTCATAGAGGCTAACCCAGGGTACTTTTCTCAATATTGCACAAAAACAACCGCTCCACTTTAATAATACTCCACCAGTCAAACGGAAACAATTCAAAAAGATAAGTGTCAAATCACCAAAAAATATTGAAGACTGAAGCCTTGATAATGTACAACCAATCCGTTATTTAACATCCTCTTTCAGCTTAGGAACAGCTTCACGGCCTTGGTGCGTTTCTGTACTGTTTCTAAACTACATATCCCATAATGTCTCCAGGCGTTCCAGTGGTACCCCTCCCATGTGGTGCTTGCGGCAGTATAAAGCTCTTAACAGGTTCCCACAGCTCTGCTTGAGTTGGCCATCTTAGCTGCAATCTAGTCACAAATATTGTTAGAACGGAATTGAATTAATTTCATACAAACTCTTGACCTCAATAACCTCTGCCTCAAACCTGTCAACTGAGTAAGATTTGGTATCTTCCTGTTTATAATGTGTTCATTTTGTTTGTGCCTGAGGTCATCGGAGGAATGATTCAATGCACTTCGGTCATGCAGTTCAAGTCAAAAACAATTACACAGTGTAAAGGCTATAGATACACTTCTAGTGGAGCCAGTTATTGTAGTCATCATTGTAGCTATATCTAAGTGAACCAGGCTTCTTAGCCAGAGTTCTTACCGCTGCAAAAGAGTATTACGGTATACCTCTCTGAAAGAGCAACAGCAGTACCCCCACACCTGCTCAGAATTCAAACCCAAATCTCTCACAGTGACTCCTGGTCTGACCATTATTTATCTGTAGGACCCCCAGCTGAACACAAGCACTTCTGGGCGAGCTCACAGGTGATAAACATTCAGGCTCAATAAGGGAAACCTGAGGGTCGGAGCCCAGTGACATCTCACTGCTCAAGTTTACGAGATGATGCACTGCTGAATTATACATATTAATTTCAAGGTTTTTATAGGGCTTCTTTCAGTGCACCGACAAGCAGTGAGTGCTTAGTATTCCATATGCACCAGTGCAGGAAATCATGCAGAGTACTGCATTGCAGGCCATTTAGAGAGCGAGGACTTCCTTCTGAAAGCGATCTCCGTCTCCGACGTATTTCCATTCCGTTTACTTAATCGCATTGTGTGACCATGTCTTCAGCGGCTGAGCTTTACGGACCTCGGGTTTTTCAGACAGACCCTCCGGCACACTCCGTACCCTCTAAATCAGAGGAATTATTTCAACATGTCCGATAAGGACATGAGATACAGCTGTGTTGCCATGGTAGCGCCAGCATGTGATGGGGGGGGGGGGTCGGTGAGAAAGCCCCCCCAGGTCTGAGTTAAGAGCCCATCAAGGTGACCGCTGTGCCACGAGTAAATATGATCACAGAGCAGGGAAGGAGCTGCATGGGAGGCTCTGTGTGGTGACACACCAGTTTATCAGTGTGTGGACGTTACTGGTCACTTTATATCTTCAGTAATAGGCCTGCCGATAATGTTCGCAAGCGCTGTGAATCAACTTACCAAAGCAGCACCTGCACTATACCTTTGTGGCTAATATATTAGCCTTGGCCAAGTCATTAAGGACTGTGTTAAAGTAACACAGCAGTCATTTGGCAACGCCATCGATCTTGCATACTTCGTTTTTGTTGTTCAATTTCTCAAGGAAACTGGATATGATAATGAAAACAGATATCCATTTGGTCAGCTAGCTTCATTAAAACTGTTAATGAAAAACCATGAGCGGGTGATATACAGTGCCCTCCATAATGTTTCGGACAAAGCCATATTTTTTCTTGATTTGGCTCTGTGCTCCACAATTTTAGATTAGTAATCAAACTATTTACATGTGCTTAACCACATGTAAATGGTTTGAATACAAATATAAGTGCAGAATTTCAGCTTTTATTAAAGGGTATTTTTATACATTTTGGTTTCACCATGCAGAAATTACAGCACTTTTTATGCATATATATTCTTATATACGTTTCAGGGCACCATAATACCATAACATAAGGACGAGAACAGGCCATTCGACCTAACAATGCTCGCCATTTCCTACCACTAAAGGGAACCTAGAGCTCACCGTTTACCTACAACTGGATAGCATCCAGCAGCGTATCAAGCCTTGTCTTTCTGCCTATTCGACACGACCCGGGAAGCTATTCCACAAAGCAACTACTCTCTGTGTGAAGAAATACTTCCCGACTCATCGACCATGGTGTGAAAAGAACCAGCAGTGACATCTCATGCTTCAGGGGAAACGCTTCTCTGCACTCTCCTGAATCGGCAGCGGAGGATGCCTCAGTGTGAGCATGTGCTGTCTTCTGAAGCATGAGATGGTCGTCGAGTCGGGAAGTATTTCTTCACACAGAGTAGTTTCTTTGTGGAATAGTTTGCCAGGTCATGTACAAGATTTTTTTCTCAAGGCAGATGAATGTTTTTTTTTTTTAAATTAGTTTGTTTAAATTTTATTTAAAACATTCAGCTGTTTTAAGAAAAAAATCTTGCACACCAGCTTGTGAGGTATTATGCAAGACATCCATGACAGATTGGACCCCATGCAAAAGCACATGCTTTTCTGCCAATGTAAAGCCTCCAAAATTCTTATCTAGCAACAAACAGCAACAAACATGGATGACCACACACTAACTATGCATGAACCACTCTAGAGCAAAAACACTTGATTCAAGAGGTAAAAAATAAATAGGGTGTCACAAAAGTCAGAATGTTTGGGGGAAATGTATATCTAAAGTTTGCAGTTGTAAACAGAATAATATGCAATAAGTTAGAATTCCACTTCTGTGAGGAGACAGCAAGGATTCTACATTTGTGATTTCAGCCAAAGACAGGCAGCTGAAGAATTTCACAACTGTCATCCTAATAAATATTTGCCTAAAAATGATCTGCTCTTACACATATATGCTGTTACAACATCACATAAGCAGATTTTAATGGCAAGAGGAACATAAGTTTGAACATGAATAAATATTAGTACTTACTACTACTATTAATATTAGTAATTAACTACTTTTTAAATTGCAGATTAACATAAAACAAATATATGAATGACACTCAGTGGGTACAACACCCTGCAGTTAAATGATATGCAAAACATACAAAAACCCTTCTTATTTATTGCGACAAAAAAAGGTTAATCCCAGTCTGGGAGTGATTTACATTTAAGAAAAACAATCATCACCCAAGTACAATATTCTGTGTATTGTGTTTTAAGGCAGGTCATGACATGACAACCACTTTTTTTTTTAAAAAGACTGTTGCATGGGCTCCTGAGTAGTGTATCTGGGTGACAGACTCATAGGAGCTACGGTGAGGAGTCCTATGGTCTGGGCTGAATGTGGACTGAACCAATGCTGAACGTAGCAGGGAAGTCCTGTGGGGCATTGCTGGATGTCCAGGTGTCCAATACTAACCAAATGATTGAAGTGGAATCTGTAGCCACAAGGTGATCATTTAAGGGGGACCTTGAGGAAGGTCAAGTAGCAGCAAGTAGGCTAATCTTTGAAGAAATAAAACCATTACCATATGCACTTGTATTCTGTCAAACAGTCACTGAACTTATGTTGTACAAATTTTCTCTGTTAATGTTCAAGAATACTGTACAACCCTGTCTCATACTGGAATACTGACATCCTTTCAGTAATCCTAGTCATTTTATATCTGCATTTCTTCTTTTCAGTCAACTGCTTAAAAAAGAAAATCTCTAAATGATTCAATTAATGCATTATTATTTTATTTGAATAAGCAGACTCAGCATCTGACAAAGCAGATCAGATTGTGATGACTGGGGGAAAAAAAGCAACTGTAAACTTGAGAGCTCTTTAATTAAACATTTGCTTGACATCAATCAGGGTAATGTACTCATTTCAAGACTTCATTTAAGAAACATTATTTTTATGAAACTCATATGAATTCCCATATGAATGAACAGAGATTCACAGGGCATTTTGTGACAAAACACATAAGTATGTGAGCTGTGTGTTCACCCCCAAAACACTTCAGAGGTAGTTAATTAAAAAAGTGATAACCAGCTAATAGCAGTATGGACAAGTGTCACAGTGCCATGCATTACCAATCACGAGTCTTTGAAGATCCAGGCCTTCATTACTATTGGTTCCTCTGGAGCCAGAGAATGACATCACCCACAATTAATGGTTTTGGCAGGAGGAGAGGTTCCCGCGATAAAGCTGACATGGAGTTTATGTGGCGTCTTGTTTTCAATGTGAAGTCATTGCAGCAACCCCCATCATTAGTGCATTAACAAACTCTAAATGTCTACCAGACTCAGAAACAAAAGTGCGAAGAGAACTGCTTCCTAAAATAGATTCAGATAAGGTGCGCACATAAATATTCTGCCACTGAGCCAATCGGTGAAATGGGAATTACAAACCGGGATCTCAAATAAACACCCAAACGCTTTGATGTTGCAATGAGCCAGACCAGATGCCATATCTCTGCATGGGAGTTCGCTGAAATGATGTACTCCTTCAGAACAGGACTGCGGGGCACTGAGTTAAGGTCACAAAATGAGGTGCCAGATAACCTGGATCAAAACCATGAGGCAGGCATTCGCTCTAACAGGATACCAATTTAAGCTAGAATGAAACGGATTGAAAAGAAGTGTCAGGGGACTTCGGGGCTCCACACTTGAACCAAAAAATTGAAGGTTTCAATTCACACTCCTGTTGTCAGTGTACAGAACATATGAAGGAAACCACCCCCCCAAAACAGATAGATGAAACAGACTCCCTCTTGCTATAAAATGATGCCCTTTTTCAGACCTTCTGAATGAAAACACCTCCTGAATCATTCCAGTAGCTCGTATTTTGTACCGTTCAAACTCCTACTGTAATTCTTTCAAGTGAAAAGGTGCTCTTGAGTGAATGCGTGACAAACACTACGTGACGTGAAGACGTGAGGATAAAGAAAGTTAATTCCAGAATGTTCCTGTGGGTCCTGAACAAGAGTGGTCAGGATAAGCTTGACTGTGTCATCTGCGAGTGGGGAGAGCGACGGCTTCCCCTTCTCCACAGGTGACGAGGCTTGCTTGGCACGAGGGATCGGTTTGTCTATCCTGAGATGGCTGAGTTTCTGTCCTGTCTATTCCTGGCACCGCAACAGATCATCCCCTGTCACAGTATCCCCGTAGTTGCTCCCAGCCTAGCCACTTCTAAGACTCAGACAAAGGCCCTAGCAGCAGGTGCGTGGACACCCTCGGACCCACTCCTTTCACTACCTGGCCGGGGACAAAGAGAACACAGGACAGGAACGGTGGGACACAATGACAGCCACACAATGGCTTTCCCTTTTGTTAATGCGGCCTGCTTCTCCAGAGCATTAATGCTGTGTCACAGGAAAATTTAAGAGGCGGAGCAGAGACAAGCCTGCCAGATTCAACTAACAAATGCATCGTATGACGGACAGAAGAGCATGTGGGCTACTGCTCCTGGAAGCAATTACCTCATATAATCAGTGCAAACCTCAGCACGTAGGTACCACCCCATTAGGGTTTATGAATGTGCTCCTGTGTGAGGTATTCAGGTATAATGTCATATCATTGCACTGACCCCCGGTGTTTCTGTCTGAAAACCAATCCTGAACATACTAGTGCTGACAGTGACAGACCGTCACAGAATTGGACATAACTGTGTGTAGAGGGATGAATTTCTGTACTGTAAATGGAAAAAATGGGGCAGCGTGTGGGATGTTCCACATAAACTTGCACACAAGATTCCCATGACCTCTCAGACTTCCTTCATGAACTACTACTCCCAAGTCTTTATCAAACTGAACACATTCTAATTTTGTTCCTCCCACAAAATGCTCCAGAGAATTTTTATTTCTCATATGTACAATTTTTAATTAACCTTATCTAATGCCATTTGTGAGTTTTCTGCCTGTCTGATTTCCATTTAAATATTCTTTGATTACTTTAGGGGATTTCAAACTGTTCAGTAAACTTCTGGGTTTTGCATCATTATTTTATCATTAAAAGGCTTGCATTTGTCAACAACTGAGTCTTGAGATATCACAATAACGTGATGCTTTCTCGGATACGAGAAGGATTGTGATGGTCCAACTTGATGGAGAAAGCTCACCTTCACCTGAGATGAGTCTCACTTCAGACTGTGTCTGTTGATTCAGACAGCACCTGGGTACATTAGAAGCTTTGTTACCAAGTATGATGGGAAATGGTGGCTTGATTGTGATGCATCTCAATTAGCAACCATTATCCAGCAAGAGCATTGCAATTCTCATATCAAATTATGACATCTCAAGACCACATTTTGACAACAGCTTGGAAGACTAAAACAGATTTTTAAAGAAGACATGGAGAAAACATCAGCTGCCTTGCTCAATAGTAAAACTTAAAATGGATCCCCAGTTGCCCACCTGACACCATTTGGGAAAACCATGAAGTAGCGCAAAAGAAAATGGGATGAAACTATACAATTTAGGTTGGTATTTTTCAATAAATAAGAATTTTTTTTTTTCTTACTTTAAAAAGACTTTGTTTGCATTATCTCACATATTCCCTCTCATATATTCCCTCTCCGCTCAACATAAAATAGACTATAGTTCAAAAATGACCAGAGATCCCACTATGAATGTTTCTGTATTTATACAATACAGCTTATGGAACATCAAACGCCACAAACTCAAAATTGTGCTTCTGAAATAAATTTACACTTTTCAAAATGAAAAAAATCACAAAAATCTGAATTTTTTTTTGGAGACATTCCAAACTTAGGAATACATTTTTAAAAGGTGAAAACTATAAGGCAAAAAACTAAGAATTTTTACATTTTGCTTTAATTCATATAAAGTATATTGCTTTTGAATGTAAAATGCGTAAAACAAATAAATTCATAAAAATATACATTTTCTTGTGAAAACAACGTTGAGAAATACTCAAGTAAAGCAAAGTTTGAAAAGTGACTGCATTAAAGGTGAAAAGGTTAATGATTAGACTTTCCTCAGAAATGTACCCAGCGAGTAAAGCCTGGGTTCCCAAGGGAAATGTTACCTATTAAAAAGAGAAGAAAATAGTTTTGTTTCTTTAACATCAGGTTGCCTTCTCAGAAGCCTGCCATGTTCCTCAAACAGACACAAGAGCAGTGGATTGCACCATACGTTAAAATGAACCATAAATAAACCATCTGCTTTTGTTTTTCAGACATAAATATGAGTACATGAAAAGAGACTTCTCTATTACAATACGTAGGCTTTTCCTGCATCCAAAGACAATGCAAGAACCAACTGTGCTTTTGCAGAAATTTTTATATTAGACTATATTAACTATGAATGACTATATAGATGCAGCAAGGGTGTGATGGGAAGAAGTTTATGACCATTCTGGAGATTAAATATGTGCATTCATAAACTTGGAATTTCCAAGTAATCTGATTAACTTGTATTTATGAACTTCAATGAATTTTCAATGAATTTTAAATGCATTTTCAATGAATCTTCAATGAACAGGAGCAATAATTTACCTTCATTGTAACCATTAACACAATGCTTAGGAATAAGCAGATGAGCAGTAAGCCAATAAGTATAAGGAGTCACACAAGTTCACTTTTGTATAAATAAACTGGATTTGTTTTCAGGATCAATATTTTTGGTTGCCATATTTACAGGTGAGAAAGTGTCAACTGGTAAAACTGCCAACTGGCTACAATGCTGTTAGAGTGAAAATAAGCTGATGGACACCAAATACCACAAAAATACTTTTCAAAACAATCTTTCATGGACACATAAAGTGTGAGAAAGCAGCAGGAAAATAGGCTAAATAGAAAAAACCTTAAAACAAATTAATAATACATATTATAATAACATGACATCAACACTAATACCCTGAATGTATCCTATTAACAAATCAACAGCGAACATATTACAATACAATAATGTTACTGCCCTCCTTGTGAGAAATACAAAAATACCTGAATGAAAGGCTTGCAGGTTATTGAGACTTTGGCTGCTTCCAGAATTATTTCAGTTTCATAACTGTACAATGACAGAGCGTGTGCAACGTGGCCTTACAGAACATGACTGCTGTATCAGCTGCAAACACACTAAGGTCTTCTGAGTTCCTGAGGACAATAATAACTCACACGCTATTTGAATTCCTGACGTTCACAAAAATCAGTTGGGTGTATAGCATGTTGACAGCAGCTGGGAGGAACAATCCTCGGCCAAAACATTTTCCCTGACGTGTCCTTGAGAAAGCCCTGCACGTTTCCCTGTTCAGCATCTTGTTTCCAGAACCATTGTTCACCACAGAAGCATATGGGATGTAGGACACGTTAGAGAGTCCATTAATCCAGGCTGCTGTCACCCTGGCTCTGTTTCGAGCACACACAAATGTCTGCATTGAAGAGTAAGAACAGACCTCGCTTATGACGGCCGTTCAACTGAAGACTCAACCGTTCAGTTGGTCACCAGTGACCACTGCTATGGATAGGCTGCATGACAGAACAGAACATACGGAAGCTTGCCTGTGTGCAAAACTAAAATTCTACTCTAGTTCTACACATTTCCACAAAATATCTAAGTGCATACAATCCCCTCTTCCCTTTTCTTCAGACGCAAAGCAAAAACATGACACACTGGCACTTGAATGACACTGAAGTGTCCCATAAAAAACTAAAACAGCACATGCAACTGTATGAAATAATAATTTCTAGTCGGAAAATACATGGGTACCTTAAGCAGCAAAGATTTCCCTGCAAATGTGCTGAAAAAAGCAGCAGGTTGCCCACAGAAACAATCCTGAGAAACTCCTCCCCTCATGAATTCTATAGCACATATTAAGGGGAATGCCCGGTCACCTAGGAAACCCTACTGCTTAGCAGCCCATGTGCATAGCACAACTTAAGTTGACCAACTTAGAGAGTTGCCAGGTATAAAACCATAACAGGAACTTTCTTTTAAGAGAAACAAATAAATCATTATCCTGAGCGGATAAGTGCTCTTGTTCAATGCACATTCCATTTCCTATCATTAACAATCATTGATTTTATTTAGGCTATTTTATCCAACAACTAAAAAGTCCACCATGCATATACATTTGGTCAACCAGGAGCACAATGTAGGTTTTGAGTGCAATGACTCAGAAAATATAACTTTTTGAAAGCACAGTAACAGGTTTTATAGCCCTCTCATCAAACACGCACAGATATGCGATGCCACTGCATGCATTCCTTTGACAACAGTTTAAAAACTTCTCCAGAGCACTGCTATTAGACACATGGCAACAACAATGTTTCTGTCACGCCCTGCGACTCACCTTACACCTGAGGGGAGGGGGGGGGCACCTGGAGCTTGCCAGTGCACTATGTCAAACATGCAATGCAGTCCTCTGGACTGGCACTCAGCAGGAGCGACTCTGTCTGCGCCACACACCGTCACACACGTACCCCAACCAACCGGAAGCAGAGCAGTCAAGACTGAACAATGAGAGAACCACCTCCTAGCTGCACTCTCCCTTGTCCCAGTAGAGGGAGGGGCCCCGGATCTGAGAGAGGGAGAGCCATCTGCTTCATTGCCTTTATCTCATCATCAGGGATACCCTTAGAAATCAAAGAGGGGATGGGGGCATAGCTCAAATTACAGCCATGCTAGCCCTAATTCAGGCACAAGAGATTGTGGGTTTTCTACATCCACTAGCCTGGTCTGTTACTGCTACACATCTGATTTTGGATTCCTGTCCTTGCCAACTTCATAAATACAGACCGGTTACAGCATTTATTCTCTTAACACAATAAAAGCACGTGGAACGATCTGTTAAAATCACTCAGGAGACGGCCAATGTGGCGTGAAAACAACTTGACGCGCGCTCCCCTCCCCTTCGTTGCATCAACCTCACTGCGCTTCTTTATTGCAACGTTATCTTCTTAAACGCTGCAAAACATCCAAGTTTACGTCTTCCTATGATCTCACACGGGTGGACAAACCTAACTTTCCGTGAAACAGTGAGCACGCACAACCCACCCCGACCCCCATATTGTTTTGAAATGTCAATCCTAGCTTTGTGTGGAGAGCGGCCCATAGTCGATTCAGACTGTGCTGCAGCGAGGGAAAGTGGCTAGCTAGTGCAATCGCGGATGCAACGTTACTTCTGGTGTTATACTGTTACGTACAAAGTTATTTTCTTTTCCAATCCGAACGAATATGGTCATCAATTTCCCAAAAGAAATAAAATGCGCATTTCCCATTGTGGTATTCACTCGCCTAAATTAAGGGATCATTTATGGCTATGACCTCTACCACTGCAGCACTGTTTTGCCAGTCAGTTAACGTTAGCCAACTAATGATCACCGATTTGAGGCACAACCATAAAGTTTTACGGCACTTTAAACAGCCACGGCTATTTTCATAATACATTATTTCATTAAATGCCGTGTAATGCAATTAACTACAGCTCCTAAATGAATACAAACTGTTTGTTGTTTCTTAATCCTTTTTTTATATAATCCTTTTTATAAATAGCCACTATAATAAAAAAAGGTTTTACTCGCTTAAGATTTGCAGAGAAGCTAACGTTGCCATTCATTAGTCTGTATCTTCCACCACGTTAACGTTAGTGGACACATTTAGCCAGCATGTTCAAACAGCCAGAGCTGTGAGGCTAGCAAAAGCTGGATGTGATGCAAAAAGTCAGTCTGCATTAGCAACCTAATTAATAACTGGATGTAACACAGACATTTAACCTCGAACTGTAACTAAAACAATATATGCTGCTAATTGGGATTGAATTAAACAAGGAACTTGTTTTTAAAACAGCTTTGGGTATAACCAATTATTTCATTTCGACTAGCTCATCTCTAGTCAACACAGACTCGCTGTTAATGACTGCATTTGAATAATGCTAGCTAGTTGGCTAGCTACGCACGTTGGCTATTTAAGATTAAGATTTTCAGTCACTTAGCTAACACTAGCTAGCAAGTTAGCCTATCTAACTGAAAAGGACAAATCACGATGCGATGGCACCGGGTTTAGAACTATAGCACAATTCGAGTAGGCTACATCGCTTTATTATAACTTTATTATAATGCAGAACATTTAAGCAGCATATAACCAATAATTTTTTAATCACACTGTATACCATGGTATTATATTACTTTTAGCCTCCTTCGACACAATGTAGCCATCTGCAGTTTCATCTGGATTAACGTTACTGTAGCAAGCAAGCTCTCCCGTCGCACATATGGAGAGGTATTTATTATCACTTTAGTTTTAAAAGTAGCCTAGCTAATCCATTCCACCTACCTTTGCCGTCATTGTCTTCTTGTAAAGTCTTGGTCACCGCTTTCCAGACATTGCAGCCCAAAAGACACAGCAGAATTGCTGCGGACCTGCTAATTTCCACCCGCCGCATTACTTAACGTTGATAACAAGAGTAATTTCTCAAATAGCTTCTGGCTATACCTTCATCTAATATAAATCTCTCTACGCGTGTACATTGCGTAGACTTTCATATTGTTTTCAACAGCGATCCCAATAGTTTAGGCTACTTGGTAGTCCCTTTTCTGTATTGGATTTCGAGCTAAATCCTCATTCTGCATCCCTCGCCTCTCTTGCAGCTTAGATTTTTTTAATCTAAAAACGAACTGGAGTTCGGAGAAGCAGCTCCACCAATATTAACCATTCAGATGCCAAAGACCTACCGTTAAAAGCTGGTTACAATTACCAAGGCAAGCCCGCCATCTGCAGGATCACTAGAGTCTGTCCTTAAAACGTGAGAATACCGCAAGCAACCAGGTATGGCCCAACTTTAGCCTATATCTCGGGATGCACTAAAAATAGCTCTAACGACCCTGATTTTTTTTTTTTTTTTGCAAATGAATAAATAAATAATGTATTTAACTCATAACATAAATGTGTCATTTTGTGTACCCTAAATATTGAAAGATGACACTTTGAAAAGAAATATGACGCCGAGGTTGAATTGAAATAATTTCCCCTTGTTTTCCGTGAAAATCCACTAGGCCTACAGTCTACTGATTGCACCGCGTAGCGTTTTGCCACAATAGTCGTAGTGTCAAAGGCAGCGTAATGATGATATCCAATCAGGGCAGGAGTCCGAAATTGCCCATCCATGGCACTCTTTTTCATGTCACGCCAGTTGCACAAAAAACACAACCATTGATAGACTATTTCCTCGCAGCAATTCGGCACATTTTATTTTAATCGACGGCGGATATCCTGCTTGACGGCGCAAATGTTTGGTAGGCTATCGCTCAAGGCGTTTCAAGGCTGACTGATAATGAATACAACTTAGAAACCTTCTCTTCCTTTGAAACCGATCCTTTTCAACCAGGCCGACATGCAAGTACAATGCAATGTAGCCTACTGTCTGCATTTAAATTTTCTCGATTGAACTGTAATATCTTGCGTACAAAACTAAGGTTAATTAAAACAGACTATGGCTGTGTAGCTTCGACTAAACATAGATAACGTAAATCCAAGAATGGTCCTGTTGAAAAGGCTGTAGGCTACGAAATAAAGTTTTTATTAAATGTAACTGTTCTGTTTAAACTAAGGCATTCAATTAGAGAATGAAGGTGCTGATCAGACAAAAACAGATCTCTCAGAGTAACTACTCGTACCCTAGCAGCGCTATGTGGCAGAATCTAGGCTATGTGCACCCACAGAGCCAACAACGCTATTGACGTCCTAGGTGGCAACACGCACATCCTTTACAGATCACAGCTCTAAATAAAAAGAACGCACTTAGTAGAATGAGTCGATAGCCTACTTCCGCCAAAGAAAAACAATCTCTCTTTGCATGAATGCGCACAGCAAATTTCTTGGCAATCCCGACATGACTTTTTGAGATATGCTTGGCCTGATAGTGGCGCTAGAGGAAAGGCCATGGAATCACCAATGCTTGTAGGGTTCTTCCTACCTGAGTCCGCACCGCAAGTTTCATGCCAATCCGTGCCATTTCTTGTCCAGATTTATCTGTTGCGGACGGACGGACTCCTTGACCTTGGGAGAGGTAATTATGAAAAAGAAAGAGGTTTGATACTCTTGAACTTTGTTAAAAAGCACATTTATATTTACACATTTTCACTATGTTCTAATACCTTGTATTGTTTTTAATTACTTTCCCTTTCAACAACTACTGTGTCGATAATATGGGACATTATGTCTGGAGAATACTTTCCTGACTTGTCCAAACCAGTTTATTTCTTAGTGTATCTACTATTACTTACATCCTCAGTTTCCTATTATTACCTGCTTTTTTTCCTGATTGAGAAATGTGTTTCCCACCGTGTGTGTGTTAATTTAGCAGCAATGTAGCCAATAACACTTTGGTTCATTTTCAGTTTAGTGACCATGGTACAGTGTGCAGTAATCTGAGCTGTGACATCTGGATGGGGACAACTTCAGCTGATTAAAGGATGGCTTTGTCAGGCTTGCCACTGTGTGATGTAATGTCTCCTTGAACAGTTGTTAATGTGAATCTATTTGTGAGAGGCCTCCACTGCTCCCTGCCAATTTGTCTCAGATTGCAGTACATTTGCATTCAAATTTAGTCATTTAGCAGACATCCTTATCCAGAGCGGCTGTACGCAGCGTTGTTCCTTTTTTCATTTTAGCCTTGGTTTCAGCAAAAGACAGCCCTGCATCGCCCGGAGATTTTGCCAGTGTACTTTTCAAATGCATTTTGTTCATGCTGGTTTTTCCTTAGCCATCAATAACTTAAAGTATGATTGCATTAGCTGCTTTCATTTCATGAAGGAATTTGGAGGATATTGCACAGCATGGAAAAGGACAGGAAAGCAAAGAAACCGCAAGCTTTAACGGCGTTTGACTTGTGTGTCTCATCTCTGACAATAAGAAGTGCTCGGGGAAGGCCGAGCTTGATAGGGTCTTGCTTTAAAAAGGCCTCTTTGCTGATGTCATCCTGCATTAGGATGACAGCTGTGTGTTCATGCTGTTTGGTTCTGTTCATTTCCTCTGACTAGGATTTAATGGGGTGCAACGAATTGAACTGAGGGCCAAATCCAGTACAGATTAGAGCAGGGTCCCCTTTGGACTGGTGGCTAATGATCACCTTGTACTGTGTGTGTATGTGTGTGTGCGTGTGCGTGTGTGTGTGTATGCGTGTACGTGTGTGTGTGTGTGTGTGTGTGTGTGTGTGCGCCCATGTGGGTGTTTGTCTTCAGTCCAGACTGTCCCCTGTCCTTCAGTTCTCCTTGACTGCTGATTTAGGGACAGACAGAGCATGTCTTCTCCACTGGAATAACACTAAGCAATATTCACTCTTCTACATAGCACTGATCAGCCAGGACATTCTGACCTCTAAACCTGACAGGGTACATACATAACATCTAAAACAGCTAACACCACACAACAGGCTCTGCCATCTTATCTCTCAGTGTACTAAGAGAGACTAGATCAATGTCCGTGCGCATTTAGGCCTATCTCTTGTGCCCAGGTTGGAATATATCAACTGATGGAGACAACTGTTTGTAGCCTTAACATTTTATTTTTTGTACTCATCTTTGCATTAATGTGTCTATAAAAAGATAATTCTTTTTGTTAAGCCAAAAGTGAAAGTTAAATTCTGCACTGATATGAGATGATATTTAATTGATGATGAATTGAATAGCTTGCCAGGTCACATAATGGAGGCGAAGAAACAAGGGGTGTTCAAGTTCAGACTTGGATCATGCTTGGATACTTTCTAGCCTGCAGCTAAATGACGACTGGCCAGTTGTCATAATTATGAAAGGAGCCCTTAATTAGAAGTTATACCTTACCTCAGATCCTGACACGCCACAGAAACACACTGCTAGTCAATGTGAGGACTTCATACTTTATAATGGGCTTCAATGGGGAATCTAGTTCCCCATTGAACAGGCTTGCGGCTGTTGCATGTGATGCATATTAGTCATTCAAAATACACAATGTGGTATGCCAATTAAAAGTTCTAAAAAGACATTCATTTTAATGTGATAACCATATATGTAGAGGGTCTAATTTCAGGTTGACTAATGAGCTTCTCATTGGGAAGCACCGCATTGAAATGAAAATCACACTGTGCACAATATGACATTTGTTTATTTTAATATTGTTTTGTTCTTCAGTACAAAAAAAAATATGTAACAACAGTCTGCTTGTCAGCTATATACATAGATACTTTTTTTTAAAGTGACAACGGTCATTACAACTCATTTAAACATTAAACCACACTCTCTGGCATTGGGTGTTAGTGCGTTATATTCACTTGCAGATAGTGATACCAAAAATGACTAAACGTCACTAGCCAGCAGATTAACACGGTAACTGCCCTTGACTAGGGCAGCTGGTCACACTGCAAGCCTGTACGGCTATTGCATGGCTAAAAAAGATTTACCTCATAAACTGAATTACAGATTCTTCAGCGCTTTTTGTTGTTGTTGTAATCTTCTGTGCCAGTTGTGAGGCGTGCGTGAGGCAGTGCAAGTGCAGCGACAGGCAAATGTTGAGCTTTCCTCATCCTGAACAGAATGAATCGAACTGCTGGGTATTATTATAAGAGTAAGGCCTAATTATTTCATCCATTGAAATGATTAGGCTCAGTCGACTCGCAGTCACATACAGATCAGGAATGTCCATGTTCCCCTCACCCCCTGAACAGTCACCTACACCTGTACATATGTGCACATTGTGTTATCTGAAAAAGCAAACAAAAAAATTACATTTCCCTTTTTTCTGGTAGAGGACACGTAAGTTCTAGCCTCACAAATACATCTTGTTATTGAACATTATATACAAAACCTGACTAATTTTCATAAAATAATACCAGTGTAAACACGCTTCAGCATTTTACAAAACACCACAATATTGCACATAAAATTGAATATATTCTCCCTTGTGAGCAATAGCTGCTTGCCTTTTTGCCTATGTACAGTACTTGGAAATATAGAAGGGGAATGTCATCAAATATCAAAATCTGAAAATGGGCGGAGTTCATCAATAAAATGACATACTGAAATGTATGTTGAGTTCATTTTTTGTTTATAGTTAAGGACATACCTGTGGTGTTGGGCCTGAATTAAATAGCACTCCTGTTGTACTGTTGTAGCCAGCTTAAAAAACTTAAGTTTAACCAAACTATAACTAAAAACAGATCATTTAGGCAAGTGGTGTCTGTGGCCAGTAGCTCCATAGGGCGATGAGCAATTGCCGATTGTGGAACTCAGGGTATGTAAGGGTTCAGTCGGTTAGGGGTCTGCGTTTCATCGCTATCTAGCGACCCCTGCTGGTTGACCTAGCGCCCGTGGGCTGCATGTTAAAGCCGCATTTGAAAGGTCCTCCGACTACACACTACGCGAGCTTAGCTTTAGTCTGTAGTGTGAAAACAAGCAGACGAGTGACATGACACGATTCGAGGGCAAAACGCAGTTGCCTACACTGTGGTTCGCGCATTAATGTGGCTGGGGTTTCAGACAGTTGGCCATTCCAAAATTAGGGTGAAATGGAACATGTTCAGCTCTATGTTGGGTGGTAAATTGTTTTTTTTTTTTAATGACAAAAAACATGTTTTGAAATAATGATTTCTAAAAATGTATGGATGATTTCTATGAATAATCACAATATTTTTTTTATCATTATACTGTTTTCCTATGAATTAGAATTGTTACAAGAGTTTCTGTGTGTAAATGGCTTGCATCTGAATTAATATATGCTTTTTTCCAATGGCACAACAGCATTACAACTAATATCAAATCCTCTATAATATTTGATATCAAAAACATGAGGTCATCGCTGCATGGTGCAGAAGGCTCTCTGCCAGTTCAGGTTCTCTGATGCCATGACTTTAAATCATTCCCAGAGAACCAACAAAATGTGTAATACCTACTGTGATGTGGTGCGTCCTTCTTCCTTTACACACAGATCTTCCATTGTATTCCACTGACTAAGGATGCTTTCTTAACTAGTCTGGATATATGGAACCAGCTATCACATCTACATGGCCTCCTGTTGTGAGCGAACGCCATTCCTTTCTATGAAGTATGAAGACCCTCTTGATTTCTAGGTTTTACATTTTTTCCCCTATTGAATAAAAATGGCAGTAAGGCCTTCCTTTAGTAAATAGCATTCTTAAATGTTGTACTATGTCTCATTGCACAAGAGTGGACTTGGCAGCATTCCCGAAGGAATAGGTTCTATGCAAGCTTTTTTCATAGGACAGGCTTTCACTGACAGGCAGGTAACGTCTGTGTAGCGTTTCTCAGAAGTGAGGCTTCAGCCTTCCATGGTTACACCTGAGATTACTTGGGTCCATTTTGAAAAGAAAAGCAATTGAATGACTGTCTAAAAAAGGCAACATCCTTTGGCGGCTGTGGAGGAGCTGAAACGGTGGGAAAAGGCACTGAGGTTGAAACTTTTGGAAAAGTTCAGCTGCTGTGTGTTCTGTTAGGTGCGTGTCCTGAAAAGCACTTAAATAAAGACTGCCAAAAAGTAAGTTCTCTCAGACTGAGCCACACTTCCAAAAAACAAACTGAAGTCACACAAATGGTCCATCTTGCCTCAAAAATAGCGCAGAATAGTCTTCAGGAATTTAAGCAAGGGAATTGAAACAAAGGAATATCCGTCTGTCACCGTTTTGCACTTGAAAGCTGATTCTGCAGATTCTGCAGATGCCCCTTTTGCAGTCACGTTCTGGTTCGAGGGTGGCTGAGCGATCACAGCCCCTCCAACCGCTATTGGTCCCTCAGTGTTTAAGTTGTGTTTCATGCTTGTTGGTCTAATAGAACTCGAAAAGGCAGCGTTCTTACGGTCCTACGGATTTCAGGTCAGTGTGGGAAAGTCATTGAGAGGGTTGGAACGAGCGCCCTTCTTTGGAATTCCCCGAAATGGTCCCGAAACCTGGCTCACTGGCAGCGCAACCTGCTCAAGCCTCGGTGGACTTCTCCGATGTCAGCTGCTCTTGGTCCGACACGTCATCTTTCGGGGGCCGCGCCCGGTCAAAGAACCCACACTGAAACAAAAGAGAGGGACCCCAGATAAACGTGAAGAATGAGCATCTTTATAAGAACATAACATAAAAGTACTTACAGTACACCCTGCGGGTGTTAGCATCACATTGAAAAGATAGAAAACAAGCATGACTTGAGTTACATCTTTGCCTTTTGACTTACAATCCAATGTGTATAAACTGCAATATATGCGGTATTTGCATGCATCGTGTAATGTACATTCCTATATAAGTTTTTGAACTTCTCATAAATCTCTCCCAGGGAACAGCTTTGGTCTTAATGGTTTTCCTGCAAAACAATCAAGTAAGGTAGAAGAGGGAACAGGGAATATGAAAAATGAATTATTTGCTGTGAATTATTTGCTATGTTGTGCAACTGACGATGTACAGGAAAATCAGATGGATTTTTATTTGAGGTGTAAATCATCCAGCCTTTGGTGAATTAATACTGCTTTTTGAGAAATAAATCTATCACAGGAAAAGAATTCAGAAATGTTATTAGTGGCAGCGCTGTATTATGGTCTCTGATGCATTATAGGTAGTAAATCAAACATCTTCCCTGTCTTCCTGCACGTTGTAGGTCCATTTGCTATGATAGCTCCTCTACGGCACAGCTTTCCCTGTCCTTTCACAGTTCACATAGATTACATACTGCAGTACTGTTCTAGTACCAGATGGGGGCACAAGGGTAAAGCATATCTGGATCAGTTTCAAGGACTCCTTTCCCAAACCGTGAGAGTTTGAAAAGGAACACAAAGTTCACTGTTGCTACACATGCATCCACACATGATGAAACAAAAATGAATAATATATTAAATAAAATTCAATATGAATAAAATAGCAAACGCAATCTGCTGCCTACTTCAGATCGTTTTGATCTCTCTAACATATATCCTTGTATAAGAGAACAAGAACAAAAGAAATGGCTCCAATATATACGTCCATGTAATATTGGTAAGCGGGACAACTCTCAGTCATTTAGGCAGGAAAGCCCTACGCATGAGAATATAATAAATGAAGCAGTGATAAGATCAACATGAATCACTAATATGGCACTGGCTTTCTTCCATAATGCCAGATCTTTCCTTTGCTGTTTTTACCAGGCTAACTCACCCAAATCATTTTAATAAGGCAGGACAGTTAACAAATGTTTTGCCCCCATAAACTCTTTATAATACAACATGCTGGGATTTCATTTACTTACATTGATTTAAAGTGAAAACCATGAGGTAGTAACAAATGGACACAAATACCTGCCAATACCATAGTCATCCCATAATAACTTGGAAAGGGATCCATTGTTTTGTGGGTTTTTTTATATAGTGTACCCCCACCATTTCTACCAGTGAAGTGTCATGTTCTAAACTAGTATAGTGATGATTGGCTAAATTTATATCACAAGGCACCCTGAGTTTGATCTATTGGAGAATAAAGCCTGGGGTAATGTCTGGTTGGACAAACCAAGCAGTCACACATCACTCTTTTAAGGGGCAGTAAGTCTGCGTGTGCTCGATACCAGGCACACATGCAATTAAAGTTTCCCTGTGGTTCCTTTTAAACATATACTTACTCATTTTTTTCCCAGCAGTTAACACTTCTTTCAAGCTCTAAATATACCAATCTAGTAAATAATAAAAGGTGAGGCAATACTCATTATTTTGAAAGAAAGGCCCTTTTTGGACAATGCGGGAAGCATTCCATCCACATGATAAGGTGCATTGTAAAATACCTATTTTTAAGCACTTCAAACTTCTCTCAAACTCTGAATAGATGTACCCAGCCCAGTAAAGCATAACACGAAGGTGAGGTAGTGATTGTTATTTTTCAAAAGCAACCATAATTGCTCTTCTGTTTTGTTTCCAAACATGGAGTTGCCCTTACACAGGAAGCTTACCTTCCACATGACGAGAGTGAGGATGGCCAGGACCAGTAGTCCCAGGAGAATGGCTAGGATGATGACCCACAGGGGTATGGCAAAGGAGACGTCCGGAGTGGCCCACACCACAAAGGTGCCTATCTGAAAGGCATGAACAGTCAGACTGCCATTCCAGTCCTACACGCTGCTGCAGCATGTAACGTTCAGTTACTATCAGCAATGCCCGTGCACATACAAACCAATTTTTCCCCCTCTTCAGCAGTGTGTTCAATGCTGCATTGAGTGCACAATGTCTGGAACAAGCTCATTTTCAGTATAGCAGTTTCCCTGAACTCTGCTGTCTGAATGTATAGGGTGCTGAGAACCAGTTACAATGTGCGTGAGCACTGAAGCATCTTCTAATATGCTTGCTCTACACTCTCTTGACTAGATCTCACTTGCTAAAGAGGTTCTAATTGTCAGTGTGACATCCCAGTAAAAGAAATGTTATAAAAACATCAGTAAATAAATAATCACGTGCATCCGGTCAGATATCTGACCCTGGGAAGGACCTAGCAAAGCAGTGCTCCCGGCAAGGGAAGGGGAGACAGGGCAGAGGAGTATTAAAGTATTAAAGCCATTTCCTATTGGACACATTTGCTCATGGTCATGTAATAAAAGAGAAAATTTCCACCAAGAATACCAAGGGGAAGTGGTTTGAGCCAGCTTTGATTTATTTTATTCGAGCCACATCCTCTGCACACACACACACTCGTACATACATACATGCTATGTGCTATGTACTTACTGATTTAGAGTCCCGCGGAAGTGTAACTGGCTTGACCAGATAAGGCATGTCAATCACTTTGAAGGACACGGTGGAATTCAGCACGTAGGGGTCATTCCGCCTCTGCAAGAGAAGCTATGTTTAGCGCTGCAGAAATGCACGTGGAAACATGTGGAAGATGAATGTTTTAATGACATATAATGACTCCACGGCACCTAGATGGTGAGGGGGCCAAGGACATAGAAAAGCAAAAGCTAAAAATGCTTCAATGTCATCTTTTAGGGATACGTTTATAAAAAATGTAGTTTTCACATTACATTTTTTCTTCTTTTGTGACTCATGTGACTATTGTATCAATGAGTAGATGCAACCAAGCTGGATTGGAAAGGGTTGCATTCTGTGTAAAAGAAACAACACACTCATAACATATGTAAAGCTTATATCAAACGCCATACAATACTGTAACTAAGGTGACAGATAATTATAGCCACTTCTCTTAAATTTCGGCAAGGGGTATCTTATGACATTCTAAAATGCTTGGAGTATTAAATAGCAAGGTTTGATACCACACGTTGAGAATTTAGAGTTATTGTATAATGAAAGCACCAGCAAACATGTTGTTTACTTAAAACATCAAACAAAATGCTATCCTGTAACCAACTATTCATGGGCTATTACAGCACTGAAAGCAGACAGATAATTTATGGAAACATTATAATGACTTTTTATTATTTATATTTTTATGGAAATGGAAACTTAAATAAAGGGTTGATTTCCTCTATTGGAGTAAATTTAATAAAACTCTGACTTTTTTTACCTTGCCATTGAAGGATGAAGGAACAGTTCATGATCAATCAAAGCATGAGCCCTGGTTAATTATTAGGTTGTGGGTCAATCTGACCCATTTCGGTCTTTAATGTACCTGACATGCAGTGGGCTCCCGGATTATTGGCACCCTTAATAAATGAAGAAATAAAAAATGCATATAATAAATGACTCCGATAATAATCTATATGTTATGTTCAAACATATGGGAAAACTATATACTTTTATTTCAATACATTTACTGTCATGCTTCAATGTTTTTTTATTAAGTAATTTAATAAAGTTGGTTGAACTATTTCTTTGAAAGAAAATATTTTCAATAAACTTATGACATATAATGCTTGAAATAAAAAAAAAATTGTTCTTTGTGAATGGCTAGATGAGCAAATTCTACATTTTCACTGTTTTAGGATTATTCCATTGTGTTAAATAGATTTGACCAATGACATAATTAATAAATATTGTTTTTCAACATAATGCAAGGGTTAAGATGATTTACAGAACAGAAAATACAGAAATCCTGACATGAACATGTCAGAGAGAGATTTCTCTGCAGTGGATGAAATACTGTTGGTCTGAGCATGTGGGAGATTGAGAATGAGGTTTTTCTAGTGTTCTTTCAGGAAGTGACAGACAGCAATCTGGATATATGGCTGCCGAAAAGGCCCAATCCTCTGAGGCTAAGTCAGGAATTTTAATCAGCTCCCCCAAACAGAGTGCTGTTCTTCATCAGCGCGGCCGTAAAAATTAATACACAGCAGGGCCAAAAAAGCTTCACAATTCAAGGGGCACCATATGCCTGTGTGCCTGTGTGTGTGCGCACGTGCGTGTGTGCGCACACGTTTGTCTGCTGTGTACGTGCATATGTGCATGTTAGAGAGAGAAATTGCATTAAACTATAGTACATGTAGCTTAACCCCTTCAAAAGTAATAAATTACTAGAATAAAAATCAATGTAAAAGGCTCAGTCTTAAAGTATTTTAAAAAATGTCTGAAGCATTGTCATGCCAAGAGCTAATGTGCAGTGAGTGAGATATGGGTCCATTCTATGATGCAGGTTATACAGATCTTTAACTGGAATTCCTGTTAGTTCATGGGCCAACACTGTGGCAGAGAAATGCAAAGAAATGAAAAACAACAGGTGAGAAGTCATCTGGCTGGTCCTGGTGAGCTTGCCAGTACATTCTGGCACGTTCCAGTCGTCATGGCAACAGGACATCAACCTCTGCAGGTGTGCAGTGTGCTCTTCCACTGTGAGTGGTGGAGACCTGTCAGTCAAGCTATCTTACGCTGGCAAAGGCATGAATAAGATCCCTTTGAGCATTGGTTCCTGGTCGGTGATTTCCGAATGAGTTGATTGATGAGTTTGCCCATTGGGCCAAATAGAGGTCCCCAGGCCAGAGGTGAAGTAGGCTATAGTGACCCTTAGGCTTTTTGGGCCTTCAGCCCTCCATGCTGGCCCTGGATGTGACTCACCTTGCCTCTGCTCTAACACACTTGACCCCTTTCAGCCCCCTGCTTAACTCCTCCCCCCACCCCCCACATCTTCATTAGGAGTTTCACTTAACCCAATCACCACGCCTGTCTCACGTCAGCGGCAGACAGCTGAAAAGGTACACCATTGTTACGAACCATCTGAACCCCACAACACTCTCTCGCAGGCCTGCTAAACTAAATACCGCCTCTCACTCTCGTCCTCCTGAGTGATATATGGTGCTGTCAAAGTCCAGAGCGTCCATTAGGTGCTGGCTGTTGTGGTGACGGATTACCGTCTGCTGACGGTGTTGATGAGCCGGCATGACAGAGGCCAGACCGCTACGTAGCAGCCTAGCATTAACCGCGGCTCCTGGCCAGACACCTCTCTCTTTGTTTTCTCGCACTGCGTTTCAATTTACGCCCCAGGAGACAGTGGTTTCTCAAGCAGACAGAGGGAAACGGGGGGGAAATCTGCCATTGCAATCACAACGTACTTGACAGACGTGTTCTCTTCTTATCCTATTACAGCTTGGGGGACACACCTTTCCCCAAACACCTAAAAACTGCTTGGTAAGGCTTAGCAAGGAAGAAAAGCAAAACCAATTCATGTTCTGTTAAGAGCTCAAGCAAAAAATGACTTGAACCATTTGTGATTGTTTGTACGTAGCTGGAGAAGATGGAAGCAATCTAAGCAATGCATCGCGGGGTGGGAGGGGTTAGTCTCACCTGTAGGAAGGTGTGGGCCCACAGCCGTGATCGGATTTTGACCACGGCGCTCTTGTCTCGGTCCAGCAGGCCCACGTGACAGACTATCACCAGGCAGTGGATGTTACTGCAGTTCTGAGACAGGAGAGAGACAGGATGTAAACATCACGTTGCTCACATCACCAACCCAGGGCTACAGACATAGCAAGCCCCTGACCCGGGGCTTCCTTAATCATCCTGGGAATATTTACAATGCGAATTGGCTCCCATCACGGGTCCTGTCTGTGCAAAGTTTTACGCAATATACAAGCGTAATGGGTATCGGTCTCCATATACAGAAAACATATTTTTCTTCCATCTTTTTGGTGCATTGTATAATGCTTTAATAATTCTGCTAATGACTCATTTCTCCTTTGGGATTAATTGTCTGTCCGTCTGTCTGTCTATCTATCATGAACCTCAGTTCTGTGTACCTGCCACTGGCAAATGTCTAGAATATTCAGTTCAGGACAGGAACCATGAGCAAAACCACTTTACTGAAAAATGATACAGGTTCATCATCATCTGTGAGACAATATTATACTGTTCTCCTTTGAATACCAAACAGTGAAATCCGTCAAAATGATACAGCTGCAAAGGAAAGCACATTAGTATGGCTGATATATTATACTGTTTGCAAAGTCCAAATTGGCGGTTAAATTATATGCTGATAGCCTTCACCTGCTGGTAGTTACACCCTCGTTGTTATTCCTAATATTATACCTACACCCATGACCCTCTTTATTTTGTTAACTGTGGGAATAAATTGTACAGGGAGAATGGCAAGTGAATACCATGATTTAACGACAATGCAATTTACTGACCATCCAGAGTTTCCTCTTGGTAATGTGCCTGTGTGTGTGCGTGTGTATGTGTGTGTGTGTGTGTGTCTGTGTGTGTGTGTGTGTGTGTGTGCCTGTGTGCATGCCTGTCTCGGTACATACGTGTGTGGTTCTGCTTGTTCCTGTGTGTAGCCATGTGTGAGTGTGTGAGGGTGAGACCGTGGAAGTGACCTGACCTGGGTCACGTGACACAGAGGTGTGACCGACGGAGCCTGCTCCTTATCAGCGCCAGCTGGCCGCTTCGCAGTGAATAATTCAATACGACTTCCTGTTTAATTCCGCAAAGGGTGTGACCGGGGGAATAAAGCAACTCCACTCTGTGGAATCAGCTGCAACTCTGCGGGGATTCACCTTCCCAGAGGGATTTCATTGTCTGTGTGGCTTTGGGGGCGGGGGAAGGGGTCACTGCAGAGAAGGGTCACCCGTTTTGAAGTCCGCATCCCACAGTCAGACAGTCTGCACTCTGCACAGTGTCTGAGTGTGCAGCGCTCTATGGTTGGCTCCTCTAGACATCTGAAACAAGGCCCTTCCTCAGTCAGTTGTGTGTGGTTGCCTCACTCCTTTTGAGAAGGCCTGTTTGTGATTTGTCAGGAGAGGATGTGGACAGCCTGGTGTAGATTTTCCCCTTTAGGAGAAGTCAGACATTTTAATCATATACTAGGGGTCTGAAGAAAGCTTGGCCACACATACACATGTATGTACACAGACACAGACAAATGCACACACAGGGACATATGCACACACATACGTACATACATATGCATATGTACATGCACACGCATGATCGCATACACCCACACACACACATTGTGGCTCATACTTTTGTTCTGTAGTTTATGTTTTTCCGCTCAGAAATTTGCCTCTTTGAGCTAGCTTGGCGTCATGGAGAGTTTGCGGTGACTGGGACAACTGAGTTGTACATAACCTATGAATCCTACATAAGTGACTTCAGAAGACAGAGCACAGTCGGCACCCTGTGACATAGATCAAGAAGCGTAAGAAACACAGATCGAGACGCGGTCCTGGAGAGCCACAGCGTCTGCAGGCTTCTGCTCCAGACAAGCACTTGTGTGAAAGACTGAACTTAGCACTGTCACCATTGAGATAATTTACTGTCCCTCTCTGACTTAGTGGTTTATAAGTCTCCTGGATCTCAGCCATTGTGGACCACGGCTGGGTATTCCTAAAATTAATAAGATTACTGAGCGACAGCTGTTACTTCATTGTGGAGTTCACAGCTCTCATGACCGTACAGTGACACTATGTTAAGTAGGGATGGGGGCAGAGTCGTGGGAATGGGAGGGAGGGGTGTCTGTACCAGGGTCTTGCCCTTGTAGGCCTCTGCGGTGGTGACGGCACGCCGACGGCGGACATGGGCGGAGCTTGTGTTGCGCAGGAAACCCAGGAGCTCCGGTGTGTCCTGCAGGCCGGATATCTGTGGGGGGAAGGGAGACGGAAGCTGAAGGACACTGTGCTTCCCAGAATTTACGCGCAGACTCACACAGACATAGAAAAGCACCTGTGTGAATACATAGCAACACACACTGTCCACATCAGGAGAGATGTCTAAACGTCCATCCAGCTGGGCAATCTAATGCTCACCCCCACACCTATTAAAATACATTGGCCATTGGCTACTTTATTAGGTACACCTGCTCATTAATGCAAATAGCCTGCTCCTCCAAACAGCAAATCATGTGGCTGCAACTCAATATATAAAGAAGGCAGACATGGTGTGGAGGTTTAGTTGTTGTTTGACCAAACATTAGAATTGACAAGACTCATGATCTAAGCAACTCTGACTGTGATATGATTGTTGGTGCCAGACGTAGTGGTTGCAGCATCTTAGAAATAGCTGCTCTTGCCCTTCTGGGATTTTCACTACAGTCTATAGAGTTTACAGAGAATGGTGCAGTAAACAAAAATCATCCAGCGAGTGGAAGTTCTGTGTCTGAAAACACCTTGTTAATGACAGATGTAAGAGGAGAATGGGCAGACTCATTCAAACTAACAGAAAGGCAAAAATGCTCAGATAACAGCTGTGGTATGTGCAGAGGGGCATCTCTGAATGCACATGTCGAACCTTGAAGATGATGGGCTACTGCAGCTGAAGACCATGCCGGGTTCCACTCAGTTAAGAACAGAAAGATGATCCTACAGTGGCAATGTGATCACCAAAACTGTGTGACTGAAGATTGGAATATTTGAAAAACATCTGGTCTGACAAATCTCAGTTTCTGCTGTGACATGCAGATGGTAGGGCCAGAATTTGGCATAAACAGCATAAATCCATGGATCCATCTTGCCTTGTGTCAACAGCGCAGGCTGGTGGTGATGGTGTAATGGTGTGGGGAATGTTTTCTTGGCATGCACTGTTCATGCCTTTATGGCCACTGTCCACCCTTTGTCAAATGGATACTTCCAGCAGATTAATGCGCTGTGTCAATAAAGCATGCACCATCTCAAGCTGGTTCCACAAACACAACAGGGACTTTATTTCAGTGACCTGTACAGTCCCCAGATTCCAATCCAATAGAGCACCTTTGGCATGAGGGGGAATAGGTTTGCAGAATGAATGTGTCGCAGAAAAATATGCAGGAAATATGAGATGCTATTAAGTCAGCATGGACCCAAATCCTTAAGGAATGTCTCCAGCACCTTGTTGAATCCAATCCTTTTGCATCCAGGCTGTTCTGGATGCAAAAGGGGTTCCTACCTGGTACTAGATACGTGTATCTGTAATAAAGTGGATACTGATTATATATATTTATAGACTCCATTTTGCACATTGAAGCTTATAGTTTGCTGTAGCCATGGCAGCCTGCTCCTTTCAGTCTTCTGTGCTTATAATCTCACATTTTTTAATTCTTGACTCAACAGAAACTGCAATTGCAGTTGTCAACAACAGGTTCCCATAGAAGACCAGTAATTAGGCCAGCTACAGTCGCATTAAACGTTACACAAAGAAAGATAATGGAAAAAAAAGTAGGAACTAAGGGAGACAACCTGGCTCTGAATCACTGGAATGAGGTACAGGCGTTCTGGAGAAGGGTAACTGACCTGAAACACATTAATTAGACCTTATTAACTGGTTTTGTAAGGTGTCTTTGATATTAAAGTTATATAAAATTCGTTTTGCCTGTTCAAATGTTGGGGAAATCTAATGATATACCTTTTTTAGCCTGGCACCCCACTTGAAGATTTTTGTGCAGTGCAACTGACCTACTTTGATTCAAGGATATTGATTCTCTTTGGTTTAGCAAAGCAGTTTGGCCAATAAATGGACTGACCTTGTGATCGCTCCCTACCAATGGCTCCCATCACTTTATCTTTTATCTTTACAGGAGCTCGCCCCCTGCTGTGACCTGCTGGTATGACAGCAAATGAGATTACAGTTGGGAGTTTATTGATTCCAGACTGCTAGCCTGCATAATTGAGCAAAGGCCTGAGAAAAAGCCCTGCTCCTTCTTGCTGCCTGGGGGTTCCGAGCCTTATGACCGGTCGGTTTAGGGAGGGTAAATGCGATCCTGACCCTGAGGTTGGACCATAACTGCTATGAGGTCAGCAGTGGTGGTGTGACAGTGGCTCAGCCCACGCAATTGATAACAGAGTCAGGAGAAAAGGTCATGCTTTAACCTTTGCAGTGATACAGTCTGCAGGGCACCAGCAGTAAACGCACAGGCCTGCCACAAGATCAAAGCTGCTTCTGCTGGGTAATCCCTACCCATATTTCATTTATTTATTAAAGCGACATTCTAGCATTCCGCCACAACACACGGTATATGAATCCTGGGGTCAGAATCGCTTACAATGACTTTGAACTGAATCTAAATCCCTCTGTTTTGGTTTATACAACCCCTGTGCAGGAAACTGCAGTAATGATGACTATTCAAATACAAACAAAGAACAACATCCGTCACTGTAATAACAGGTATGAAGGCCGACTGCATCAATAGCGACGAAAAGTTTCATTTTACATGGGTAAGCAGCAATGGGAGACCTCTCCTTTTCTTCTTCTCTGTTCTTCTCTTTGTGTCTTTCTAAGACATGGCTCTTTCATCTCTGAACAGTATTTTTCCAGAAGTAACAAAGAGTCTTCTCGCTCTCCCTTCTCCATCACCCCCCTCAACCTGCATGGTCACAGTTCAGAAACCCCATCTGTACCCTGCTGGACAGGGGCATGAGAACAGGTAAACCCTGAAACCCTGACACAGAGAGAGGAAAGTCTACACCGACCATTATATTCTCAGCTGTGTTTACCCAGAGTTCATAGTTACAGAGGGAGAATAGCCTACAACTGGCACAATCAGCCATTTGCCCAGAGTTCCTGGAATATAGGGAAGTTATCAAATGACACACACTCTGCTGCTCTACCCAGGGTTCCCTAGTACTGCGGGAAGTCTACAACCAACACGGTTGGTTGTAGTTGGTTGTCTCGACTGCATTTAAGAAGAGCTTGGTTACAGAGACCCCTTATACCACATTGACACCCACATTTACTATTCACATTAGAGACAGGAAAGATTGCTTTCTGCTCATAGCTGCTCATTAGTGCACAAGACATGTGACCTGAGAAAGAATACACACACAATTTTAAAAAATTCAGGAATGAACTGTGGCCAGCTGAGACAAGGCTACATAAATTTGGTCTCCAAAAACAAAAGACATGGCTGTGAGATTTTGCTACCTTGTATTGATAGGTGCTGAAAAGAGATGAAAACTATCTATAAATGAAAACACCCGAACCAGAAATCATTTTAACATCACTGGTCTGATTCAAAACTCTTGGCAAATCCAGTGACTGAAAGTTTTGGATGGTGTTGGGGGAAGTTAGCGGTGTTTATGGCCGCACCGGGTTGGGCCTCACACTTAATCCTGAACTTGAGATTCCACCAGGCCTCTAAAATTTCATTTGACACCAATTATTTTGCTAATGCAGAAACAAAATATGGCCAGTCCGTTTTGGCAGAAGTGCACAGAAACAGAGGAGGTAGAAGAGGGTGAGTTAGAGGGATGATTGGTTGCCTTACAATATCAGAAATGGCCACCATGCTTTCCAAAGCAAAAAGAGACCTGCAATCAACAAGCAAATTTTTTTAAACCTTTGCGTCTTCTGGTGTGATCTAAAATGTTGGGAATTAAAGTCAAAACAACACAAAGCAATGACAGACTCTCTCTTTCAAACTTTTAAATCTATTTCTCCTGTGTATACAGATTCAAGACTAGGGAAGGAACTGATGAATTTGGCTGCAGCTCCAGGTTTATGCAGACCTGCTATTCTGGGAATGACTGAGACAGCGTGTAGTCCTTGTGCATGGTCCTGACTGCGAACACTGATGGGGACTCGGGATGGGGTCCAGTCCTCAACCCCCTGCCCCGCAGCTAGCAGTGATGGATGGGCAAAGGGGCCTACCTACCTCCAGGTCTAGGGGGTTGAGTGTGGAGTTGGCCTTGCACGTCACTGGGCCATCAGTCTCAATCTCCAGAGCGTACAGGAGGTGCTCATCTTTATAGCGGCTGGGCCAGCCCACCTCCAGAATCGTGCTTCTGATTGCGCTCGGACCCTTATTGTGAAGCTGAGGAAAAAGAGGGCGATGGAAAAACAAATAGTCCATGGGCCTCACTCACAAACCTTTTCTTAAATTATTCTTATTTTTGTTCTTAAAAATGTTCCTATGAAAACCCAATATGGGATTCATGACGCATGTGCAGACCTTTGTTTTCGTGCGTATCCCAGGTGTATGAGATGATGAATGCTGACTGTATGTAAATTTTATGCACAATCCTGTTCATGTGATTAACATGAGGAAACAGCCATGCACAAATACAGATAAGAAAAAATGACGAATAATGAAATGTTCTTGGAAAAGTTCTTATACGCATTTTACAATCAAATGTGATCGTACACATGCTTCGTGAATGAGGCCCAATGAGTGGTCAGTGAGGAGCCATTCAGAGAAAGAGAGAGAACGAAAAAGCGAAAGTGTCAATGAGGAGCCACTGAGAGAGGGAGAGAGTGTCAGCGAGGACTCGGTAATGGAGAAAAACTCTTCTCTGCCAATAATTCATGTAACAGTGTTTACTCTGCAGTAATCCTTACCTTTATTAAGTGACTTCATTAGGAGCAATCTCAGCCAACTACAATGAGTGAGAGAACCTCAGGACTTGAATCCAATCCAGCCGTAATAGATTCATTGCTCTAACAACTGCGCAACAGTTGGCTGCTCCCTTGATCTGTTATTAAATGCTATGCATTTGATCTGCTTAGCAAAGACCCTTATCCACACCAATTTACAAGCTCTTGCTGGACATTTTAAGCATTTATGGAAATTTATATTTACTGCCGAAATTCACGCCAATTTAATACCCTGCTCAAAGGTTTGCATAATAGATTGTGCCAGAACATGCAATCTTCTGGAGCCAAGTAATTCCCTAGCCCATGTCTGACTTGTCTGAGAAGTCTAATGCACAGCATTGCTTATAAAAATACAAAGTGTGGTAGGCTATTATTTCTAGTCACAACAAAACTACTGTCCGTACATAGCATATATGTGTGTACATGAGCAATGATCTTTCTGAGTTCCTGACCTTGCTGTTGAGAATCTTGGGGGAAAAACTGGCTGCCGCTAATGTGAAACAGCTGTAAAAAAAAAAGCTGCTAAAATTATAGCGAAGTGAAACAATTATTAGCCACGGGATGCACTCAATTAATCACAGCGCTTCTCTCCACAGATTCGGTTCCAGCGCATATCAAAATGAAATCTCAAACAGCAACTTGGAGAGGAACTTATTATTTACGAGCAGGGAAATAAAAAAACAGCTTTCGCGTGCGATAGCTGTCCTTTAAAGGGGAAGGAGGCGGTGAACGGGAAGGCTTTGACGGCTCGGTCTGGTCCCCAGGGGCAAGGCCGCAGTTCGGGGTAAGTTAATCCAGACGAGAGACGCTACTTGAAAGGCGGGAGGGTGACTCTAATGGGGGAACACTGGCACCATTAGGGCCATTACCGCGTCCGGAGAGGAGCGCTGGCGTATCTCCTCTGACAGGTACGGGCCCCTGCTCTCTCTCACCCCGCCGCAGGTAGGCCTCTCCGGCTCTTGATGTTACCCCGGGATCTAATTTAAAGCGCCCTTCGTGCGCCTCCACCTTTTATTGTCCGTAATTACTGCCAGCGCGCTTGCCTTTGATCAGACGGCGTCCGGCGTGTTTACTGGGGCTTCTGATTTTACTGAGAGAGGAGGGGCGACTGCTGTTTTATTTTATTGTTGTTTTTTTGTACCTTGGCACTGTTGTTTTTTCCCCCCGGACCAATGAATTATTCCCACATGCTAATTATTTTATTCACCACCCCGTGGCCACAGTCACCAGAGGCTACAAGCTACGCAGCATCCCCTGTTTGGCTTCTCCCACTGTTTCTCTTTCCGATGGGTTCGCTTTGGGGGACCCGCTCAGGTATGTGAGGTGACATGCCCAGCTTTGGTGCTGGTCGAAGCGGATAGTCGTTACACACTGCTGAGGTGCGCTAGGCTCACTAGGCTCCGCCCATTCCCTTGCAGGCTATGCCGCCCCATCGCGGCTCTGGAGTTCATTACGCCTCAGCGGTGAGGCTGTGTGCTTCATTAACGGGTTTTACAAGCAGAGGAACCGTATCGTCATTTGTCCAACCGCTCTGGACCTCCCCCTCCTTTGAAGAGTAATGTGAGGTGGGGGATAAGGGCCCATGGGCTAAAGTGGGAGCCTCATTTGGTGACTGGCTTCTTTTATAAGCGCTGACCAATGCCGGCAGGGGGGCCAGCAAAATCTTTTAAAGAAAGAAGCATGCTATCGCACCCAATTATGCGAGGCTGTAAGTACCGTATGACATATGATGTTGTAGGGAGCGACACGTGTCATGCGGAGAGACCACAAGTGAGGTCACTGCCTGCTCTGGTGCATTGCATCCGCATTTCTGCAAGCTGGATTTTAGCTGGCTCCTATTTTAAAAGGCTAAAAACTTCCACATTTTACACACAAAGGCCAAAAGCACCTTTAATATGGGAGATTAAAACTATGGCTATTTAAGACCCTCAGTGCTCCTACACCTACAGCTAGGATAGTTGTTTTGTAGTTTTGCAGTAGTTTTGTAAATTACATTTTTTAAACCTAGATAAAGTAGTCCATTGGAGGGGACGGTGTATCAGGCCACAGTACAGTGCCTGTGACACAGACATAAATCCTGTAGTAGAACAGTGGTTAACAGTGGCCTTGAGAGCTGAGTAAGGTGCTGGTGGCCTGCAGAATAGTAGGAATGGTCAAGCTTGTAGAACAGAGCAGATGAGAGTCAGCAGGAAGTACAGTGCAGCCCTATCCATGCTGAGTAGAGGGAATATCATGCATACATAGGAGCAATGGATCAGCCCTGTAGGACAGTGCGAGGTCTGGGTACCTCATAGATTACTAGGAATGTGAGGGTGGAGTGTGAGCATGGACACTTTGCAGATTTATAGAAACAAATATGACAGCCCTGTGAATGCTGCATGTTGTTTAGGTTCCTCATACATCCACAGAAACATCACAGCAGCCCATATGAACGCATTGTGGGGGTGCTGTATCTCACAGATTTATAGGAAGAGGGCATCATCCCTGTGAAGGCATGCTGGGGTCGTTGTATCTGACAGATTTATAGGAAGAGGCCATCAGCCCCATGAAGGGATTTTGGGGCTCGTTGTATCTCACAGATTTATAGGACAAGTGTAAAGACCGTTTGAAGGGATCGTGGGGGCGTCGGTACCTCGTAGATGTGCCGGACCTGGGGGCCGATGTCCTCCTCCTTCACGGGCTTATCTTTGGGCTCCCAGCGGGGGAAGGGCAGGATGATCTGAGCCGGGTGTGACACCCTAGGAAAAGCCAGTCAGCGTGTAAGAACATCAGGCCACTTCAGCGCCAAGCACAACTCGCACACCCCCCCAAACCCCCCCTCCCGCTCCCCTACCACGCAGACTCCTCGACGCATTTGTCTCCGCGCCGTGCGGCCCCCGGGCCATGGGGTAACACAGAGCATCTGTGTCCGAGACTTTGAAGTGAAAGTGTTTGTTTCCCCGCGATCACATGGTCAGGTTTCAGCAGTCTCCAATGGGGAGGACACTAGCTGGGTCGTGTTGGCTCATGTGTTGACAATTAGCCGTGCTCTATTCTTAGAAGCTCGCGGCCCTCTTTGGCAGTGCTGCTCGCAACGCGCTGGTCTGGTCCCATTGTGTCCTGTGACTTTCCTCATGAAAACACGTTTTCTACAGGCATGGACACTTAACATCTGCAGCACTGTGACACACATTCTGTGTCAGGAATGTCCAGACTTCTAAAAAGAATTTGTTCTTCTATCACAATTAACTGCAAGTGAATTTGCTTCCTTCTCTTAATGAATCCCAAATCCTGAATGAATTGGCAGATTTACAAGGATTGTGTCGGTTTGCCACCTGTGACCCAGCCCAGGGTGTTCGGAGGCCTTCACATAATGAATCAATGAATGACCGATGAGCAGCAAGATTCATGGGGGCAACCAAAGACCTTGTACTCACCCACGTATGTCAACGTGCGCCTTTGCCAAGATATTCAGCACCAGGCTCACTGGGTTGCTCTTTGAGTTGTCTTTGTTGGAGCTATGAAAACAGACACAATAATTAATTACATGCATAACCAAGATATCTTCAGGCAATGCAAAAAATGTATTTGTTTTATTAGTTTTTTGGGCGTATTTGTTTTGGGTTGGAAAGGGGTGGTGTGCAAAACCATAATTTCTTCAAAAAGACATAACTTTTGAAAAATACATTTTTATGAAAGAATGACAAATCAGATGAACTTTGGTTCATTTGCTAATTGAATATACACAGTAAAAACAAAAAGAAAATACCATTTTATCAAAAGTTTATGCTGTATTGTGAATGTACTGTCATCCTGCAAATATTGCTGTAATTATTGGTCAGGAGGTTGGGCTTGCCAGCTCAAAAACTGGCTTCCTGAAATTGAAACAACTTTATGGCATCATGTTGGACTGTGAATTCAAAGAAATCCAGCATTTTAAGTTCCCTCCTGTTGCATTTGAAGAGATGGCACAAGTAGATACAGTTTGGTCTGACATTCACCTCAACAATTTGTCAGGGCTCATCTTAAAAGCTGTGTTTCCACAGCAGTAACATGCGAGCTAAACAACAGGCAGTGTAATCAATGTTCAAAAAACTGCATAGCAACACCACAGTGTACTTGCAACGCATTATAGGAGCTCAGCACCTCAGTATACAAGTTCAGCAGGTCAGAGAACCACGACAATGTGAGCGCCCTCAACTTTTCAGAAGAACTGGTCATCTTTGATTCTTTTTTTTTTACATAATTGCAAGACAAGGGAAAGTCCCTGCCGGTAAACAGGCACCACTGTGAAACAGACATTAAAGCTCCTGCCAGGCGTCTACACTTCAAAGTGGGCATTTCAGACCCCGCGCTCAGAGAGCTCGATGCATTCTAATGCACTGAGCAACACACTCAAACACAAAACATGTGGTACGGATGTCTGCTGGCTGGCCAACAAATTCCTTCTAACGAGGTGGCAAAGGGCAGACTGTGCGGCGCAGTCCGCAGGGCAGCCGGATGCCAACCCGTATACCAGTTCCACCCGTGTGCTGGGGGGGGGGGGGGTTTCCTCACCATGGCACTTTCTGTTCTGGGATCCTCTATCTGTAACGCTCTCTGCTTTCTGCTTTCCCCCTCTCTGAGGATGGACTATCTGCTTGGACTTACGTAAAATTCAGAAATCTGAATGTTTGCAATGAGAATATCCTTCAGACTTCAATTCAGTATGTAGCTGAACCACACTGCTGTTAGAAATGATAATAAACAATGTATATGTAGATAAAAATGGTTTAATTAAAGAATGTTACATTTGCCTTGGAGAAGCGCATTTTTAAAAAAAAGCTTCAGGGTGTTAGAGGAGGAGAGCACAGTGAAATCAAATATGAAGCTTTGAATCATTACCTTTGATTTGATTTGATTTATTTGCACTCATCATATAAAAATTACAAAATAGAACAGATACACTTACTTAAAACAATACAAGGAGGGCTACTGTAAAAAGTGAGATGTTAAAATGAGGAACAAATTGTGAAGTATTGAGTGCAAAGATTACCCATTAAGCCAGCAATAGCTGGCTCATTTTCGATGGGGTCCTAGACTGGACTATTGTCATAATTAAATATACAACAAATATACAAATCTGGATCTCTACATTAAAATAGGTCCACAATACAAAGACACGCACGCGTGCGCGCACACACACGCAGCATCAACAACAACAGTCAACAAGGGTCACTGGGCAAGGAGAAAGCGCTTTAAACGATATTTAAAACCTTGGATTCATTTAGACAACAAGGCATGACACACAAATGGAAGAACCCGGAATGATGCCTGAGGTGTGAGATAAAGAGCGTTCAGGCAGCAGGGCTCCCATGAGTCAAACGGCTCGGACGCCCAGCCCCGCTCTAACCTGAGGGACACGACAGACACAATATCGCCCTCCGCGCTTAATAACACCTCGGCCCCGACACCTGGATTCTATCTGCGCGATTCTCTTTCTTTTTCGGCGCAAAAATCAATATCGTCGGAACATGTGGCCAACATTAGCCACCTGGAAAATTTTACACTGAGACATTCCCCCCCTGATACGCTGCGAATGAGCTCACGGCTCACGGCGCGCGTCGAAGAGGAAGCGCCACTCGCGTTCGCTCTCGCGCCCAAAGCCCGCTGTTCAATCCGCCCTCGGAGCGCGGCGGGGGGGAGGGGTGCCGCGCGGACGCGCGAGGGAGACCGCGTTCCCTGCGAGCCGCGCCGCTGTCCTCCCTACGCGGGCCGAGAGCCTCTGGGAATGTTTCCGCTGGCCCATTAATCACATTAGCTGGACGCGGATCACAAACGCACAGCTAATACTACAAAGGATCAATGTCTTTGTTAAAACAACACATCTCCGCTCTCGTGCGTGACCCCGTGGTCTTGCAGGGGATTTGGACCCGGTGATTAAGCCCTGCAGGACGCTGGCCCTTCTTCCAGCGCTCAGTTCCTCTCTGTGTCTCCTGGCTGGCGGATGCCCTGAGGCCTTAGAGAAAACATCCCTTCCCAGAAACATCCTCCCGCCGCGTGTTTATGCTCGCACACTCCATGACCAGGCCCAATTATTTAAGAAAAGCTATTATCATGCAAATGATGAACTTTAAGAACCTTTGGGAAACTGTATCTGGAAGACTAACAAGCCTGATATAATAGCAACACGGCAACGTGCTAATTTCCTGTGTAATTTTGTATACTGTTTCAAATCCATAGTGATTGATACGCAAACTCGCGCTAAACTTAGCCTTCCCACGCCCACGCACGTGCATATGCCCTTATCTCTGTTTCAGCTCGTCAGAGGAACAGACTGCTTGCTTTATCAGGCACATGTCAGGAGGAAATATAACATATGGTGCTGCTTGGCTGTTTTTAAATTCTTTTACCCTAAATCACTGGCCTTCAGACTGAACCATAAACAGCACCACTGACGTTGATCATGTCAGGATATAGACACACAACATTGCTTTCCCGTTGTTTGTTTTTGTTTTTTTTGCTCCTGTGTAGTTTTTTAAAATCATTATCTAAGCACAGGGCAAAGTGCAAGGAGAAAATGCCACAGTTACAAACGCTGGGCCCATCTCCTGAGCCCAATATGTCTTACCGTGTCTTGGTTTCCTGTTTTAACATACTGTCTCCATTTCTACCATGAGAGCCAGGCACAAATCGCAGAAAAAAAAAATGAATCAAAATGGCGCTGGCCACAGACTGCCAGGAACTGTTATTCAGGCAGCAGCAAACTGCTGGAAACCTCCAATGCTGATGAATTTACCAGGGTACCAGGCCTGAAGCCCCGTCATCATTAAAAGCCAGTGTAGTACTGGCCAGCCTGAAAGTCTATACTTGTAAAAAATAGGCCGTATGCTGCGTTGTAGGAGATGGATGAGAAGAATGTTAAAGACGGGACAAACTATCCAGCAGGATGATAGGGGAGTGCTGAAATAGCCCTGGCTGGGTGCTCACGAGGACATTTAGACACTGTTTAGGGTGGGGGGAGGGGCTTGTCCTCTCACCTCTGGATTTGTAGGTCGAAGCCAATGTGGGGGCCCACCTCCTCCAAGCGCTGAACAGAGAAACGAAGGCCCACTGACAGCTGGGGAGTGGTGGAGAGAGAGAGAGACAGAGGGAGAGACAGAGGGAGAGAGAAAAATAATTAGTTTGTACATGTATGTACTTGTGGACAATGTTCTGGCATCACAATTTTGTTTGTTATGACAGTTAAGCTCCACTCGAATTTGAGAAAGGGGGAGGAGAGAGGGGGAACACATCAAAGAGCCAGCCAGTGACATCTGCAAGTGGTCAGAGCAGGAGAACAACATGCCACCACTCCCACCTTCAGCATCCAGCGCCCAACACTGTCGCACGGTTCCCTCCTCCCTCAGTTAACTCAACTGGACCATCACGTTGGCCCAACCCCTCCCGCCACCCCCTTAAACTTTTTTCACAAAACTGTAGTTCTGATGAGACTGAGGAACATAATTTGACTTCATTTAAGATGAAGGACCCCCCTTTAAATGTGGCCACTCGCAGAGACCCTCAAAGAAACCAAGCAAAGCTTTTTGTCTTGTGTGTCTGTGTAATTTTGGAACACCACAGACCAAAAAACAGGGATTTCAAGGTGCCTCTCTAACACAGACCATGTGGGGGTAGTTTGTTATTTTTCCGTTGATAACGAGATTCAGAGTTATCTAATGAGCAACAGGACAGATATTGAGCGGGAGCCTGCAAATTAGGAACCCGGGGGGAACCTTGCAACAGCTACAAAGTCACTTTATTACAAATTTGTTTGAGTAACAAGTGTTGTAAAACTTTTAAGAGAAAGACCATTATAAGGGTTTTGTATGTATAAGCTCACAAAGACTATTGTGGTTTTAGTCTTTGTGAGTTTATACATCACAAATTCTGAGAACTCAAATTCAGAATATTTGTGGAAAAACGTATAAAATTGCTTAAGGGTGCAGCAGGTATTTCATCCAAGAGTGCTTAAGAAATCACTTGCAAAACATTAACAAATTTTCACTTGAGCCCCCTCAATGAACTCCAAATTTCCAGTCAGCTTCTTCCCCACAGATGGCCAAAAAGGAAAGGGATTGTAATGGCTCAGAGAATACCTTGATGACCTTTTCTGGAACGATTAAAGTAACACACATGTCTGCTCTGCTGCCAGAGTCTTCGTTTGCATGCCTGTGACCGGTGATAACCACGTAGCTTTGCAGCTGCTGAATGAGGGAGCGAGGCACAGGCCAGGAGAGAGCTGCTGACCCCGTGGACTGACCTGGCCTGCCTGAGACACTAACAGGCAATGGCAGCAGGCCTGGTCTGCACTCTCTGACCCACTCTCTAAGCTACTCCCTCATCACTCCCTGGCCCACTCTCTTTTCCCTGTCCCACTCTCTAAAGCCGCGTTTCCACCAAAAGTACCCGGAACTACTTTTCAAGGAACTAAAAGGTTCCTTCAGCCCATGGTTGTCTGCGTTTCCACCGCGGTCTAATGTCCCGCGAAGATTAGGCAAATATGCCCACTGACGTATGAAAAAGCGACGTTGTCGTCGGTCCATCTGTCCTATGATTTCTTCTGCAACCCCATACTACCACCAAAGTAGCCTACATTATTTTCTAATAACCAGGACAGCCCGGAGGGGTTTATTCCACAGGCTACCAACAATGACTGTATATGGTTACTTTTGTATTTATTGATTTTTATCGATTTAATCACCTGGAATTTAAATATTCTTCTGCAGCCGTTTGGGCATATTTTACCGTTGTCAAGCAAAACTGTCGTTGGTAGTTGAACTTGGACCGTTGTTATGCAACAAATAGGATATAACAGGCCAATAGTCAGATTGTAACTGTTTTATATATCCTCTCAAACACATTCATTATGTTTTTATGCGAACATTCACTTTCATGTCTTGACATCCGAGGCGACAGAATGCATTCACATTTCCAATATAACTGGCAACAACAGCAGAAAACATGCACACGTTGTAAACAATTTGCAGTTTGATTACTTTCTCATCGTCAATTCCATATAGGCTAATCGCAAAATGACAAGAATAGAACGAAAACTCGGACTTGCATGAAAATTTAAATTAGCAGTGGTACAGCCACCGTTTGCTTTCCTTCGAAGTTACTGCTAGCCGAGCAGCGAAGTGTGCCCTCCAGATGCGAACCATGCACCATAAATTAGTCCATCACCAATGTGAATTACGCAGAACTACCGCATACCTCACATAACTGTATCAAAAGTTTTGAATCAATTACAACGGGCTAACAAAGAAAATCCGGAAGAAAATATTCAGCAACCGAATTAATCCGTTTGAATGTTTTGGTACATAATATGCTGTCCCAGCACGAATGCTTAGCATTTTATAAAACTAATACTAAAGCAAGAAAAGAACAGAAGAGCACACGTTATAATTCCAAGACGTTGGTAGGCTATAACCAAAACTGGGCTACTGCGCCGCATAACATACAAGTTTGATTTGAAGTTATTATGAAAATTAATTGGTTTGCGGCTGCATATTTTTAAACATGGCGGTTGAAAATAAATACAAAAAAATGCTGCGAGTACTCGACCAATCAGAAATGTTCAGCGCTGCAAGCTCCACCCAAAAGGTTCCTGTACTTTTGGAAAGTACTACCCCCCGAGCAGGGACTTTTTTGGGGGTAAAATAAAGCCCCCGGAACTAAATTTAGACCCTAGTTCCTGCGGTGGAAACGCACTGAGTTCCTCAAAAGGTTCCTAGTTCCGGGGTATAGTTCCTGCGGTGGAAACGCGGCTTAAGCTACTCCCTCATCACTCTCTGACCCACTCTCTTTTCCCTGTCCCATTCTCTAAGCTACTCCCTCATCACTCTCTAACCCACTCTCTTTTCCCTGTCCCATTCTCTAAGCTACTCCCTCATCACTCTCTAACCCACTCCCTTTTCCCTGTCCCACTCTCTAAGCTACTCCCTCATCACTCCCTGACCCACTCTCTGAGCTATTCCCACATCACTTTCTGAGCTGCTCTCTGAACCACTCTGCGAGCTGCTCAATGATTCACTCTGTGAGCTGCTCTATAGTCCACTCTATGAGCTCTTTTCTGGTCCACTCTACAAGCTTCTCTCTGATCCACTCTGTGAACTGCTCTATGATCCAATCTGTGAGCTGCTCTATAATCCACTCTGTGAGCTCATCTCTGGTCCACTCTGTGAGCTGCTGCCTGGTCCGCTCTATGAGCTGCTCTATGATCCACGCTGTAAGCTGCTCTCAGGTCCACTCTGTGAGCTTCTCCTTGAATAACACCATTTGACTCTACGGCCACAGACCAAGGGGCATTTCATCAGCCCGTGTGCTACCCTGGCTGAGTTATGAGCTCAGTCGTTACCGCGTGGAATTGGACACATCTGTGCCGCCGCTGCGGCAGCTGGCTGGCTGGCCGGCTGCTCTGTCCGTACGGTAGACAGGGTTTACACAGCAGGACCGGCTATTTTTAAATTCCATACTTCACATGGACCTTTCTTTAGACGCACAGAAACTCAGGGGGGTGGCTATTTCAGGGCTATAAAACTTAAGGCGGTAGAAAAAGGCCTAATGTCTGCTCAGTCGACACAGCAGAATGATCATAAAACCATGCCTAATATTTAATAACTCCGAAACCATTCGACTTGAGAAACCTAGACTGATGTGTAGGGAGCTGTGCCCCCAGCTGGTTTAAATTTCTGTCTCATACATTGAAATATACGTTTATAAGAAGGTGCCAGCATGCATTTCTGTGCCAGCGATGAAAGATATATTGAATCTATTCTCTATCTACTACCAGAATTTGTCTATTATTAAATTTTTTTTTTGTTCCAGGGTTCTTTGAGGTAGAGGTATTCTCTAGATTATTCTCAGGAAAGAACAGCTACCACACTTGGCAGACTCTACACTGATGAGTAAAACAAGCACATAGGCCCTATTTCTTAGAACAAAGTTTCTTCCCTAGGTGATACGACAGAACCATCAAAGTTGTCTGTCTTTTTTTCCCCAGAGGTCCTGTGGATGTTTCCAGTAAAATTTCATGCAGCGTGCTGATTTTGCGTAGAATTACTGACGCCAGGCTGGACAAGGGAGGGGTGGATGGGGGGTGGATGGGGGGGGGGGCAGTGTCGCCATGTTGTCCTCGCTCTCTGCCCCACATTAATTCACACCATCTTGTATTAACCCCTTCCGCGAGTGACGCGGGTCTGCCGAGACCCCATCTACAATCTGGAAGATGTTAGCGTGTTGATTTTCATCACCGTGTTCACTATACTGCCAAATCCCTACAAAGTCCATCTGTAGCTGTACAGTAACATTCCTTCTAATTACGCCAAAGTGCAATCCAATATGCTCTGCTTAGGATGAAAACAGGCCTCTGACTCACGGTATACTTTGTTGATGCTCCTTTGACTAGTAATGGACCGGGTTTCTCCCCTTCTGTTTACAAGCCACTTTGCGCATTTTAAAGGTGCCCTGTGAAACGCATTCGACTTTGATTTACTACCTCCCTCAAACCTGTTGCACTTTAACCATACGCATCGTACAGCGTGACCCCAACTATCAATCTTTCAGTCAGGCACTTTTTAAAATCCCTGAGGTGTTTCTCTCGTGTTTAGGAATTGTTACACACGTAGAAGCAGGGAAGTTCAATTTTAAGGAGAAAACTTGCCCATACAGTGTCAGTGTCAAAGCTGCTACACAACTTACTCTGTTTCTGAGCCAGCCTCTATCAACACAGCCTTAAAAAAAACTACACAAAGTAAGAGGTAAGGGGGTACATCTAATCCCCTCCGAAACCCCCACCGCAAACACCCCCTAATTACACATACATTACAATTAAATTCTTCTGACTGAACACACACACTGCAGTGAAAAATGAGCAGCCTCCTCAAACACGGCAGGGACGGCAAGAATTTGTTTTTCGATGGTGAAACAACCGATTCCTGGATGGCGGGTGAGGGAAGGCTACAGGGACGGAAGCTATCCGCAGGGCCAGAGACGCAGCGCAGCTGCACCGAGTTCCTGGAACGTCAGAAATGTCACAGGAGCGGAGCCCAGGGCCTTAATGCTGAACAGCCCCCCCGTCGGAAGACGGCGCGGGCACGACTCTCGCGCGTCGCTGCGCACGATCCGGCGCTCCGCGACTTTAGCGGCGAGGCAACCGCGGGAGAGCGACCGCCGAACATACCAGCTGCGTCCGTCGTTAAAACCGTCAGGGTTTTTAAATGATGGAGCCCCCGCTTTGATAAACGCTTTCGGTTCTAATGGACATCACAAAGGGGAGGGAACCGTAGATCTTGGATTATTAATAGAAACGCGTTAAGATGGCTGGACTTCAGTTCCTGGGCATTTTTCCAACAGTAATTCTGGCCCGCAGCTCTGACAAAGAGCAGCAGACACACGCTTATTAATCCACATAGTGTTACACCCCGCACTGTCTCTGAGAGCGCCCATTACAGCCCTAATTAACGCGATACGCTGATACCCACTGGAACAGCTGGACCTCATAAAGGCCCACTGTCACTGCAATAAGATCAGAGACCCCAGCCCTCTGCTTCTTCTCCAGCCCTTTAAAGCAGCTAGGGACAAAAAACAAACCCGGAGGCAAATGAGTTGTTTTATCTTGGCATGCGGGAAGGGGGGGGAGGGGAGACTCTGTTGACCAGGAAATGATCCTCTGTGATCTTGGGCCATTCGTGCCGTAACCCTGCCTGTCCGTGTATTTACGCTTCTCTCAATGTGACTTCAGCTCCATTCCTCTTTTCAGGATTGCAGATATTTTGTTTTCCGAGCTCTGATTAGATGCTGGGTGAATGTGTCTCAGTTGCCTGGAAGCGTGGAATGTGGGGTAAAATTTGTGGGTTTGGGTGTAATGGCTCAGCACAGGAGGGCTAATATGAAAACTCACACTGCACAGGCACTGAAAGGCAAAAGCAGACTCCAAATGAAAGCAGACTCCAAAGTGCGTGTGCAGTTACTCTTGATACACAGTGGACTCGCAGTTTACATGATAGAATTCTATATTCATGACTTTGTGGTGGTGAAATTCGCTGATGATGTTCGGGAAATATCTGGAATGATGGTGAGGCGCCTGTGTGGTGTAGTGAGGCGCCTGTGTGCTCTGTGAGGACAGAGGGCTTCCAGGACCCCAATTCCCCAACCCCCCGAAAATGTGATAGCATAACTTATTCATCATTACAGTGTGCTGTGCGACTTTCACTTGAAACGAATGCCAATACCTTGTCTTCGCTCACGAGCAAAACCTACTGCTTCCACTAGGGGGAGCAGCGGGTCGGGCCCAACCTGCGGCTCGCCCACGCTAATGGCGGGAGTTGGAAGGGCCCTCACTTAGTTACAAAGCCTGCATTTCCTGTACGTGTCACGTGACGGCCGTGGCGGCTTTTCCATAGGCCTGTCTGCGGCGAGCTCTCTGGCTGACCCCCCCTCCCCTCCCGAGGGGACGTTCCTGGCATATAGACGAGACTCTGACAGTATTGATCTGCGAACGCTAAGCGATCCGTCACTGACAGACTCTATTGCCCCTAATGTATCCCGTTACGGGCCGCTTCCTGTTTGGAGAGTAAGGGGGGGGGGCTGTTTTCATGCGACACCTCCCCTGCCAGCCTCTGCCGCTGAAACAGAATTAGTGGTGAGTTAAGGGGAGAGAGGTCGGGCTTCGCCCCTTACGTTGGTCGCGGCCACCATGGGGTTCCCCAGGTCACACACCACCATCCTAGTGTCATTCTCCATCTGGTACTCGCAGTTCAGCCTTTGGGCAGCCTGGAAAGAGAGGGAGGGGCAAACGTGACGCGGTGAAATCGGCCTGCCGGTAATAATGCCATACATCACTGGGGCCCCTCGCAATCCGGCCCCATTCATTACCCGCCACTTCCTCCCGACCAAACAATGCCTCTTTCCCCTTTCCATTACGCCCGCTAACTCCGTCTCCAGCGACTGCTAATGCACCCGTGTAAATCATATTAAGACATGCTCTCAGCAAGGCAGATGCTGTCTGCCAAAAAATAATTATATTTAAAAAAGTTAGCAGAATTATACATGCAAGAGAGAGAGATATACTAATATAGCAAGGTAATAGCCAAAAGGTTGAATTAGTAACAAAGTGCTTCCTTTCGAGATAATATAATGCACCTGTACACCTGGCATTTCTCCTGTGAAAATAAATTAAGAAATAAAAGTCTGCATCGCCAAGACAAAGTTAGTTGAAACAAATGGAGGATTGTTAGCTTGAAATTGCTTAAGCTCAAAATAAAACTTCCTACATTAATCAGGCAAACTAATCAAGAAGTTTAAAGATTTAAAGACTAATTTTTGTCCTCCTCTGTGGCACATTCATGCTTGATCCTGGTAGACAAATGTGTAAAGAATGGTATTCACCACAGAAATATAATGAAACATGTAATGTAATATCAATGTAAGATTCCTTTCTCTTTCTGTTCTTAGTTCATAGTCTGTCTTTATGCATAATAGTCTTGCTAACATGGTAAACATGTTACGCAAAAAGTGGAAACCCCGGTTTAGAAACTCTGGTGCTGTTTTCCTGGCGGGCGCGATAGGAGCGCGACGCTAACATCGCGGAGAATGTCTGGTTTCGGGCCGCGGCTCGGCTGCGGGCTGTTTGGCTTGAAACCGTGCCTCGGCCAGTCAGACAGCCCGACTCTGCGCGGTGATCTAATTCCGCCGCGTTTGAGACTGAGCAGACGGCCCCCGCGGGGTGACACCGCCACAGACAAGGCGAAGAGTGTCCCAACTTGAACAGGGAAAAGAGGCCATTTACCATCCGCTGGATACCCTTCCCCGCTTAGAGGGGAGGCTGAGAACTCGAGGAAACGTTTCCACCCTGGGTCCCGGCATAACTGGACGGGAAGCCCCGGCTCTTTACATTCTGTTCCGCGGCAAAATAAACAGTTTAATTCGAAGCAGGGGGAACTGAAACGAGGGGAGCTCTGAAGACGCTCCGCAATCAAGAGCACATTAACATGCTCCTCTGTGTTTGCTTTAGGAGACACGGGGATCGCTAATAGCCTAGCATTAATTTTTCATGCTAATATTGTTTTATGTCTTTGGGCTGACTGATGAACTAAATGTCTGACAGAGAGGGTGAAGGAATGCTTTAAGAGGTACTGCTGAATATATAATTTGAGGTTGAGGGTAAAGTTTATGGAGGCTGATCTCAATACGGATTGGATGTGTGGGGGTGGTAGGGGAAGGTTGCCCAAGCCACTGTGTGAGGTTTTTTTTTCTTTTTTTGGGGGGGGGAGGGGGTCCTCAGGTCCGTACAACATATATATCATTTTGGGACAATCACCAAAACTACCCTCTGTGCGTGTGTGCTGTGGGGATGACTGACAGGAATTATTACCGGAATTAGCACTAGTACAGTGTATGTACTATGGGAATGATCATTTGAATTATTGATGGAGACTTCATGAACCACAAAATCTTTGCTAACTTGTTGTTATTATTGTTTGCTAACTAATTATTGATTGGATTACAGGAGCCAGTGAATATCGACCAATAGAGGTCTGACCCACCGTGGCGTCATCGCTACACAGGTGACCATTAAAACAGTGTGTGGATTCGGGAGAGTATCATTGGTGGCTATGAAGCGTGGTGGGTAATCACTGATCTCCAAACTGACTGGTTTAAAGTATGTTGTTTTTGTGACTGAAATTCAAACTTTCATTTCGTTTCAATTTCATAAATTCAAAACCTACTGGGCAAAATATGATTCAATATAGAATATCTGTCAGATTAAGGGAAGAGTGAGAAGAATCTTGTGCACACCTTCACCTTTCCTAGTTAGGTTAGGCCAGGCCAGTGGATCAGGGATGATGACCAAGCCAAGGCTGTGAGCAACGCATGGATGACGCCATCAGGAGATCTGCTAACAAAATGCTGTTCTTCATGTTTTAAATTTTTGGGTGTGGGTCATTACCTCTCGCCTGCGCTCCACCCCGATGTAATCGGCCTCCGGGGGGATGAGCACGTGCAGCTCCGCCTCATACGCCCCCTCGCCCAGGTTCGCCGCGTTGATGGTCAGCGTGACAGGGTTGTCGTCGCCGATGACCAGCTCCTCTCGGTCCCTGCGCAGAGCAGCGAAATCACTGATCCCTGCCACCCTCACCACGCTCCATAAGAGAACACACAGGCCTCCACTATGCAGGGCTGCAGCTATGCTTCTCAGGCCCCAGACAAAATATATTTGGAGGGACCCCCCCAATAAATTTTGTAAGAAATTAAAAATAGTTAAACCCACATCCTGGGCCCCCCTCAGGCCTGGGTCCGGGGCAAAGTTTCCCAGTTGCCCCCCCTATCTGTGGCCCTACGTCTGTGTTACTGCGCAAGGGCGGTCTGTAAACACTCAGTCAGGCCCTGCTCACAGACGCATTGCACACCGCGGCATCAACCAGATGTCATGCTATAATACACTTCAAATGCAGGCGCAGTATAAACAATGGGCAAATGTAACTTTTCCCCCAGAATCACGGAGGAGAGGGACAGAAGTTTCCTTTGTTCATTATTCTCCAACTAGTTACACATGTTCATTCGAGGCGACGTATTCTAAACAGAACAGCATTCGATTTATAGGATGTGGAGTTTCACATTCTTTCAGTAAATGTGGGGATCATTTGAAAAATCTGTTCTCGAATTTGACATATTGTACAGTTTTTCTACTGAAATGTTACGTTTTTCATGTTTCGTGTCCCAAAAAAACACTGCGCGGATAAATCTTTTTTGACAAGTAAGCCCCCTTACATTGTGGCGGAAAGCCGGAGGTCGGGGATGCACATGTTGTCCTCTCCGCAGTCCAGCAGAATGAAAGCCTGAGGGTGAGATCACATCCCCAAAGCCCCATGTCAGACCCCACTGAACAAACATGAGGGAGCGGATCACACAAAGACACATCTCGCTGTTACATGTGAGTTAACCAAGTCTAGGTCTGCTGAGGGTTTTGATCCGTGACATTCGCAGGCAAGCCCAGGGGACCTGTTGCTTCTTCAGGGGTGACATAGCATTCTGTTACAGACATTAAATCTATGCTACATAAGGAAGCTTCCCCACTTTGTTCAGGTTACATGCAGGGGAACAGTGCAACAGGTCTGTCAGCACCAGTGCAAACTGCCATTCCAGACTGCCTATTACTCCCAGTTCCACTTTAGAACCTTCCTCAGTCTTGTAGTGACTTACCTGCTCATGGATGAAGGACTTGGCGTAGTGGTCCAGGATTGGTCTAAGCGTCAGACCAGGAAGTGGGGAAGTCTCATCCAGGCTGTAGTTGAAAGCCATGCTGATGGGAGTCAGTTTGTCCCGAAACTCACTCTCCTCCTTTAAAGGGAGAGAGAGTGATGGTTTCTATTCAGAAAAGCCTACAGTATACTTGAAACAGTCTATTACCAGTTTTTAGCCTCACAATGCATTTGTTTACATTCAGTTTTTCCGGCAGTGTTTAATGTATGTTCTATCAATACACGATTTTGACATTACTGTGCAACTCCTGTTCCTAAAAGCCTGTTGCATGATAAATCAGTAACCTAGCCTGACTGTAAGACCTTCCCAGGCCGGCTCACGGCCTTGGACATGGGAAACAACCCGGGTTAACACTGTGTTACTAACACGGGTGGTATGCAGTGTCATTAACAGTTATTCATTTATTTACAGTTTTCCTGCACACTGCCCAGGGAGAGGACCAGTGGGAAACGAGCATTATGTGAAATATGCTGTTACAGTCAGATCGGTTCTCTTGATACGCTAACGAGCGATAATACCATTCCGCCGAGCACTGATTTGTGTAATTAGCAATTCAGCTCTCCCTTGGAAAGTCGAATTAGAACCAACTTGTCAAGAGATTTCCCTTTGGAGAAAGTCTGTTTATTCTCATGAAAAGCTACATTTTAATTAAAAATTGTCATTGTTTCCCGCTGGGGTTATTTCTATCAAGTGGAATTCCCAAATAAACACATCAAGTTCCCTAAAACCTGGGTCATAGTACTTCCCAAAAGAGTAAAATATATTATATTTTATATAATATAATACATTGATGAATTGCCACATTCATATATCAGTGTACAGTAACACATGCTAAATGAAGATGAAATGACCTGCTTTTTCACAAGAGAGAATGCGTTAGACTCACTCTGAGGTACACAGTGAAACTCCGGCAAGTCTGACTCTTCCTCTTGTCAATGACGAGGGCCCAGTGGTGCTGGTGCTGGTGGGTGTCGAGGAACAGAACCCTCTTAATGGCCCCTTTTTGTTTCAGCCAGTCCAGTTGTAGCTCTGAGTTGAGGACTGGGGGGTGGGGGGGGGCACATTAATCACACTGGTCAGAGACATGCCTTCAGTACTTTGGGATCTACTGGGCTCAGTTCAGTCTTGAGACCTAGAGACCCAGACTGTTAAACTCACACAATTTTAGGTTCGCTGTTGTTGGACCTTACAGGGCGTAACGGCTTCTGGAAACAATGCATCTGCACAATCGCTGCATTGATAAATACTACAGAGACAACAGAAGCTCAGTCGCTCAGAGAGATCTAAAATACACAATCATTCCAGCATTTTGGCATGGACCCTCAGCACCCCACCCCCTTTCCCTGCATTTTAAAGAATTAACCCTCTCATTTAATTTGCTCCTGCCGTGTCAGGAATAAGCCCGGCACACATTTTCATTCACTGTATGATTTACCTGCCTTTGGTACCTTCACTTTACTACACCTTTACGCAGACAGAGACGCTGTTTCCATTTCAGGAGAAAGCCCTAGTTTTTCCACAACAACCAAATGAAGAGCAGCTGCTCACCCACTGCATCTGGAACTCCGACGCCCGACGCCTTCGCGCAGACCTCCGCCGTCAGGCTGCAACAGAGGGGAGAGAGGGGCGAGAGGGGAGAGACGGGCCTCTTTAAAAACAGATTCACATGTTCTTCACATGGGAGCCAGGGGCTTCCTGCCTGCACTGTGACAAACGTATCAGCGAGCTCTTAATTAACTCATAACTCCTGCCTCTGAAACTACAGTAGATAACCTCCGTGTGTACAACACTGCAGGGATGCAGGTCCACAAACCCGTATGATGAATACGGTTATGACACAGTGTTCATGTAAACATTGCGTAAATGTACAAATGCACAAAAGTATGGGAACTAATGCTAGTACTAATCCCGATGATTAGAGGCTTTGGGAAAAATTACTCCAAGGTCAAACCCACCATTGAATCACAGATTAATCACTAGTAATAAAATGGTCCTCCCATATAAAAATGTAAGGAATGTTTTCTATAAATGCAAATATAAAATTGATCAATTAGGGAATTCAATATTTACAAAATACTTGATATTTGTCAAATGTCAGAAATGTAGGCAGTGCTACTCATATTAATGGCATTCATACTCATGCATGAAAGTATCAATAATTAATATATTTTCATGGAATTTTTTATACAAAAACTTGTGAGATATTTCAAAAATGCACATTTTATAACATCTTCATTTATTCTCTGTTGCCAAACCAATGTTTCTCTTCCTATCAAGTAAGGTCAGCAGTAACTCTGCCTCTATGTTATGCCTTCTGCTTGACAATGATGCCTTTCAGCAGCACTATTTCAGACAAAATTCTATGGACTGATTAGCTGTCATTCATAAAGGCATTCACTGGCGTTTACCTCTGGAACTAAAGTAAACCACCCCTGGTAAGATGACCCGCCTCTATTAGTGATGGTTTTGAAAGGCGTGACTGGCCTGGGGGATCGGCTTGCGGCCCCCCGCCGGCGGAGATGAGGCCCAGTCGCGGGGGCGGGACTGAGGGAGGCTGATTTACGACGGGCCGAGGGAGGACACGTGCGGCAGGTTACTCCCAGCGAATGTGGGCGGGGCCCGGAGGGCCTCTGGGGCTGGGAACAGGTGGGTCCGGTTAGCTAAGAACAGCGGTGGGAGCCCTTTGAGTGACAGTGCAAAGGAACGGGGGCGGGGCCGAGGGTGAGAAGTCAGCTTGCAGCCTGTCAACCATTCACCGTGACAAAACTTCTGCACTGCTCTCACAGGTTATCACTGTCCTGGAAAGGCCTTCAGTCCACAGAGGGTATCTGAGGTGATGGCATGGAGCTATAACACCCAGGGGAAGATGGTTCCTCTACAAATCAGCCAGCCTGCTGTCTATGTAGGAGGTTGGATAATTTACACTATAATTACATCACATTACATTCATTTAGCAGATGCTCTTATCCTGAGAGTACATAAATACATTCACCTGACTTATATGAGCAACAGTGCCAGACTTCGGTAACAACGAGCTGATTGGTACTTGCATGGCAGCCTTTCACCTTTGGCGTGTGAGTGTGTGCGTGTGTGTGAATGGGTGAATGAGAGGCATCAATTGTAAAGCGCTTTGGATAAAAGCGCTATATAAATGCAGTCCATTTATCATTTTACCATTTACCACAACGTTCCCCTGCCAGTGAGTGTACATGCATCAACATTAAAGCGCTAATGCATGTTAACAATGAGCAAAGTATAATTCCTGAATACACACAGACACTGATAACATACATAACATGCCATAAAAACCATAGAATCATAAAAAGAACTCAAGTTATATGTAAGATAGGCGTGCTGAGGGATAGGGATAGAAGGGGAGCCAAGATGCAGCCTGAAGAGGTAGATCTGCCATTTCCTGTGGTCAGAAGACAGACAATGTTCCCCAGTCCTGACCACTATGGGAAGTAAATCTACCACTGAGACGCCAACACAGACAGGCATCATTACTGGGGAAAGCACACACACCGGTGATGGTCAGTTAAGGGGATAGCCAGTAGCTAGTCCCCCGAAAACAGTTCATTTTCTTTCTTTGTTTCTTTGTCTTTTTCTCTCCAATTGTAAATACCAGGTTGTAACTGCAGGTTCCTTTCATCTCTGCAGTATCCTCTGTCAGTTCAGGGGGGGCATGGTATAATGTACATCCTCTGACATGGGTCGCTGATTCCTACCATTGTGTAGATCACCAGCTGAGCTGCTGCAGTCACTTCACTGTGTGAATGACCCAGCACAGGCAGGCTGTGGACACCTCGACTAACAAGAGCAGTGGCTATTGAGCAATGAGGTGAGAGTCTGGAGAGACTCCACAGGTGAGACTCTGACCAATTACACACCACCCCATGGGACTCCTGGCCACAGTCAGTGCTGGCATCGTTTGGATTCGATTTGAATGGCCTGGCACATTAATGCACTAGAACAAGTACTTCTGGACACATCACTTGTGAGCCTATCTAAGGTTCATTTTCAAACTGAATGACTTGTGTTTCCCTAGAAGAGTTACATTTCATGTGAAGCTCCATGACATATTTTAAACACAACTTAGAAATTACTTTTTAGAAGAACAACAAGTACCCTCTCCCATTTCACCTGTCCCACACAAATGCCAGGGGCACCTAAAGCACATGCCTGGTTACCAAACCAGGTTACCTCTTTAGCTGCTAATCACACTAGAGGGAAACAGTAATTGAAAACACAGCGTTCACAACAAAGCGTATAATATGCTATTCTTAGGGCTAAATGATGTAGAATGCGGCAGGAGAAACCTCAGGCCTGAATATTTAATGAAATAATTTACAAACTTTTCTCTGGTAATTGCTCCTTAATGGATTCCAGGGCAGTTTAACTGCAATTCGAGTCCAGCTCTGCCCAAAATGACTTCCTGCCAAAAAAAGAGCCTCTGGAGACAGTGAGGTGAAGCATTTCCTCCAGCGGGATGGGGGTGCCGGGGAGGAAGGGGGGGGTCTCTGTACACAAACAGACCATGAGACTGGTACCCCTCTCTTATCACCCGCAACATCAGCACGCCACAGGAAATGGACTCCTACGTCGTGGACCAGCGCGATTAATTCCCCGGAATTTAATAACAGCGACTTTTGTGGAAAAGCACATCCCATCCCGCTCCTAGGCACAATCCGTTCTCATTTTTTTTTAAATTGCAGCTAAATATGCTAATCATTTACTCGCAGCTCATTAAATTCATAGAACACTGGCTAAGCTCTGGCTTGGTGGTATAAATCACCTATTGGTATGACAATTTGGAGTTTTAGTTGACTCTGATGACTACATTGCATGCATTTTCTCCTTCTCAAAGAGTTTCATGTCTGTGGCACAAACCTAACATGGCTACATGTATGATTTACATTTTAGCAGACGTTGGTTTTCCTCAGAGTATTCCAAAAGCACAGCGGACCACACTGAATGTGCTCCTTTCAATGACAAGTCACCTTCAGTTGACCCCTCCAGGTGTGATTATACATATTTAATTAACACTAATGTCTTGTTACTATGGAGTCAAATGCCAGAGGAAATGGATTTGCAATAGTGCCCTTTTTACCCAGCCCACCAGCAAGTCCATGCTTCTTACACAATTAACCCTGATCCTAGCCCTGGGGCTGACCCGCAGTCCTCAACGACAGCCCCGTTTGGCATGCACAATTAAAACAGACTTCTGGGATGCGCTTGGGGGGCTGTTAGTGGCGTCTGTTTCAGCCTCTCCTGAGAACTGGCCATGCTGTACCCATGTCAGCGGCTTGAACAAACAGGGTAGGGGCGAAGGTACGGTCAGTAGTACTACAGTTACGAGACTTTCCCTGTAAATAACTGGCTCCATTCATTTGTGGTCTAAATGCATATCTCTGAAAGCCCTGATATGGACACTTGACATGACTGAATCATGTCACTGTGTATCAGGCACAAAGCAGACACTTTCAAATTGATAAAAAGTTCAGGTTGATGCAACTCCTAAGCTCTCCCTCTGTTAATGTGTTTACTATGGTTCTTGATCTGGTTTGTTACCCCCCCCCGACATGGCAAAAGACTTGTGCTTTTTGTCAGTTTGCCCGAAAACCCACTCTTTACCCCCACGCCAGTCCTGTGGGGTTCGCTGAACAAACAATCACAGACCTACAGTGGCCGACCCAGACAACCACACTTCTCCTAACCAAACAATCCAAGTTTAAAGCCCCAAGGTCATAACTGACACTGCTTAGGGGTGAGAAGAGCACCATTCAACCAGTCTGTTATGGAGGCAACAGTAGTACCTAGCCCAGAGAGAATGTGACTGGGAAATATGCAGACCGTTCTGTGATCAGACCGACTGGCCAGCCTAACACCAGAAAGCCAGTCTTTCACCGCTCTCTAGACAAAAAGCACGCAGCAAAGGACTGGAGCGTTTAATACAGCTCAGCCCCCGTCAGCAGAGCGGTTATAAAGCCCACATGGAAAAGTGCAGCCAAACTGGATCTCTGAGTTGATCTGGAGCCTCACTGTCTCCTCCACCATCATGAACACACATACTCAATCACAAACACACATGCATTTTTACATCTTAGCCATTTGCCAGACACTCTTTTCCAGAGAGACAGCTTACATTCTTCACATACAAGCCATTCATGCAGCTGAATATTTTACTGAAGCAATGCAGGTTAAGTTCCTCGCCCAGGGGTACAGTGGCAGTGGCTGGCCTCCTACTGTCTTTCAGTTGCAAACCCAGTTCATGCTACACTATCACGATATGTGCACATATATACACATCCATACACAAACACACATAGACATACCCATTTATCTGAATACTCATGCATGCTCACACAGAATCACACTCACACCTGCAAACAAATACATACACACATTCAAGTGCTTAAACACACATGAACATGCACTCACTGGCACACACTTACACACAAACACACACTTGCACTCATGCATACCCACACATATTTAAACTGGCAAACAAATATGTATAGGCACATGCAAACACCCAAACACACACAAGTAGACACACACATGCACGCAGACAGGCCCAAAGTATTCGTCTGAGCTGATCTGAACTCACTCCTCCACCGTCACACACACCCCAACACACAGACATCAGACATGTACTCACTCACACACACACACACACACACACACATTCCAGCTCTTGAACCCTGAATGAAGAATTTGTGCAGCAGTCCAGCAGATGGTTTAAAGTTGCAGAAATGCAGGGCATCACCATGGTGCCAGCCCCCAACCCCCATCCCCCCCCTCCAATGATTGTGTGCGTGGGGTGAGAAACTCTTAAATGCTGTATTATCAAATGAAACCTTAAGAGATTTCCCACAAAAAAATTCGGCAATATTTACAAAATACCTTCCACTTGCGCATGATTTATAAGCCAGATGTACTCTCCCAAAATGCACAACTGCAGATGTGATCTAACGAAACCTTTCTGTAGCCCTCTCTTCAACAGCCCCCCTTCAACGGCCAAGCAGGGAAGCGAGATACTGTATCTGCACATTCGGCACTTAAACGGGGCAGCCTTGATAACGTCCTTCAACCCTCCGCGTCTCTGCCCCCCCCACAGGGGAGTGCGGGTCCGGGACATGTGCTGGCTGCTCCCTCGCCTCCGCGAATTCGGGGAGAGTGTGAACCAATCGGTCACGCCGGAGAGCTGACAGGCCAGGGACGTGGCTAAGATGCGGAGGCGAAGCCGGCGGGGGTGCGGGAGTGGGGCGGGGGGGGATTGGTGTTGGCGGGGCCTGGCCTCCTTTCCACCATCATTCACTCACCAGGTCACCATGGTGTCCAGCCCGGGCAGCAGGCAGCTCTTGTTTTCGGGGTTGAGGATCCTGGGAGTGAGGCGCAAGTGGGCCTCCACCGTCACCACCGGGCGAGCCCTGTGGGACAGGGGAGATTTATCTCCGACCGGCAAATTTTGTGGACTACAGAAACATGACCTTCATCGCCAGTTCATCTTCCTCCTATCATTTACATGCACAGTACTGTAAGCCACTTGAGTACTCCCTGAAAGAGTTTAAAAACTGCCAGCAAATGTAGTCCCGGGGAAAGTATATGGATGTACAGTACGGTACAAGCGCCTTCTCCACACAGCTTTGTGATTCGTGCATATTTGGTACAACCAGACACTTTCCCAGGGTTTGTTTAATTGTCAGTGATCCCATAATATGCAGTGATAGACAGATGCAACCTTATTTTGAACCTGAGAATGTGTCTATGACGCACATTTTACGGTATTTTCGTCAAAAATAGCTCAGCTTAACGACATTCTGATATTCAGAATAAAATTCACATTTAAAATGATCCAAGGGAAACTTTGTGCAGTCAGACAGGGTGCTTTAAACAGCAGAGGGCATCTGTCTGGGGCAGCTCTCTATGGTATTTCACAGACTTGACCTAAACAGCACTTATCTGGGCCAAAATAAATTCGGATTAGGCCTACTTGGCCTATGAATTACCCCCTTTAGCATTTACCAATTTACATGTCTTCCCATGATCAATGAAAAGGCATAAATATAAAATCCATGATGGACAGCACTGCGATATTATCGACAAGCAATCAACAAAATGGATTCACTGGATTCAATCAAACACACTTAGCCAGTATAAGGACATACGCAATTCAATCAAACTACAGACTTAAAACTTTCCAAGACTGAAAAGCCGGGAAATAGGAAGAGGCATGGTCTGAATATTGTGCTGCCGGAGCTGTGGGTGAAAGCTTTTTTAACAACCAAGTAAACTTAACATTTACAAAGAATCACTGTTTTGATAAAACTGATAAAGTATAATAAAAACATATAGACTAGAGGAACATCATTACACGTGCAAAATTTTAGGAATAAAACTCGAATAATTAGCCCTTTTCCAGTTTGTATGAAACATTTTTTGACAATAATGAAGAGGACTGAGATAGACACTGAGAAGTCAGGCAAGCTGCGCAGAGTAAAATATATTTCAGTTGCTAACAGTTGAATTAACCATTCATAGGTTAGAATGAACCATTGTTGGGTTCCATACAACAAACAAATAACTCAGTAGGTATTTGGTGATATTCTGATAGTGTTCAATGATCCATTAAGGAATTCATACATTTGCTTCATGCTTGTGCTGCAACATACTAATATACCTTCCTTTTTTCCAACAAACACAAGTTGATCACATCATGCTCATAATGCATAAATAAAATTTAAAAAAACAAAAATGAATGACCTAGGACCAGTATTTGATTGAATTGAATATGTCCTTAAACAGTCTAACAGTATTTGATTGAATCTGGCCTTTTGTATTTTATGCTTGAAAATGTCTGCATTTTAAACATTTCCCAGGAACAAAAGCTCAAGGAGTCCGCATCAAGTTCTGAAAGACTGTAGTTATACCCATCTCTGCTGGCCAGAGTGAGCTATTACTACTCCAAAGAGGAAACTGTTCTCCAGATCAGGTCTGTAACCTTGGTCCTGGAGAGACAGGGCCCTGTTTCACGAAGCAGGATTAGTGAGTTAGCTGGATAACTGCACTGAGTAAAACCCAGAACACTCTGAAATCTGGAACATGGACTGAAGTTGAAAGAGCCGTTCCAGGTTTTACTCCAGTGCAGTTACCCAGCTAACAGTAATCCGGCTCTGTGAAATACCCAACCAGGATTTTTGGCAACCCACGATCAAACCAGGAGAAATGTATTGACCCATCCTACCTGTAAACCACCGCTTTCCCCACTCCAAAAGCGCCAACAATCAGATCTGCAGTGGGAGAGAGCGAGAGAGAGGCGGGAGGTGGGGGTGGGGGGAGTAGAGAGAGAGGAGGACGACATCGCGTTAGCTTCAAAGTGCTGCACAGCTGGGAATCATTTCGGGGTCTCCACCAATCTTCATCAAACACAGACCTCTCACAGTTTTGTGATTTTGCATAAACGCAAATGGCACCAGGACCAGTGTTATAAATAACGCTCTGTTTATTCAGAGTGGAGCTTGGAATAGCCTATTCCCAAACAGCCATCTTTCTAGCTTCATAACTGACCCATAGCAGTTCATAGCAGTTCATATTCTGGACCTTTCTGACCCACTGATTTTCATATTTTCCAAAGTGAAACATTTTGGATAGCCATGTTGCAGTTTAGTTACCAATCATTTGTTGCATGATGTGCTAAATTATTAAACAATCAACAGTCACACTATTTAATGAAGCTTTTCAAATGCTGTCTTGTAAACTGAATGAAGTTTAATAAGTGGTGTAAAAGCAAAAATACCACCCATAATTAAACCCAGATTTAATGAAAGCAACCACACAACATTAATATAGTGGAGGGGTGGGGACTAAATTATTACACCAGAACTGGGGCAATTCAACTTGCTTTATAATATACATCTGCGGAATCTGTGAATTGAATCTTATAATAGTTCAATAGATAATAGTTAATATTTTGTTCAAGGAATATTCTGTCACCTATCTGCATTGTTCATGCCATAGTCACACTGACTCATACTCATATCCAAGTGTCTACATTTTAGACAAGAGAGCACTAAGCTTTATGTGAATATGTACTGTTTATTTGTATGACTAAACATCTTTTTCAAATCTGAAATTCCCCAAAACAATTAAACAAATGCTATAAATTGAAATCCTTGGTTGGATGAATCACAAACATGTTGAATTGTGGTTATGGGAAACACAACCATACAGTGCAGGCTTAGTCTGCATTTATATGGAATAAAATTAGAATTAATTACTCAAGTACATGTTAAAAACATGACAGCTAACAAGCCAATGCCAGGCTAGTCCATTACTCTATGGCAAACAAATGCTGAAATCAGAATTCTGCCAATGGTTGTTTAGAGTGGAATTATCTATAAACCAAGTACAGGATCAAAATTATTCTACTGGTCAAGCAAAGCATCAGAACACAAGCATGCTTCTCTGACAGACAGCACTGTGCAGTGCACATCATTACTTTTGCTGTTCACATCTGAAAAAAGCACATTTTCTATAGAACTCATAGTAGATGCCATGGCCTGTTCCACTATTTCACATGACTTCAAAAATAGTGGCTGTAGGGGCTAATTTAATCGAAGAACCAAACATCTGGATACTCCATCTGTGTGAATCAGTGGCATCTGGCATGAAAATGTGTTATAGTGAGACTAAAACATTAAACTTTTCGGCGAAATCCCTATGGGCACATACTATAACAAGGGCCCTGCAGCTAAGTAAGACCTTTGCATTTTTGATGGTTTTGTTTTTTGAGGGGGGGTGAAGGTGCAGCTGAAAAGGGAGAGAGGGACAGGGAGGGAAAGGAGAGAGCAGTGGCTCCACATTTTTTGCCTTTAATAAACAGGCCTGTTAAAGTAATTCAGTAAAGGTGTATTCCACAAGCAAATCCTTTTGCCACGTTCATTCTTGGGGCCCGGGGGAACGCAACTTGACCTCGGACTTAAAACATAACGTTTTTGCTCTCATTCCTCTGGTATTTATCTGTCCAGCTTTTCCCCTTTCCTAAGAAATTAAAACTTATTCCTCCTAACAGATACCGCTGTGGTTTCATGATCCTGATTCCAATTTGCTGCACAGTTGGAAAGCAATGACTGACGCCTAGGTTGATCTGAGGTGAGTGTGCATTTGGGGTAAACAATGGAGCAGCACATTGTTTTGATGGCCAATAAAATCTGCCCTTTGTGCAATACAATGGTTGCTACACAAAATCCTTGGTGCAAGCATTGGCCCTGGCATAATAATATGGGCTGTTATTAAATTATTTCCTATACTTATATGATCGGCCAAACAAGACTAAATGAGATCCTCTGCGCTGTCTGTTTAACATTGGAATGGAATTTGAAGTCACTGACAAATTAATTAGCATTATATTACGTTAGATTCATTTAACAGACATCCAGGGTGACTTACAATGTAGGAGAAACATTAGTGCAGTCAACTGATTTATATGAACAGCAGTACCAGACCTGGCTAACAACATTCCCAGACCAACATCGCTAAAGCACTAGTGCAAGCTATCTATGCTAACCAATAACCAAAACCCAAATTCTGAATACATGTAGACTGCACTTATAAAAAGCCCTAAGAAGAAAAACATAAAAATATGAACTTAAATCCATAACAATACCATAACCTGAATATGTTAAATCAGATGTGGGAATGGTAGTCATGATGTAGTTTGAAGAGGTGGGTGTAAAAGATGTCCTGACCACCATGGGAAGCTCATTCCACCACTGCTGGAAAAGCCCAAATTTCAATTGGCAAGACCCAACTCTTTGGTATCTGATTGCAATTAAAGTGGCCATGACCCTTATGCCCTAACCCCCTGACCTTCACCCACCACATAATCACAGCCCTAAGGCCTGCTACCCCTCACCCTTATACCCACAAATTATGGACAAGGTCATGAGAGTCACATGACGTGTAGTCGCTTAAGATGGTAGCACTCTGTTGTCCAGTCTGTAGGGTTAGTGGTATTGGCCCATGTTCTAGGAATACGATACTACTGGGATTTGCCATGCTGCTAACTGAGAGGGTTCCAAGCTCACCTGAGGAAGGGCAATTTGTGAAGAACAAATTTGCCCAGCACTGTGTGAACTGTGTAAGTGTATTCAGTGCTGCCTTAGGAAGTATGTATGCTTGTATGCATGCATGTGCAATATAGAATCCCCATGTCCAGGTAAAAAACTGATTGGCTCTGCCCCTGCAGGACCAATTGAGAGCATGTGATTGGAAGATACACACAGGTGGGGTGGGGACTATGGAAATGAGATGAGAGGGAGGGTGAAGAGGTTATGCACTGGGGAGCCACCGCAGGCCTCCAGGCACTGTGCACATGTGGCATGTGGCCGATCCTGGGAGAGAGGGGCTATTATCCCAGCCGGGAACAGGTTTTCCAGCTGTCCTGTTCACAGCAGACATAGCCAAGGGCACAGATAGCCGAAACATGCTGTCTTAAAGCACGGGGAAACTGCACATATAAATGGGGAAGAGTGCAAAGGTACCTACTTAGTGACAAAATTTAATGAGTCCGTAAAAGCTGCATTGAACTGCAAGTACGTCCATCTGGTCTTTGAAAATAGGAAAAAAGTTTCAAAACCCTCCCACCACAATGGTATAGTATGGAAATCACTAATAGATGTCTGCCACAGGACGTCAATGGCAAACCATTACATTTTGGAGTGACGGTCACGCTAGCTCGTAAAAAAGATCAAAGTTATTCCTGTCTTTGAAATCCGTTCCTTTACTGGATTGATCGCGGCAAATGAAATTAAAGCAATTTTATATTTTTCTTTTTTCAACATTTCAACCTGCAGCAAGGCTCTTGATTACAGTGCCACCCACAAGTTTCAGTTTAACCCCTTGAGTAATCCCAGAGGGCTTCCCCGTTTATGGCGTCTGATGGATTTTTCATAACCCTGTCACCATGTCGCGGGTCTCTCTCTAATGACACACAAAATGGGGGAGATTTATAAAGTGGCAACTTCTAATCTTCATTGGCGTAATGATCTAAGCCTGGATGGAGTCTGGCACAATGACAGGCATGTGTGTGCGTCATGCAGAGGCGTGTGGTATTTACACAGAACTCCATTTCCTGTTTGCCAAATGAAAGATCTGAGGGGCTCTGTTATTAGTAGAGGATAACAAATGAATGTGCGCTCAGCCCAGACTGTTCCAACACAAAGATTATATGAAAAAATACTTTCAAAGCTCTCCAAGTCCCAGCAAAAATAATTTTGTAAAAATGGGCTGATTTCATGACCACTTTTCTGTTAATTATCTTTAAAATGCACATTTTATAAACTGAACAATCCAATATACAGATTATTTAAATCCTATACAATCATAAGGACTTGTTAAAAGCCTGCTGTCAGAGTTGTGATTGCCTTGTTTTTATTCACATCACGCGTCTCCTGAAGATACACTACAAAATGCACAGAAACGTGAAAAAAATAGTTTCTTTAGATCATTCAAAAAGCAACCGCTCATAGTGGCATGTAAGCATAACAAAATACCACATCATTACACTCCAGACCAGCTGACATTTGAAACTTTCAGCGCACAGTTTAACAGACTGTGATAACCCAGACATTGCTGGCCTTTCCTAAATCGCATTTGCATGCAAATGTTTGTGAATCTGCATGGCACCTTTTACATTTTCACTTTAATAATTGATCATTAAATGAAAAACACAACTCAACATAATCATGATGTGTCATATGATGACAAAAGGGGATTGAAAAGGAACACATGGGGTTCCAGTTTGTTTTTTTCCAAGAACATCCTTAAATTTAATCTTCCAAATTATTAATTCAGTATGTATATGGAAATAATGTCATCATAGCCGTTCTGAAATATGGTTTATTTTTGTTGTTAAATAATGCATGTATAAGAGTTATTCCATATAGATTCTGAGCTACCATGTCAACTGTGAAAAGCACTTTATTTTTTCAGGAATAAAGACATTTTGACCATGCTGGAGATGGACTGCACAATAACCACCATGGAATGTTGCCCTGACACATCAATCTGTCTTTTCAGTATTACATTCCGGAGGAAGAGATGCTCACTCAACATTTACCACCACACCGTTCTGCATTTAATGCTTTCAGTGCACCACTTTAAGAGCACTAAGATTTAGTAATGACACGAACGGCTCTCCTGAACTCCTGTGAGAGGCAACTGCTTCCTCCAAAGGACGGTGCATTGAAGGTGTGTATGGAAAGGCAATTTAGGTTCCCACAGGACCTTCTCCTAGGATGGACCAGTGAAGATGTTCTCTGTATATGTACTAGGCAACAGAAGCCTGCAACGGACTGCAGGACAAGCCAGAAGCCCAATCCATACAATCTTTACACGGATACCTGCAGGGGTGTTTTTGCACCCAAATATAAATCCAGACTTCATACAAGTGGAGGCGGGGGCAGAATTAAAAATATTTTGGGCAAGGGGCTTATGATAGCTTTCTAGAGAATGTTGTGCTTAAAATATCTCCTGTCAGCATAGGGGGCCAAACCCAGTTTGATTTAAAAAGTAACACTTCACACATGACTCTGTTTCCCCCCATGCAGCTAAGCTGCACCGAAAGATGTATCTGGTGCTCTTTTAAAGACACTGCATCGGGAGAGTAAATCAAAACCACACCTTTGTTTCAAACGAAAATACGTAACGGTTGAAAAAAAAAAGGTTCAAACTTTTCAACAGAAGACTGCTTTGGCGGCAGGCCCTGATTTTTTAAAGGGACGGTAATTCACATCATGCTACCGATTTCAGCTCCACCCACACCCATCCCTCGGCCTGCGTCCGCCCGGGTGCGTAATGTCTTTCGCAGACAGGTTGGAGGGGAGGGGACGGAATTTTCCACTCACCTGGATATTCGTTCTTGTCCAAGTCCGAGTCCCCCCTCAGAGTGAAGCCGAAACCCGCTGGCATGGCCTGCGAAGCCCAGACCCCCTCCAGCACCTGGGAGGCCTGGAGCCTCAGCCCGCCGCTCTGCCCGTTGTAGATGAAGACCCGGCCCCGCCGGTCCTCACCTGCGAACGGCGCCCCCACCGCGACATCTGGGGAAACGGGAAAACGAAGAGACGAGGGATCCATCAGCCTCCCAGAAGCGCCAGCCTAAAGAGGCTACCAAAAGCGCAGCGCTGCCAAGCAATTAACCTTGAATCAACAGCAGGATCTACACATGTTCCAGACATCATTTCTTGCAGCATGTTTCTCTGGAGCAATGCTGCTGAGCTGAGGTCTTTTTTAATAGACTGATGTGAGTTCATGAAGGTTAACTATCATTTAAGCAAGCCTGCTGTTATCAATGTCTCACACAAAGAGCGAGTTTGGAGCCCAAAACTACAAACAGAAAGGTCTACAGACTGCATGGACCACCACATCGGAGATGAAAATGACAGCGATATGTTTACTGGAAAAGCAGAATCACAAAAAAGCATCACCATTTTATGCAAGCATCCTCAGGTTTGGATAAAATAGAAGCTGGACTTTCCACTCTTCCTTCACCAATGCAATGGGCCTTCTGTTTGGTCATCTCCAGAGACTGTTTCACAGCACTGACAAACAGATTGTTTCACAGCACTGACAAACCACCCTCCAGGTCGGGTAGTTTGAGTCTGATAGCCAGAGATCACATGTGCACACATTTTTTAAGAACGTGTTCTCAATTAACAAAGCAGAATGCTTGAAAACTTGCCGGCAGTGACTTCTCCATGAACACGGTCTGTGATTAAAATCACTACTATATAAAAGCGACCACTTCTTCTCTCAACCTGCTCTATTAATATTTGCTCTGTCATTACCATTTTCTTATAGGTTGCCCTGACACAAAATGTGCTTGGTGATGAGAAGGCAATTAATGTTTCACTATTCGATGTTGGGTGTTCGGTGAGATTGTTGCCATAGAATGGGAGTTTGAATGCATGACAAGATGAAACAGGGCCAGATACCAGCATTAATAACAGGATGGTGTGTAAGTAGTTTCATACACTCCTGGAATGATGTTAGGTGCACTTAAAGAGTTGGTCTGTTAGTCAAAACATAAAGCTGCACAAAGTAAAGCAGAAACTAGAGCTGGGATAGAGAGGCTTCATTAGACACATTAGGCTTCATTAGGCTATATGTTTCTTCAGTGTCTCATTGATTTCGGCCACCCAAATGCTATTTTATGGAGAGCATAGGCTTCTGATTGGCTCAAAAAAGTAATCAAAGAATGCATTTTAGCTCCATAAATTAGAACTACTCAACTCCAGGTCCTGTGAGCCACAGCGCACATGCACTACACCACCTGATATCATTAATGAACTTTCTGAACCAGGAAGGTAAAATAATTAGTGAAATAAGGTGGTTGGAGCAAATACCTTCAGACTCTGTGGCCCATTGAGCCTGGAGTTGAGTACATTGCATTAGGAGTTGCTCGATTCAAACCAGCCCACCCTGAATCAAATTTTATTCTGAACTTAACCCAATGGAAAATATTTTGTGGTCTTCAAAAAGCAGCCATTCAAATATTAAAATCTAAATATATCCTTGAAAAAACAGGGAATTTAATAATCCTGCAAGCTGATGTACTAGAATCCATTCAGATTGCCAGTGCAACAAGGTACGACGGTTGTCAAGACTTGAATTCACACTAAGACGCGAAAAAGACGTCGTTTTGGAAAACATGCCTTTATCAAGAATTACCAATGGTACACCAAGGACTGTCAGAACAAATGATTATCTTGCCAACAGAGTGTGAAGCTGCTCACAAAATAGACTTCAAAGGGTTGTATGGGACTGTCAAATAAAAGTGCAGAGCCGAGCAGGCTGGAAGTAAGACGAAGAACAGGACAGCATGTTTTCCATCTAAGCCAACATTTTCTTTTCACCGTCATGTCAACGTATATGGCACAGACGTATCAAGCTACTTCATGAAGGAAACGGGAAAAACAGCTGGCTTTTAACAACTGCATGCAGGTAAATAGAAAAGCAAATGTTTACCACCAGAATATAAATCTTACTTGGAAGTTTTTTAATTTATTCTACAAGACATTACATTGCAAGAGAACGATTTCTTATATTGCGGGACAGCACAAACTGGCCAAAGTAAACTGGCCATCTTACCAAAGTGAAATGCAGTGGCAAGCATTGGCAGCACCAACGGAAAGTCATTCATGTAAACAGCCAATCACATGATTCTCCATGCTGAATGTTAACCACACAGCAGGGATATAAATATACACAACAATGTATGCTCTAAAAAACAATTTTTTTATTTTGACATGAACCGTCCGAGCTTTTTTCCTAGACTTCATCACTCATGACAATGTATGTGAATGTTGCTCAAATCCCCGTTCCTTATGAGAGAGGACAAATCATTGAGCTGACCACATCTTCACCATCTACTACACGTACAAGGCATAGATCTTCATCAGGAGAATTCATGAACAAAAGGGTTTCATTAAAGTTTCCTTACATCCTGCCGTTCATCCATTTTTGTCCCAGGGATCACTCACATCAGAAAAGCATATGGCAGTAGGAAACAGAGTAATGATACATTTTCCCCCATAAATGACTGATACTAAAATTGGTTTAAGGCCCAGCAAAGGATCAGCATTAAATGTGTATTCCACTCCTCCTCATCAAAAGTATATAAATCCTTGAGTGGGTTGGTTTGGCTGGGAGACGTCTACACCTGCATCCCCCAAATGATCTTCAGGAAGAGGTGCTGAAAACTACACAAAAGCATCTCCTCGGTGCTCTTGACTCCCCAAATTAGGAAGGAAACACACTGATGTGAGGAACCATTTTTACACCCGTTATCATGTTGCTTTAATTATGGCCATAGGTGTGGCTTCTTAATGACTGAGTCAGGCCTTCCGTTCATGGTTTTTGACAGAGTGTTTCCCAAAGTGTTTTCCTCTCCAACTGTGGTCAGGCTGTCCCATGGGAGCAGCCACTCAATGCTCTGTACATTATCTCATTGTCTTGACTGATACTGATTTATTGATTGCTGATTGCACTAAATTGGCTACCGCTGATGCTAGATAATGGTTTTCCCATATCTGAACATTACAAATTAGCCACACAAACAAGCTTTGGGTTTCAGAAAGCTGAATCAAAAAATGAACAGAAGAAATAACTGAACCAAATACATAAATCCATGAATACACCAATTAAAAGATTGTACAGTACATTCAGAAATGTCTGCATAGCAAAGATAATGGTGCACAAAGCTAGACCAGGATCACCCCTCAGATAATCTGTTATCTCAAAGGAAGTACAGAGTTAGTTCACACAGTCTAATACTGCACATCCTGACTGACGAAATTGCCTTTGACTTGGACCATTTACCCATAAAATAGGACTTCCTCTGTTCCAAAAACAAAACATTTCAAACAGACAATGATCGGAATAAAGTTCAGCCTTTCTGTATCTTTCCTGTTGAAAATGCCTGCCCAAGTGTTTGGTCTGGAGTGGTCTGTGGAGTTGGGAAGAATCAGCGAACAATCAACAACCCTGAAAGGTCAGGGTGGCCTGGTTGACTTCCGGTGTGGCTACTGGTTGTGTCCACTGTGGCTTAACAGAGCCTTAGTCAAGTTACGGTGTGGCACAGCACAAAACAGAAGCGAGTGGAGGAGCCTTACCGTGAAAGCCGTCCTGGTTCAGGTCCCCGAGAGAGGCGACTGCACTCCCGAACCGGCCAAAAACGTCCGTCCCCGAGAGGACGATGGGGTCACTGAAGGTCAGGATGTCCTCCTGCAGGTACACATAGACCCGGCCCACCTCCTTGGGCTTGCTCTCAAACTCCCGGTCCATGTACAGAGGTGCTCCCACAAGCACGTCGTCCTGGCTGGAGAACACAAAAAGGCACACAAGAGGTCAGATTTTAAAACTTTTTTAAAAAATCTTCTGCGCAGCAACGGAGGGGAACATGTCAAGTGCTCTTACATGTCATGACAATGAAATGTAAAAATGAAAACATTCTCAGAGATATGGCGTAATCTTAAACTGGAAAACATAAGCCAATTCTGTCCATTTCATTTTCAGATACGTATACCACAGGTATTTTGACTGCTTTAATGTATCTAAAATGGCAAATCATAAATACATGTCAGCAGACAGAATTAGCCATGACTTTATTGAGAGAATGAAAGTTCATTTCCTTAAAAAGATTTGTTTTAAATAAAGTGTATATATTTTCCCCTGAATTAGAGCGCTGCTGAGGAATTAATAACAATAGCCAGAACATTCTGGAAAATGGACATGTTCTCTCTCTTGATTCTTTATTTGCAACATAATCTTTGTACCAGAGGAGTGCATTACACATTCTTTAACTTTAAAGAAGCATGTTGCCATGAAAGGCATTACAACAATTATTTCTTCAAAACATTCCATATGTAATTTCCCTTATTTACAACAGACACAACCACTACATACTTTCCTAACTCTCTGCACAGTATCACAAAAGCCCAATGAAAGTGAACTTCAAAACTAAGACATACAGCCAGCATCTGGTCCAAGAGCTCAGGGCATTCCTTTGTGAATGAATAGACTCAGTGACAATAATCATATTTTCCCAGTCCTGTATTGTTTCATTCATAAAATTTTCTCTTCATCGACCCAACCATAACATTTTTAAACAAAATTACTGAATTAAAAAATTCACACTAAAACAACAGATTTTATGCGACACACCTTTAACGAGACAAACATGAACAATGAATCCAAAGACTAAAGTGGCTAAAAATCTTTTTAAAAAATAGCATTAAATTGGATGTTATCCATGGTGACAGAACCAGATACCCTTTGGACTCCCTTTCCTGTAAATATGAATTGAGTAAATTGTTCCAAGATAAGGGTCAGGTTCCACAAAACATGAGGACATTATAGAGGCCGGCCACAAAAGCCGAAGTCTCCAAACTAAAATGGGGCTCCCTTTTCTCAATCAGCACATAGGATACATGTGTCTGTCTGAGAGAGTTGGAGCCCTCTTTATGGAAGGATCCCTGATACTTGGCCACTGCTGAACGATCCTTTCATTTGAGTGCGGGCATCAGCATAATTGCTCTAAGGGACAGAGAGAGACGCATTATGCTGGAATCTTAGCAGTCTTTTTCCGTCTCTCCCACCCGGCTTGAGAATACATTGGCAGAGCAGAAGACCCTGTGCTGTTGCAAAATATGTATGAGAATTTCTGTCTTGGTAATATAGGGGCTTAAGCCTTCTAATGCCTTCTAATGCCTTCTTCTTCTAATACTCTCTCTCTCTCTCTGTCTCTCTCTCCTTCCCTCTCTCTGCTCTGTCTCCCTCCTCCTTCTCTTGGTAGCTGCCAAGTGTGTAACAAGGCATTTAAGTTGAACACGATCTACTGTCTGATGTCTGCTGATTCTTGGAAATTCAGTTCAAACGTCTAGTGTCATGGTGACTTTCTGTTTGCTTGTTTAATTATTTGTTTGTTTGTTTGTTAATTAATTTAACCTTTATTCAACCGTTATTTAACCTGTATTTTACCAGGCAGTTCAATTCAGTTTGGTTTATCATCAGGACGATAATCTAAACTGCTAAACTTACCCATCGCCATTCAGATCACTCACAGCTACGGTATAGCCGAAATATGAGGCCATCTGAAAAGAACAGATGCAGACGATAAACTCCCATCTCTGTGATTTAAATGATGACAAATGTAAAGTCACATTCTACTTTTATAGTATAAAAAACAGTCTTCAGCTGAAAAAACACCCTTAATAATCATACCTGCTCTCCAGTGAAATTCTGAATGAATGTTAAATTAGTTGAATTTATTACAGCAACCTGCATGGAGATAAAACACATTGAGCAGAATCATACATTTGAACCAAAAAAACTAAAGCATTTTTGTTTTTTTGAAAGTTTTTAAAGGTCTCTGTCTGGGAAAGTACATACATGAAGTACAAACCTTACAAATCACTGACATAACACTCAAAACACCAGGTATAAACAAAAATCAGTGGCCATTTTTTGGAAAAAGATGTTAATTACTCCCAGCAGACCATTATTGTGCTAAAGTGACACAGCTTGACATGAGTACACAGTTGAAATGATTACACAAAGGCATTTGCTCGGAAACACAGACATGCAAACGCAACCAAAGAGGACAGTTTTGTCAGCTTGCAACCACTGTCTCTCCCGTCCCCCGACCCCATCCGCACACTGCAAACCTCAGCCACGAGGGAGTCAGGGAGGCTGGGAATTCCTTCATAAGGCCTAAAATAACAACCATATGGGGCAACCCAGAGGCTACCATTCCTTCTGAATGGAGATTGAAGAACTGAAGAAATGACCCCCTCCCCCCACCACCCAACGTGAACACGCACGTGCACACACACACACACACACTTACACACACAAAGACATACAAAGCAGAACAAACTCACATTCTCATAAAGACATAGACACACATACTCACTTGTACACTCATGCACAGATGCACAAACACGCACAAAGCCATGACATACACACCATCATATAAACATGCACAGATACACGTATGTATGAACACACAAACACACATACACGCACACATGCACACACACACATATATATAAATACAGACACCAACACACATAGAAACACACACACACACACTTTCAAACAAATATTGCACACACAATGTCATATTGTTACACGTATATGCTCATGTGCGCACATGTGCGCACATATGCACAAGCGCACACACACACACACACACACAGTCACAGTTGGGCTAACTCAGGCTGACAGCTGCTTCAGGCTGAGCTGGCTGCCCCAGGTCTGGGATCAGCTCAACGCAGGCTGGTGCTTGTGTGAAGGCCTTCACCCAGCAGGGGCACAGAGACCTGGGGTCGACGTTCCCCGCATGCTGCCGGAAACTGTGTCATTAAGGAGTACTTTCCACATTACCCGAGGGACTCCCTCTCCACCATAAGATAAGGACGTCTCTTTCCTCAAAACCCACGCATTCACCCATTTCCCTGTCCATACAGAGATCTCAATCTATCAGTGAGATGGAAAGATAAATGCCAACATTGTCTCATTGAATAACAACTATTTGTGCAGTGGTGAGCTGTGTGGATTGGCCAGCTGTCTTAGGGGCTATGAATGAGAAGTGGGGTTTAACTGGATGCTATTCAAACTGGGAATGAAGAAATACAAAAATGTCAGAACTAGGCAGTCCATGTAAAAAACAGGTACTTACATATCCAAAGTTCTGTGCCCCCCTCGGCACCCCGGCGATGAGCTCTGTTTAAAGTGAGAGGAAAAGGAGAAGTGCAGCTGAAATGTTTACACTGCCTTTAACACATTTGCACACTGGAGGGTAAAAGATTTTCACAAAAAGGCCAGTTTATTTGGTTGAAGCTGTGGCCAGGAAAGCTAATGGAGTCTCATGTTCCCCTGTCCCAAGAAGACCCTGGAGGCACTTAAATATGTGTATGTGTTTATACTCTCATGGGAGCTACGCGTGTCATCCAACGCATCTTACAGCACCCACTCAACAGTTCCTTCAGCTCCTATGCTTCTCTGATAAAGCGAGTTGGACATCGCTGGCATTTTTTGCTCTGTAAATAATTAAACATCGCTGTGGACAATGACAATGGTCAAAAGGCATCTAAGGAAGCTCTGTGAGACAGTATAGCCAGCAGAATGCAATAACTTGGAGGCGCCATGACTTCACCCAGACTTTGTGTCTATGTACTATATTGCACAATGGACAATACCGAGGTTCCACATCACTTGTCCCTCCTGAAAACTCACAAGCTCATGAAATATGCAGACTGAATGAAAACTGTAATCTTAATTGCATGCATTTTTTTCAGAGAACAGTCCCAGGGGCTCTGTAAATGTCATACGGTGTCGCCATAATGCCTGATGACGGATGTAAGCCAGAGAGGAACTGTGGGAACAGGAGACAGACCGAGATTGTCAGTTGAAAGACAGCCTCTCTGCGGTCTGCCCTCCTTGATTGTAACGGCTGCTCATCTGAGTGTTGGGTCGGGGCTGATTGATGGACGGCGACTCCGCGCGGACGTTTGAAGTCGGTCCCCCTTGCTGTTCCCACCCGTTGTGATGGCTGTGACTGAACACGCCCCCAGCGGATCTCAGGGGTTCAAACAGAACAATTCCGACAAACGAAATTGTCCGTGTAACCCAGAGGAGCTTTCAAACGACGGGGGGAGAATGCGTTTTACATGCAATGACCTGGCAAGCCCTCGCTGAAGAAAACACAAAAATCCGAGCAGATTCATAAATTTCTGTAGTTTAGCAGCATAATTGCTCAGTGGAGAAAATTGTATTTTTTCCTATCTCTTATTGATTCTCTAGTGCGTGGTTGAACTGTAATTCATCGTTGGGATTCCCAGTGTAGTCCCTGATTTGTGAAGGACCAGAAACAGCTGAAGTAAAGCTGACTTCAAAGTGCGCTGAAGTCAGGAAAAACCTTATTACTGCTGAGGACACCCATTATACCACTTTCTCTAGGCTAATTCCATTATGTGCTTTCATGTGCTCGGCCATATGGATTGCGTGCATATCATTTCCAAGATAATCAATTGCCATCAACTGTTTCCTCCAACCCATCCTTACAATGCCATACAGTTCACTGCAGAGAATACCTTGCTATCTGTCATGATAGGAGCCTCCTCTCATGAACTGATCTGATATACTGACTTGAGATTTTGTCTTTATAGTTTCCTTTTAGTCTCAATTTCACCTGATTTATTTTCCAAGTATAAACTTGATACAAACTGCAATAATCCGGCAATTTTCCAACGACCCTGCATGTATGAATAAAGTTTATATAGTGATGCTCTCCAGAATGGAAGTTCAACAAAACATCTTCATACAGTGCATCACAGTCATAGACACTGCATACATGCACACAGAAATGAATTAGATAGTGTATAACTTTTATATACACATAGGGCTCCAGCAAGATCTTTGATGTCTAAGAGATAAATTGGAACTGTGGACTCCTTTTAAGTTTCTAAAAGGAGGCTGGGTGTACAGTACATATAAGTTAGATTAAGGACAGGTCATCTTTCTTACTCTGGGAATGCTATTGTTATGACATTATGACCATGTGTTATAGACAGCAGCAATTCAGAGTAACAATGGATTCTGGAAAGGAAGTGGTTTGTATCTCTGAACATTCATTCTTTTATTCTATGTTGGCATTCCTAATGATACATGTCCTTAACAGGGACTCAATGTTTAGCTTCTTTTGGCTAAAGTCAGTAACACAGGCTTGCATCACAGCGGTTCAACTGTACTAGTACTACATTACCCACCTTGCTCTGAGTCCCCTGTGAATTCTCCAACTGCCACCGAATAGCCTGCAAAAACACAAGGAAGAGTTGTGAGCAAATATTCTCCTGGGATGGGGGAGACGCACATGGCAGCTTCATCAGGAAGACAGAGCTCTCCTCATCCCACGCATAAAAAGGGGCGCGGTGGGGCTCCACCCACGGCTCAGGCTGAGACCAGCTCCGCCTTCAGCCCAGCCCCTGGAATCACTGGCACAGGGCTGGGTTGTGTTGGCGGCAGCTGGCACATAAGATCAGGCATGATGGGACACCATTTGTGGAGTCCTCGGGGCTTCCTTAAAAATTATCGCTAGTTCAAAAACAGAGTGCCACCAGAGTCCAGTAAACCATCTGCCACAGGCTTCAATGCCATAAAGCACACAGGCTTCACAGATGGGCAGAGCAGCACTGACCTGTGAGAGACCAGCCTCGGTATGCTGGAGGGGACGGGCCTCCCTATGGGGCAGCTTACCGAGGTAGCTGTCGTCATAGCTGTCGGGCGCGGCTCCTGTCTGCTTCTCCCCGCTCACTTTCCTCAGGATGGCCTTCAGAGAGTAGCCGTTGATGATTTCGGCAATTCCCGCTGTTATCACCTGCCCTGCATTCCGATGTGAGGAGCGCCATTGTGAACAAAAAAAAAAAGAAAATCACTGATTCTGGATTCGCAGGATTCACTGCTGTGCAGTCTCAAAATCCAGCACACGTCTCTGCATTTATGTCAGGCGTTTAATAAAGGTGGCTGGGGTTCACAACTCTGAAGAGTCCTGGGGTCATTAGAGGGCTCCAGCAGCTTGGTCTCTTTACTTACACATCATCAGGAAACCAAAAGAACCTTATTATGCTGAGAGCAGCTTTCTCAAACTCACACAGATGTGAAAACTATAAACAATATATAAGTTCAAGGCCTTAAGACACAGTAACACACAGAAAGACACGGAATTCTGAATCTTTGATATTCAGTGCCACTGGTTCAACTCTGTGGGATCAAATTATTTAAGACACCTCAAATTTATTTATTTGGCTATTCTTATCTCACTCAGTCCTGTTAGTCTCCCTCAATATTCAATTACATCAAAAAGGTGAACTACATAAAATGCAGTGTAACTCATGCATCTCAATGGACTCCTAAAAGCAATTGCAGGAAGGGAACTCAAATGGTTATTAAAATGGGAAAGCACTCCCTTGGCCCCTGACATGGTGCCAAGACAGCTTTTCCAAACGTCTTATTTATGTTTAACCTATGCACCAACAAACGCTGAAACATACAATTCAGCTGCTCTCTGGGGACAAAAACTGCAGAATTGAGGCTTTTTGTTTACATCACATTTGCACAAGGAAACCGTACGCCTTTTTCTCCGTCAAACAAAAGGTCACGTAAACCTTGGCTAAATTTACATCTGGGTCTCTATTCTGGACCGGGTTCCTCAAATCAATCTTCCTTCATGCAGCCGATCGCCCAGCTGCGAGACCTGCACCTCTGATTGAGGATTTAGATCTGCTGCTCACATCCTGCTGGTGCACAACAAGGACAGCAGAGGAAATCCTCCTCCGCTCGCCACACTGCAAGACTTCCTCCGCTGCTCCACAAGCGCAAATCTAAGAGCTCTGTGATGGAAATAAGAGACACTGAGGTTTGACCAAAGAGTTGTTGCTGCATGCTGTGTTTCAGCTCTAGGGTCAAAGGTGGCCCTGTAATACACTGTATGTACAGTAAGGAACATGGGTGAGGTTTACTTTCCAAATCCTCAGGAGTGCAGCTCATATGTCCTAGTTGCTGCCAAGCTGTCCATTTTAGGCACGTGTTAAATAAAACAACCTTGTTCGTAACTCTAAGGGCTGCATTAAAATGGCTACTTCAAAAATTGGATGAATAAATCGATAGATAAATATGGCCCTTTTTTTCTTGATGGACTGGCGCACTTCCTGAAACATCAGGTACAGTGATCTATTTTAACCATGTGAGCATCCCATTATTCAATTGTCCCAAATCCAATTAAGACCTGCACGCGCCAGCCTCGCGTTCTTGGGATGACGGATACAATTACCCGTCCTCAACGCAAAAAGGGATCGTCCCATCCACTCGTTTTTAATCAAATTTACTGACATGATGCTGTACAAAGTGGTTCCTATGGGCAGGAACCGTGGGAAAAGAAAAAAATTTGAGGTTGTGTGTCCGACTCATGCCTGTAATAATGCGTTGACAAGCGGGAAAGCACCATTTGTGGAAAGGGTTGGCAGAGTTCACCATGTAAGATGGAGAGTGCAGACAGCGTCCCTCCATCTTACAGTGTAGCACAGGTGCTGCTGCGTGGCTCATTCGGTTAAAGCACCACACGGTGCACGAATGAGCGGTCTCAGGTCGACTCCAGAATCTAGACTGTGCCACTGTCGACTGTGACCGATACCTCCATAGGGCAATATGCAATTGACAATCAAGTTATGCAGAATAAGGAAGGGCTCAGTCAGTTCAGGGCACTCGTTTCATCGCTATCTAGCGACGCCCTGGTGGATGATCTGACGCCCGTGGGCCATAAGTCAAAGCCGTGTATGAAAGGTTTTTCTCCGACTCCACTCTATGCAAGATTAGCTGTAGTCTGCGGAGTGAAAAGAAGCAGCTGGTGACACCATGCATTACCAGAGGAGAACCGCAGGTCACGCTGCCGGTCATAGAGTGAATCCACTTTGTTCAAGAACTCCCGCAGAGCTTGCAGGCTGTGTCAGCCTACAGTACATCCACCATCTACAACATGCACATGCAATTAAGTTCCAGGACCAGGTTTTTCACTACTTCCAAAGGCACTGTTTACAAAAACACACCCATCCTTCCATGGAAAACATTCGACCGCGCTCCATTTCACTTTAATGAGGTCATTAGAGCTGTGACGGAACGGCCCAGCCAAACTTCCTGTCGCAGTTTCTGGGTGAAAGAGGGAGCCGGCTCGGGCAGAGACCTCTCCGAGGACGCACGGTACCACAGCGGACGCGGCTTCTCCCCGCTGCTAATGAGCGCCTGTTCGCTGCTCTTTATGCATCAGTTAACCACAGGACCTTCACGAGAATTACAACCCCAGAGGGACGAAAGGCCATTAATAACGGCCGCACGTCAAAAGAAAAAAGAAAGAGAAGTAACTGTGAAGCAAAACTGACTCGGGAAAACCCATGGAGCCCTGCTCCTTCTGCTCCTGAATGCAGAATGATGCATGATGTGTTCCACTGGGGATTTACAAAGAGACAGGCTACCGAACTGTGACAGTTGCCTTCAATGGCTTTAATCACACCTTTGACATTTTACATAATTTCTCTTTGTGTGGGCTATATCAAATGATTCGCAATATACACTACCAGTGTAAATAATAAAGCTTCTATCCAGTGTTCACATTCGCTGTCACATCTGTGGTACTTTTATCACATCCACATAATCACTCTTCAGGACATTACTATAAGTAAGCTGATTTGTCTAGCCAATGCTTTCAACAGTAAATGCCAAGCTTTGAAGACAAGGCCTTCTTTTGTTGTCTTACGGAGTCAGTCTGTAGCACATAGTGGAAAGCAATAGTCTACACTGCAGATATATCCAGTCACTTTAGGGTAGAGAACAAGTAAAAAAATACTCCTTTTGTCTTTGAAAGAGTCTCTCCCTTAGATTCCACAGAGTTGACCACTAGCACCAGGGCCTTAAGTCTAAGATAGCATTTAAAATTAGCTTTACCTTGCCAGTAGAAACTCCCTGGTCCTCCCACCACTAGGGTTCCCTCCTGTAGGAGAAATGACATAATTTATGTAATGCCAGCATTAAATTAGAGCAGCAGTGGGATTCCTGGAGGACCAGAGCGTGTACGTTTGGTTTCTATGAATTACCAAAGCTCAGTTAGCTAAACAGCTAATATAACCCAACCCCTGTACATCCATGGATGACCATACCTCAGATGTTTTACATAGGAATGCAAGAACATCTTCAGCTGTCATTTATGAGCTTATCAATAAATATCTAAAATGTCAGATAACGTGAATGATGGGGCTCATAAAATAACTACAAGCAGAAGTTAGCATGTCCAAAAACATACCATCTGCTAAGAAGAGCCTGTAAACATTTCAAAAATGCTTCACACTTGGGAGTCACATGGAGAGCTGACAGGCATGACAAGCTGTGGTGCAGTTCTCCCCTTAATGCTAATAAGGCCTTTACTGTACATACACACTTGTACATGGTTAGCGTCAGCCACTCAAGTCATTTATGTGAGATGAAGTATTCACTAGCAAGACAAAGCAGAGATTAAATGTGCTGGGAAGCATTTTGGAGATAATGAATGAATGTTACTAGGTGCTCGTACAGTTAGTGAGGCTTTACTGTACTAAAAGTGACATTATTGGATGGATCGCTGTTCTACGACAGCCTTTGAGCATGTGGTTTCAGTTAGAGAGCGTGGAGTGATGGTGTGCCAGCTGAGGGGTGGCTTGTGTTTATCTAACCCGATGTGACAGTTAAGATGACAAGGGGGAAACAGCTCATCCTGCTCTTTCAGTCAGAGAGAGAGGGAGAGAAAGAAAAAGAGAGAGAGCAAGCAAGAGAGTACTACTACCTGTGAAGGGAATGTCATGTTTGGTGTGAGAAAGAGGTCAGGTCAGAGGAGATGAAATACTGTACATCCTCCACAGTTATCCTCATCCTACTCCCCCCCCCCCTCTTTTTTTTGTTTGGGTTCCTGTCACAACAGGACTGTTGTGCTGCACTGTTAGTCTCTGGCTAAAACGTCATGCTAGCAAACGATAAGGACGGGCATGTGCAGTGTTCTGAGAGTTACAAAAACATGCACAATTCGGCTCTGACTGACTTTGGGGATCACACACAAACTCCTGCATGTTAGCAATCATCACTTTAGTCAGTTTAGAAAAACTATTCATATTTCAAATAAATCAGTAAAAACAAAGAGTGTTGAATTCCCAGCAGCGTCATTCAAAATAATTCAACTTGTGTTGACCAATGGATTAAAATGTCAAAAAATCACTGGAAATGGTACAAAATAAGACTCGGGCCTAAATACATGGGGACATAAACACTGTGCTCTGTTTTTCTGTGAGAGCGTTACGATCAATGACTTGCTTTTCCACATCTGAAGAAATAAAAAATTTGCACGCTGCAATTCAAAAGGTCGTTCCTTTTTGAATATCATAACGTCAAAGGTGTCTACGGTGAATAAAAAAAGTACCTTTGTAAAATCCACACTGAAGCCGGCCTGGCAGAACCCCTGTCCCTCAGGATCCGGGTCGTCTGTCGAGGGAAACGGAGCAGATGTTTAACCGGCAGCCGTGTACACACAGCACAAATCACCAGCTCTGGCACTGCCTGCGGAGCCGGGCGGGCTGGGAGGCTAGGGCGAGGCTAAGAGCGAGGCTAAGGTGAGCAAGGCGAGGCTAAGGGCGGAGGCTAGACGGAGGCTGGGGAGGCTAAGAGCGAGGTAGGCGGGGCTAACGAGGCGGAGGCTAAGAGCGGAGGCTACGGGCGGAGGCTAAGAGCGGAGGCTACGGGCGGAGGCTAAGAGCGGAGGCTCCGGGCGGAGGCTCCGGCGGTAAGACGAGGCGCGGAGGCTAGTACGGGAGGCGGGGAGCTAAGAGCGGATCGCGGAGGTGGGAGGCTAAGGGGAGAGAGCGGAGGCTACGGGGGCCGGCGGGTAGGCGACTAACAGCAGCGGAGGGGCCTACGGTGGGCGCACTGGTGAGCTAAAGCGGAGGCTACGGGTGGAGGCCACAGGCGGAGGCTATGCGCACGGTTCCAGGAGAGGGAGAGCTCTCATACCGTGCTGTGATTTGAGATCAGCTGGAGTGCGAAATTTTTTCGTTTTAACGATGTGTGCGCAGATCTGTAACCCTCTTACTTTCTCCCAGCGGTCAACCACAAGCAAAACACTCCAGGAATGAATAATTCCCAACACCGGTCCAGGCACCTGGAGGCCAGATCTCTCTGTGACTGCGTGAGCCCGATAAAAAAGAAAAAACGAGCGAACGTGATACTCTGCCTTCGCTTTTCTGGCTCAGAGCCCGTGTTCATAAAGCATCGCGGAACAGGGCGCCTAATCTCGGATCAGGTTTCCCTCATCCACATCCTAACCGAATCCATTATGAACCAAGAGACAAAAACGATCACAGAGCAGCTCTCTGAGATGCTTCATGAACAGCGCGAAAATGTGCGCTCTTCTTATGCCCAAGGCTAGCCGCAGCTATAAATTCAACCTGAGTTATTAATTCTGCTTTAGCTGCTTTACAAAGAGCAGAGCTGTGTGCTGCAAGAGCATTGAATCATTCATGAGTGCCACCCGCGAGGGCAAAACGGGCTCCAGTTACGCGCGGTCTTAACATTCGCTGTTATTCCCTGGCACTGTTACAGTCCGCTTTGCACTTCACATCATCTGATACTTAACTGTGTTTGACTTTGAAACCTTTAACAGTAATATATCTTCCTCCTTCTGGTGCTACGTATTTACACAGCCACTGTTTAATGGTATCATTATAATCCCAATCAAAATCATGTGTATGCGTTCTGAATCTCAGCATGAAAACACATTTATACTGTTATGACTTGCTTGCCATCATTTGATTTGGACTGTGGTTGGATGCCCAATGCCTAAAACCATCTTCATTAGGCCTTCATACAGAATATAGTCCCTTTACAAGCATGACGGTACAACATTATAAAACAACATTATAAAACATCCAAAAGCTAAGAAGATCTCTTAAACCTGCTGAGGAATACAATGATGCACTCGCTTTACAACAGCCTTCACAACATTCTGATAGTGGATAGGACCACTTAAACCATGAGTAATGGAAAAGTGCTTGACCCCATCTGTAAAACAAAACTTGAGTGCGGTACCCTCGTGAAAATGTATCAGTATAAAAGAACAAAACAGAACTGCTTCTGTAGACTTTATAAAACCTCAGCGTTCACAGAGGTGTCATTATGTCTTATGAAGGTGCACGCATGTTTAGAAGCTGGTACAGTGACAGGGCTGGAGAGCTAACAGGTGTGAGGGAGGAGGGGGTGGGGGTGGGGCGTGCTCACTGGTGCGACAGGGAGAGTACTCCGCGTAGGCACTGAAGTTCTGGACGGCCACGTAGCAGGTTCCGACCGGGTCCTTCTCGCTGCTCATTTTCACCGTGCGCCAGTGGTACAGCGGGGCGCACGCCTGGTGGGACGCAGGTCAAAGGTCATCGAGGAGACAATTTACATTCTGTCAACATTCCTGCTATGCAATGTCAACATGTGGTACATCTGGCCATTACAAGGTCAATTACTGGTTTTACATCTGAGTTTGACACTGTGTACCCCTTAAAAAAGGCAATTATATTGATATAGTATGCCCATTATTAAATACTAACCAACCTAAACCTAAATATACCTAAACCTTTACCTTACTGTTCATGCTAACCTTAAAAAAGTCTTATAATTTTTTTTCTGCATAGCCAAAAGCAGATTAAAATAGTCTCTGAGACTAAATAATTTCTTATATAACCCTCTTAATGTCACCATAATTCTATCGTTGTAAATGATGAAATTTCATTATTTCACATGATGCTATGTAATGGCATTGGCAGATGCCTGCTAGGGTGGTACTGAGATTAATGAAGAAGAGGGGACCATGACTAATTTTTCAGGTTAAATTCTTCTCCATTAATCTCAGGGCCACCCGGGCAGACACTTTGATTAGATGGCCGTACACACCCCCAAAACTAAGCCAGAAGCCCCCTGGCAGCCCTTCCCTCGTGCGCTGTGCCACAGTGGCACTCTCTCAAGTTACGCGGCGCCGACAGCTCTCGCCAAGGAAAACAGCCACGTGCGGTTTACAGAGTCGGGCCTTCCCGCTTCCCGCTGCACATACCACCACTTTGCCTTTGTGCGTCCTGACCGTGGCTCCAAACCACTGATTGGATTTGAACTCCAGCGGCTCCCGAGTCCCGTTCACTTTGATCATCCTGTTATCTGAAGGTGGGGGAAAGGGTGGGGCGTTCAGGGGGAGAGAGACAAATTGAACAGGAGATAAATTCAGTTGTGAGCTACACCCTCGGTAAAGAGATGGATCTAGAAAATAAGGTGGCGCAGGGGGCTGACCTAAATGTCATCACTGATGTAATGAAAGAAACAGACAAGGGTACATGAGGAACTCAACCAAACAACTCACTGCATAATGTGAATTTTTATAAATTAAAACACTGTGAATTGTACTTGTCACAGAAAACTACATGATGAATTAGTGTGTTGTGTTTGGACATTGCTTGCTCCAGGATAAGGCCTGTCTCAGAGCAGATACACCCTACCCCCAACCCTCACTCCCACCCTGTTTTAGCAAACCACAGCTGTCCCCGTTTAGAACCCAACACAGTCCACACCTCGTAAAAACCATTGACCTTGGGTCTCTCAATGTGAGTTCACTCGTTTCAGACCTGTGTGTGCCCCTTGGCTGAAAAACAAGGGGAGGTAGGTGGGAAAACTTTCTTCACGGCACTTCACGCCAAAAATGATTACACACACAAGGCTATAGGCCTAGCTAGTACTGCTTACATCAAGTTTTTGACAGGTGCAGTGTGATCGCCTTGCAAGTTGTGACCTTGAGGAAAAGCAATCCTGATCTCATTTGCACGTGTGTTATTTCTCCATGTGAGAGATAATGAGTATGAATACATTCACGTGAACCCCATTAATATGCTTGTAGATTATCTCACCAGCAATATCTTTAATAACTGCTATTTATTTATTAGTTTAAATACTGGTCAGCTCAGATAATACTCTTCCCAAAATTGAAGAAAATGACCAACGGACAGGTCTATTGTGAGCACCTAAATGAATTTCACTGTTCCTACAATAAACACTCCTTATTCACTCAACAAAGTTAAAATAACTCTACAAGCAGAGCACTATAAATGTTTATTTTTTTCTGAGTCAGAGGCTCAGGAATGTTACCTGCATAAACAATGAAATATATTTCCGAGTAGTCGCTGAAACATCTATCGCGTCAAGATCGATTGTTTCCAGATGCCCATGACGTTCTGCACGTGTCACCTTCTCTAATCTACATCAGGTTGCCCTTCCTGAAACCTTTCCAAGTCTCATCCTCCCTAAACAGACAAAATCTCTTAGAATGTTGCAGATTCCGCGCATAAATAAAATAAAACAAATATTCTGGGTCAAGAGTCAAGAGCGGAAAACATGTATTAACGATCTCCTGTGAGTCTGGAGTTGACAAAGCGGCAAAGCGGGGGAGTGCTTGGCAGGATTAAGATGCATGCTCGTGCAAATCGGCCACTAAAGTGGCGGGCGCGCACACACACTCAATCGTTCGGGAAAGAGTCGGCGTCTTGGGGGGTGGGGGCTTAACTGAATTTCTCGATCTAATAAAGAGCAGATCCCTTTCATTCACCCCATGTCCCTGACATAAACTTAATTCCCACGTGTTCACAGCTACTCTTTCTCGGCCCTCCCTCCACTCCCACAACGAAGTCCGCCGTCACTTTATCAAAACGAACTAACGCGGAAATTGCCTGTCATTTACAAAAGAGGTCACAGATGCTTAATGTTAAAACCCGAATCGGGTCTCTCGATTATGTATTAAAATAATGTGTTACTTGCACAACTGTACCTGATTCAAACTTAATTGGCAGACCAATTTAAATGAAAATATAATTTCTCTAAAAGGAGCATTAAATTACGATATCCATTGCTTTAGATGAAGAATCTAACCCCATTCTATGTGCAGTCGTTCAGTTTCCAATAGATACAAGACGTGATAAAGCTAAGCGCCATTGAAAACCTTGTTTTGAAGCTTAAACGTAGTATTTAGTGTAAAAGACCCCTGCAATGCAGCTACAATGACGGGGCTGGGAAGACTCGGTCCAAGTAGGCTACAACGGTGCGTTTCAGGCAGGAGCCGAACGCGCCGTGCGCTTTCTGAAATCAACTCCGTCCACACTTCACCGTTTACAGACAAGCAAACCAAAACCGCGTTACAGTCCTGAAAACATTTCTCACTTCGCAATTAACTTTCCTGTTTCAAAATTCCTATACAATAATCTGGATCTCTTTATTAGCAATAGCACATGGTTTACGAAACTAACATCATCATAAGTGTTATTAATTTCAATCTCTTCGTGTATTTTGTACTCTGAAGACGCGCTGCTCTATGTGAATGTAAAATGATTTATTATTCATATAGGCATAGGAATTGAGCCAGATTATCAATCAGGGTAAAATTACTGGACTTCTGTGGCAACACATGGAAATGACTTAGCTCCCGAAATCTAAAATGAACCACATGGATAATGCTTAACTATTTGTTGGGGTGGGATGGATCGGATCCAATAGCATAAAAGCATACAGATAAAATAACAATAAATACACCTTCCTTCTTGTGTATACATAACACTTCATTTTGTAAGCAAATGCTTCAATTTAATTACAACGCCAAAAATCCAGGAATACACAGGGAATAATACTACTACTACTACTACTACTACTACTACTACTACTACTACTACTAATAATAATAATAATAATACATAGTTACAACATTGTGCCTTGCAATACGAAATAAGAATCATCCCGAGACGGAAGTGAAATTAAATAATTACAAGTAGGCTAGAACTTCACTCAGTTCATTTCCAGGGCAAATATAAGGCTATGTACACATTTTCATCTGCTGAACAGCCTATATATATGGGTAAAAGCCTGAAAGGTTTTGACCTCGAAGTAGTGCCCATAAGCCTGCACACGTGCACAAAAAAGACCTGTACAAACAACTGTACTTACTGGCGATATCAAAGGGAATCTGGCGGCAGGGAGTCGAGTCTGTAGATGGCCAAGGGCAGTAATATACTGCTCCCCCTTCCACGATTCCTGGCTGAGACGTGTTCGCTTTTGGAGCCCCAACCAAAACACTCATACTAAGATAAGGGAACAACCAATTCCATCAAATATGATGATAAATAGTAAGGATAGTACAAAATGATATTAATATCGTACTTATTTTGTTGTCGAAAATAGCAGTCCAACGTAGCATAGGCTATATTTAATACACAATTATCTAATAGCTACAGTAAACGTAGCATAGGCTATTTAATATAGTCTTACATCAAACCCAGTGGCGACCTTTCTATACAGATACAAAATCAACAATTTGTGGGTAGTAGTGACTGTTCACGGTTGATGGCATACATGTTTATTTATAAATAAACATAGATTGCAAAGTAGCCTAAGTGCGTCAGCAGGCTACCGGTCCAAGAAAAGTGGTGCCGAAGAGCGCACAACTTTAGTTTTTGCCAAGCAGTGCAATTCAAATAGCTAATTTCGTGGTTTGGAAAGATGTAGGCGTTCATTTCAGTCTGGTCATTTTAAAGTAAAATAATGTTACAAATAAGATATATTATGCTTACACGCTCTTGTCCGGCGATGGTCGATGGAAGTCCACCGAATAGCCAAAATAACTACCTTCAGGACCGCTATATACAGTTGTCTTTTCTAAATCCAAATTGAATGCAGCTACTCCAAAAAACAAGGGACAAAGGTACAATGTCAAACAAAAAAACATCCGAATACAGTCAGACAACATGGTTACAACCCAAAAGCCACCTGCAGTAATCCCAACAAAAAATGAAAAAGACTCCTCCGTAAAGTGAATTTAAGTGAATAATTCCTCTGAACTTCTGTCTGTAGGGTCAGCTCAAGTAGCTGTCAAAAGTAAAGTTTCTGAAAGGAAGACCACTCCATTCATTCACTCCGCGCTTTCGCATCCACTCAGCACCTCCTGCTTTGTGCGCGACTCCACTGCATAATATTGTAGACCCCTACACCAACCAGCTCAAAACTACCGCAAAGTAGGCTACAAGACGTGTCTTCCGGTCAAGTCCTTTTTAGGAAAATGCGCTTTCATTAGTGTTTTGAGGAAATCGGTAGTAATGATTAAATTGTTTGTATTTCCTGTTTAAATTCAAATATCACTCTTGCATATCGCAAGTGGTAGCCTACTTTGTGACTTTGGAATGTTTCGTTCCCTCCACACGTAATTTAAAAGGGTTGTTACGCATGTGATGTAATTAACTGTAATTATGTCCGTAAGATGTCTAAAATTAAACATAGGTATGCAAGTCTACACAATAAATAAAGCGTAGGCTATGTACTAAACATGAAAGGGAGTGAAATATTCGCACGTATAGGAACTCCGAAGTGTGCCCAGTCCACATCCTTCCATAAAAGACTGAAAATAAGTTTTGAAGTTTAATTTTATCAAGAGGGCTCAATCCTCAACACATCGAATCTGTTTCTGCTTTCATCCCGCCCTTAACATGAGCAGGATCTATAGGATTAACGTTCTTCTGCTCGGAAAAGGCACAGTCGTTAGCAATAGTTTTTTGTTTCGTACAACATTCCAATACTGAATTAATGGAAATTGGCAACAATTAAAAACATAGCTGCGAGAAAACTGTGACCAGAATATGTACAATTGAGTGTAAAATGTGTATTGTAACCTATAGGCTTGGCTGCATAGTGTGCAGTATGCATAGCGTCTTTCACGCGATGGTTCCAGACCTGCACTTGGGATGATTTAGTCATGAATTTGTGTCGACGAACCCGTGACCGCATGAGATGATAACCAGGTGTAGTTCAAGGATATTTGGTCCGCAAACAGCAGCGGTGCACAGGCATGCATGCTAACTGGAAAACACGAAGTCAATCGCCATAAATTCGTCTCTGAGTTCTAGGGAAAATGGATTTGCGCTGCATGGGACGCAATCTTGCGCGACAACAGAAAGGGTCGATTTCACTCAAAATGGTCTGCGAGCTAACTGACATCTAAACTGAGGACTTTAATTCGTACGAATTGGCGGACGTCCTTGTAGGCTAACTTAAATCTGAGATGTTAAAGTACCCTGGGTTGATCTCTTGGGACCTAAGTTTGGTAAAGGCTACAGTGTGGCTGTTTTTAAGAAGATCTTAAATATTTTGAACATAGTTTGAATTGTTTGACTTGACCCTTATTGCTATTATTTAGATACCTGTGTATTAACCTTGATTTAAATGAATGTGCTGACATCCATATTAGTTGAAACAGAAAGCACATTAATTTTTATCTAAATGAAATACATTCGTGGAGTAATTGATTTGTTAATCTGAGTTACAAATATGTACTATTTCATGTTGACAGAATGAAGAGGTAAAAAATAATTTTGGCGGTTTTTTAAATCTTGTCCTCATTGTGTATTGATTGCCTTGCCTGATGAAAATGCAATGCGTGTAATTGGACAATGCTATTGAAAAAAAAAATGTTACACAAGACTTCTTTGTGTACAGAACTATCTCACATAAGTTGCTTCTAATTTAGTCATGATGTTGCCTGATTTGGAGAGTCAAAAGGACATGGTATATGTGCATACATGTGATAAATTCCATGTGTTCTCTCTTTGAATGAGGAATGGGGGCTCATTCAAAGTGGATCAGTCAGTAAAATCTCTCACAAAATTGTCAGAATAGAGTAGGCTGAATGATTGATTGGTCATGATCAACCAATTTAGTCTGGGATTCCACAACAGTGGGCCATAATTGGCCTTGTTCCTTCAGTGGTTGTGTGAGTTTGAGTGGGTGAGGAGTTCTATCAGCTGAAAAAGTTGAGGATGTGATGGCCCACTGGAGAACTGGAAAGGCCCACTGGAGAACTGGGAAGTGCACACATTGAAAGGAAATCCTAAACTTCATGGCTTTGACACTGACTCAGTTTTTTAAATGGCCCTCCAGAGTTTACCCCACCCATGGTGAAACTTGATGTCTCTATGTTGAAATTGTACATGAGCTTAACACAATAACTCTCATTGGCAACAATGCTGGTTGTTCTGGCAAATCGATTCTGAGTATCGTGAGGATATCAAATGGTTTTCGAAGACTACACATTCTGCACTCAATGAACTGGTGAGTGTTTTGGCGCAGACTATGCCTTAGTCACAGTGAAAATCAATGTGGCTTCTTCCCCCTTGAATAGAATGCATTAAATCAGAACCCATCTCACTGGAATCAAAGGCCACATGGAATGCAGTAGACATCCAGGACAATTTGACTTCAGGTCAACAATGAATTTCAGAATTTCCCTGACTCCTGCTGTCTCACTTTATTGTCACCCAGCTACAGCGAAACAATATACAGGAACTGAACACAGAAATGAATGAGAACTGGCCACAATGTGCTGACTGGTATTCTTTACTGTCTGCAAATCCAATGTGGTCAAGATCTGTTCAACACCACATTGTTATGAAATGGCTGAAATACCAGTTTCAGCAATTTCATAATAATGTGGCAATACAGCTGGGACTCCGTCATGTGCAGCTGATGAAAACAAATACAATTCCACACATTTTTTATAAAGATAAAATGAGCACACGCTTGCTCCAGAAATATGAACCAAGCTAAACATATAAAATGTTCCCAATTGCTGTTGACAGGAAACAAAATATTACATCACAAGTCAAATAATACTATATTTTCTAGCCTTTGGCCAAGGACTTCACAGCCTACAGTCTTTCACTATACAGTCTGGAAAAGTACAATTTCCATGGGAAGTTTCCCAATGAAAAGTCTTAACAGGAACACTATGCAGAGGGTGAAACTGGTTGATTGTCACAGGGATTACATCCTGGGCCGCATTGGAGAACTATGCTGGGCTGAATATTTCACCATCTGTTACTATTTTTGGTATTCCAATTAAGTTTCAGCCCATAAAAATACCACAAAGCTAAGCCCCCTTTCCTGCTGTCATCCAATTACACTTCCTGAAGACATTGCTTGCCAGCCTTCATGTACCTGCTATGAAAGTATTTTGTCCCAATGGAAGCTTAATCTGATAATGCTCACTAAGGGTGGATTTCGTTTATTCACATTAACATTCAATGGGCAATACATTCTACATTTTGAGTGATGTAAATCAGCAGCCAAAGAAGGCTTCAGTCATTTGAGTGGAACCACAGAGCCGTAACTGACTTGCATTTGACACAGTAGTCACATGATTAAGCGATCTATGGTCTCCCTGCAAAACAGACCAAAGTAAGACAAATATATAATATATTCAGAATGCGCTTCCTGTTATGATTTTAAAAGTGGGTATCTGCCTTCTTGAAAATTACGCAGAGACGAAAAGCCCAAACTGTGTTGTGAACATTTAAGGTCAATTTCCTTAATCTGTGCCATAATTTTTTCTCACCCTGAAAAAGAAAAGCCTCATTTTGTTTCAATGACCAAGAACACAGTTTCATACTGTCTAATCATCATGTAGTGCAAAGCACCCAAAATTCTTACTCTTTATAAAAGTTAAATGACACTCAGCCAGCTACTTCACATTGCATTCTAGGGACTGGGCAGACAGAAGCAAAGTGAAAAGACCTTTATTTTTAAAAAACATGAAAGTACAATAATAGATTTGATAAAAATGTAAATGGCTTAGGCTAATGAAAGCCACCTATGATCTCAAAGGGTCACAAGGAGAACAGGAAATTACAGACTAGTTGAAGAGAGTGGAATTGAATGTTCTCCCCGTGTCCGCGTCGGTTTCCTTCCACAGTTCAAAGACATGCAGGTAGACTAATTGGAGACTCTAAATTGTCCATAAGTATGAGTGTGTGAGTGAATGGTGTGTGTGCCCTGTAACAGATTGGCGACCTATCCAGGGTGTATTCCTGTGTCTCTCCCAATGGATGCTGGGATAGGCTACAGCAACCCCTGTGACCCATACCAGGATAAGCGGGTACAGATAATGGATGGATAGATGATTGAATAGAAATATTTCACATGTATGGCATCCCATGAAGTGCAGTGAAAAAAAAGTAATGCATGGGTTAAAGCACGTTACATAAACGCACATAAAAGTATATCAAACATTTCTTTTCTGTAACCTTTTGATTTACTTTGAATTACTACCATCCAACAAAACTTAATGTCATATACTTCAGTATTATTTATTAAGACCCCTTTTATTGTTTGAATGGATTTATAGTGGCATAAATGTTTATGGATAGCAGTCAATGATAACATATTTCTAACCAGTCAGACTAGTCTGTCTGTGTGGTTAATTTGTAGTCACAGACATATATAAATACTGTTCTCAAATGTGTGCATGGGATTTAAATTAATGTTGGTGTGGCAGTGAATTTCTACTTGATGTTCACCAACCTAAAAAGGAAAAACCATAACACAGTTGAATGTTCCCAAAAATATTTTATTAGTCCCCTCACAAAGAAAACATTGTTGTAGTATTATTCCCTTGTATGATTCACTTAGTACTGACATTTGGATGTGTACCTTAAATTCTTTGATACTTATTAACTTTCCTGTCTACATTTTCAAGTTTTAAAAGGCTTTACAAGGACTGACCATGATCTTTTGAGTTTGAAAAAAAACAGGTCTTTTGCAGAATCTATCTAAGCTCTATCAAGGAGGCATAAAACAACAGAATGATGACCCAAGATGAGTATCAAACTTTATATGTAATGTACCCTGTATTCTCAACTGCAGATGTAAGCAGTGTCCTTATATCTGTAGAAGATGACTTCAAATACATTAGATTCTAAGAAAAGCAACATTGCAGACAGTATTAGAAGATGCC